>NC_033802.1:25444488-25514305 GCF_001876935.1 Asparagus officinalis
GGGGATACCTGCCGTTCCTGTTAGAGAGAGCCCCCCAGAGGTCACGCCTGCAGCCATTCCTCTAGCAGTCCCAGATAGAGCCACGGAGCAGGAGGCTTGGCTCCGTATAGTGGAGAGGTATCAGAAGATGAGGGCACCAGAGTTCCAGGGGTCACCAGACCCTCTTGCCGCCCATAAGTGGAAGGAGGATGTGGGTAATATTCTGGACATACTCGGTGTAGACTCGGTCCAGAAGCAGAGATTAGCATCTTACAGCCTGAAGGGAGATGCCGGGAGATGGTACCGACTGCAGTTTACCCCAGAGCAGAGGTTGACCCTCACATGGGAGGACTTCATTTACTTCTTTGATGGGCAGTATGTTTCTTCAGCAGCACGGACTGGGAAGGAACTTGAGTTGTCCCGTTTGACTCAGGGGTACATGACGGTTGCAGACTTTGAGAGCAGGTTCATGGAGCTGCTACATTTCACGAGAATGTGGCAGACAGGAGAGCGTCAGGCTCAGATGTTCTTGGCAGGGCTTCGCCCTAATATCCGCCGGTACCTCGTGTCCAGGAGGTTTTATTCAGTTAGGGAGGTAGCTGAGGCTGCCACCTCTCAGGAGATTGAGACTACTATGTTCCAGAAGGACAAGGAGGGGAAGGCCAAGACAGGACAGAGTGGGGATAAGAGCAAGAACAAGAGACCTTTTTCTGGACAGCAGCAGCAGCATCAGGGCCCTTATAAAAGGGGACCCCAGCAGGATCAGAGAGCGCATCAGTAGCGCAAGTTCCAGAGATCTTGTTTTAACTGTCACAAGGTCGGGCACAAGGCATCGGAGTGTCGTAGTACACCAGCAGGAGCCCAACAGGGCAAGGGTCCGAACCAGCAGCAGCAGCAGTGCCAGCAAGGCAGAGGTCAGGGCCAGCAGAACAGACTTGAGGCACAGCCAGCAGCTCAGAGGACTGAGGGGCAGATTCGAGCAGTTCAGGGGTTCCCCAGGGGCAGATTGTCCCATATTCTCCATCTCCAGCAGCAGAGCAGTCTTCAGCCACATGAAGGGTTTATGCAGTAGTTTCCCATGATCATGGAGCTAGCGGAGCAGTAGTGGAGGGTACGTTCTTTGTGAATTCCTTTCCCGCCCGTATTCTTTTCGATTCGGGAGCTTCGCATTCCTTCATATCGCATGCATTTATGGCTAGACTCCAGCTCGTAGCTCAGCCTCTAGACACACCTTTATCTGTTTCCACCCCTTTAGGTGAGGAATCGCTTCTGGAGAGCATTTGTAGGAGGTGTACCGTCAGTTTAGACGAGTCGGAGTTCATAGTTGATTTGATAGTGTTGCATATGTCCGAGTTCGATGTCATCCTTGGTATGGATTGGTTGTCTTCCTACCATATTAGTATTGACTGCTTTGCGAAGACAGTCAAGTTGCGAGCGTCCGACGGGTCCGAGATGATTGTAGCCGCCTCTCAGGGCAACCGACTTGAGGAGTCATTTCTGGCGTACATCGAGGAGGTGATGCGATGGGATCAGGGTGCTGAGTTATTGGAGACTAGAGTTGTCCCAGAGTATCAGGATGTCTTTCAGGACATACCTGGATTGCCTCCGGTGAGAGAGGTACAGCCCCGATATCCCGCGCACCCTATCGCATGGCACCAGCTGAGATGAGGGAGCTTCAGACCCAGTTAGACGAGTTATTAGCTCAGGGTTTTATTCGCCGGAGTCATTCTCCGTGGGGCGCGCCGGTCCTCTTCGTGAAGAAGAAGGATGATAACATGAGATTATGCATAGATTATCGAGAGTTGAACAAGGTCACAATCCAGAATAGGTACTCACTACCTAGGATTGATGACTTGTTTGACCAGTTCCAGGGTGCGCAATATTTCTCGAAGATTGATCTTCGTTCTGGCTATCATCAGCTGCGGGTTCGGGATATGGATATTCCCAAGACCGCTTTTCTTACTCGATATGGTTCTTTCGAGTTCTTGGTCATGCCATTTGGGTTGACCAATGCACCCGCGGTATTCATGGACTTGATGAACCGGGTGTTTCTTTTCGTCCATTCTTAGATTAGTTCGTGATTGTTTTCATCGATGATATTCTCATTTACTCGAGGTCGGAGGCGGATCATGAGGAGCATCTACGGATAGCATTGAGGACTCTTCAGGAGCATCAGCTGTATGCTAAGTTCAGCAAGTGTGAGTTTTGGCTTTCAGAAGTCAGATTTCTTGGCCATGTTATCAGTCGAGAGGGTATAGCAGTGGACCCGGCTAAGGTCACGGTAGTCCTTGATTGGGAGCCACCGAAGATGGTGACAGAGATTCGCAGCTTTTTGGGCTTAGCTGGATATTATAGGAAGTTCATTCAGGACTTCTCGAAGATTTCGACGCCTATTACACACCTTACGAAGAAGGGTGTACAGTTCATATGGAGCATGAAGTGCCAGAAGGCCTTTGATATTTTGAAGACTAAGTTGACTACAACGCCGGTTTTGACTATTCCGAGCAATGACAGGACATTTATTGTGTATACAGATGCATCATTGGCAGGCTTAGGAGGCGTATTGATGCAGACTCAGAGGGTAGTGGCCTATATCTCACGGCAGTTGAGGGTGCATGAGCAGAACTATCCCACTCATGACTTGGAGTTGGCAGCAGTGGTATTCGCACTGAAGTCATGGAGGCACTACTTATATGGAGTGTAGTTTGAGTTGTTTACAAACCATCAGAGTCTGAAGTACCTCTTTTCCCAGAAAGAACTCAACCAGAGACAGAGGAGATGGATTGAGTTTATCAAGGACTACGAGTTCGCGATTCAGTATCATCCAGGGAAGAGATGCCTTAAGCAGGAAGCGTCGACATCGGATTTTGGCTTCGAGGTGTTCACTACATCGGGATCTTATCACTCTTAGCCAGTTTGATTTTAGGCCCGAGATTGGAGGGACCAGTGTATTTTTGGGAGCTATCTCAGTGCAGCCATCTTGGAGTGTCAGAGTTGTCAGAGCTCAATTGGGAGACTCTTGGATTCAAATCCGAAAGGAGATGATTTCCAAAGAGCCTAAGACTGATTGGACCATTGGAGCTGATGGAGGTCTACGGATGAAGGGTAGATTGGTTATGCCAGCCAGTACAGAGCTGAAGAGAGAGTTATTTGATGAGGCACACCGTACTCGGTACACAGTGCACCCAGGGACCACCAAGATGTACAAGGACTTGAAGAGACATTTCTGGTGGAGCGGTATACGTAGAGAGATTGCAGACTATGTGGCTAGATGTTTTACCTGTCAGCAGGTGAAGGCAGAGCATCAGAGACCGGCAGGAACACTTTAGCCTTTACCCATTCTAGAGTAGAAGTGGGCAGACATTTCCATGGATTTTATTGTGGGGTTGCCGAAGTCGAAGAGGGGAAATGATTCTGTTTGGGTCATAGTGGACCGATTGACGAAGTCAGCACACTTCATTCCGGTGAGGACCACTTATACAGCCGAGGCTTATGTGAGGATCTTCATTCGGGAGATAGTTCGAATTCACGGAGTTCCGGACACGATCGTATCGGATCGAGGATCAATTTTCACTGCACATTTTTGGAGGAGTTTTTAGGACTCATTTGGCAGCACGCTATCTTATAGCAGTGTATTCCACCCCCAGACGGATGGACAAACGGAGAGGGTGAATCGGGTATTAGAGGACATGTTGCAGGCATGTGTCATTGACTTCCAAGGCAGCTGGGAGGATCATATTCCATTGGTAGAATTCGCCTATAACAATAGTTATCAGGCGACGATCGGTATGGCTTCATATGAGGCATTGTACGGGAGGCCCTGTAGATCACCTATATGTTAGGCAGAGCCAGAGGACAGCTTGATGCTTGGGCCAGAGCTAGTGAGGCAGACTACCGAGAAGGTAGCATTGATCAGGGAACAGATTTTGGCCGCTCAGAGTCGGCAGAAGAGTTATGCAGATAAGAGACGAAGACCTTTGGAGTTTCAGGTGGGAGACTCAGTTATGCTGAAGGTGTCGCCTATGAAGGGCGTACAGCGATTCGGACGACTGGGGAAGCTTGCGCCAAGATATATTGGACCATTTCAGATTTTAGAGCGCATTGGAGCTGTGTCATACAGACTAGATCTTCCAGCATCGATGTCTAGTATACACAACGTGTTTCATGTTTCTATGCTCAAGAAACACTTGCATGATGAGGAGAAACAGCGAGTATTGGATGCACCAGAGATTGAGCTTCAGGAGAATTTGACTACTGTCGAGATTCCGGTTCGTATTCTTGCCAGAGAGGACAAGAGACTTAGAAATAAGGTGATTCCCTTAGTGAAGGTTCAATGGAACCGAGGAGGCATTGAGGAGATTTCTTGGGAGCACGAAGAGGACATGCGTCGCGACTACCCACACTTGGTTGAGTAGGTAAATTAATTCTTATTATGTTATATATGTTATTTTATGTTATATTTTTGGTTATGTTTATATTTAACACTAGAATGGGAATATGCACGCTTAATTCTTAATCTTTCGGAACACATGGTATATATATGGGGGGTTCCTTGCTTGGATTTTTCGCCCGATGTACTAGTTCATATTGTCATTTTAGATCGTTAAGTGTAAATATCTCTATATGTTATCTAGTAGTTCATATTTCGAGATTTATATAATTTTCGAATTTCGAGGACGAAATTCTTTTAAGGGGGGAAGAATGTAAAACCCCAAAATTTTATAATGAAATTATGTGAATAAACAGTAATAAATCTTTCGGTTGTGAAAAATAACCATATATATATATATGATGTACATATTTATCAGTGTTTGGGAACCCATCAGGTGTATATAAGTGAGAAAAAGTGAGTGTTATGGCCAGCAGGTGAAATGCCTAGTAGCAGGCATTTTGTGCTGCGCGGTCGACCGACGCGGTCGACCGTGGCGGTCGACCGACGCGGTCGACCGTGGCGGTCGACAGCATCGGTCGACCGAACAGCGATCAGAGGGTTTTCTCAGGTTCGGGTTCAAACGGGTTTCGGGTCAGGTTTGTGAGTTGGTATATTAACTATTTTGCCCGAGAGAGCCTCTCTCAGACCTGAGATCCAAAACCCTAGCCCCCTTTCTCTCCCCTCTCAAAACCCTAGCTGGATCTGGTGATTTTTGGGAAGTTGAAGGAGTTGCAGTGGGAGCTTGCAGGTCAGATCGAAGGAGGATCATATTCAGGGCATTTGTCAACACCTAAGGCGAGTATCATCTCGCCAAATCCCTCACCCCTATTTTCTATGGTTTTATTTTGATTTTTCATGAGTTTTTGAAGAGCCCAAAAGGTATTTTCGTATAAAAATGAGTTCTTTACAACATGGATTGCAAGAATCGATATTTCAGTTTATGAAAGTTCACCAACGTTTTGTCTAATGAAGATCTAGATCTGAGATTTCTTAAACAAGAGTTTAACCATGTTTTACTGTCATTAAAACGTTTTAATTTGTTTCTCATTGTGACGTCCCTGGGTTCACACAAGGCTGCAGTCCAAGGTGAAACCAAGAATGTCAAACTTGCCATGCACCACACCGTACAATAACATGTTTCACCATCACAATTAACATCTATCTAGTAGAGTCAACAACTGGTGTAGGTACAATACAGTGTGCCTGGTTCTGTCTGTTTTGTTCATGTTTGAAGTTTTGGCCTGTTATTTGACTCTGGTTTGTAGTCTTATTATGTATTCATGTATAATAGATGATCCGAAGGTACCAATTAGGGACATGCGCACTGATTTGAGTGTGAACTGATTTATGTAGAATTTCACTATGTACCTTGGCTGTATTTTCACTATTTCCCAGTCCTCGTATTGGACTATAATCCATTTCAGCCCTTGTGTTGGACTATAATCCATAGAAGTCCTCGTGTTGGACTATAATCCATTTCAGTCCTCATGTTAGACATCTGCCAACTATCCCGTGAGTTTGGAAACTACAATATACAAACCCTGTAACAGACATGGTTCTTAACCCTGCATAAGACATTCTTACAGAAGCCCATGATATGACACTATGTAGATATTTGACATGACACTCATGTGAGCTATATCATGATATTCATGTAGGCTATGACATAGCACTACACTTACGTTCTGAGATTGATTGTATTTCTTTTATTATTGTTCCTGTATTAGAACCTCAGGTTTGGTATTTAGGGATTTACAATTTGAGATGTAAGGTATATACATGAGGGTTTTCTTGTTTGGATTATTTCGCTCGACGTACCTATGCTCGTGTTGTAAATTTCTAAATACTAAAACCCTTTTTAGTAAGATCAATGATTTTAGATCTATTATATATTAACTGTATTTTCTTATACAACGAGCCCTGTTCCCTTGGGGTTGGTTGTGATGTTACTCGCTAGCGTTTCAGGTAACGAGCCAAGAGCCCGGAGAGTCGCAGGTTGATGGCGATGCATTTTAGTTTCAGCTGTCTAGATAGTTATATGTTTTATTTGGGGCTCCACTTTAGATTTTCTTTTGTGTAGACATTTGAGTGTCTTGTTCTAGAAGTTGTAAAGGCTGTGTGCCTTATTCCCTCTTATTAGACATTTGTATTTGAGACTTATTGAGTATTCCAGTTATCCATTCAGACATTGACTATGTATTGCTGTATGTTGGATGGTGAGATATTTATGTGATTTTATTTCATCAGTATTTCTTGTGTTATCTTTCACTTGCTTTTGTATCTACACCTGTTGTTGATTCTACTAGACAGATGTTGATTGTGATGGTGAAACATGTTATTGCACGGTGTGGTGCATGGCAGGTTTGACATTCTTGGTTTCACCTTGGACTGCAGCCTTGTGTGAACCCAGGGGCGTCGCAGCTGGGGCGGCGGCGGATCCTTGCTGCGGTGGCGACGGCACAGGGGCGGCGGCGAGAATGAAGGAGAATAAGGTTTCGGGTTGGGCTGGGCACGCGCGACTTTTATAGGGGGAGCCAAAACTCCACGGGAGTTCAACTCCCGTGGAGTTACAGTCCAACATTCCCAGAGAGTCGATCTCTGGGAATTTTGGACTGTAACTTCACGGGAGTTCAACTCCCGTGAAGTTGCAGTCCAAAATTCCCAGAGATCGACTCTCTGGGAATGTTGGACTGTAACTCCACGGGAGTTGAACTCCCGTGGAGTTTTAAGCAGAAATTAAACTTCACGGGAGTTCAACTCCCGTGAAGTTTAATTTCTCGATAAACATCATGGGAGTTGAACTCCCGTGATGTTTCGGAAATTTTTTACAAAAACCGACCTGTTTTCAGCGCTGGGCTGATGGGAGTTGAACTCCCGTGATGTTTCGGAAATTTTTTACAAAAACCGACCTGTTTTCAGCGCTGGGCTGAAAACAGGTCTGTTTTTGTAATTATTTTCAAAAGGGGTTGTTTTTTGCAAATAAAATCCAAAAAGGGGTGGTTTTGAAAATTTGTCCCATGTAGTTAATTTATTTTAGGACAAATTTCTAAATAGACCATTTTAAAAATTTAATCACCAAAGTCGATCTAGTTGTAACTTATTTAGCAATTTCGATATAGTTTCAATCACATGGGTTGAAACTAGGTTGAAATTGTGAAATATGTTTTACGAACTCTACGGGATTGAGAATCTCGTGTAGTTTAATAGAAAATTAAACTCAACGAGATTCTCAATCCCGTAGAGTTTAGAACTCTGCTAAACTACACATGATTAGGAATCCCATGTTATTAGGTAGCTTCATAAGAGTTAGATTTCAATTACTCAAATGGTCTTGAGTTTGAATCTCATCATCGGCAACATTAATATTATTTTTACCTTTATCTATTCAGAAATTAAACGTAAAAAATTCAAAAAATATTCATTACTTGGTTGAGATTCGAACCATGGCTTTTCAACTCATAACTTTAACTCTTAAGATTTTAACCACTAAACCAACTACACAAGATTATGAATCTTACGTAGTTTATGTGTTATAAACTACACGAGATTCTCAATCCCTTGTAGTTTACCAGAGTTCTAAACTCTACGAGATTGAGAATCCCATGGAGTTTAATTTTCTACTAAACTACACGTGATTAACCCGTGTAGTTCTAATAACTTATTTATCAAATTTGACCTAGTTTCACCCCACGTTACTGACGCTACTTAAACTAGGTCGAATTTGATAAATAAGTTACAATTACATCAAACATGATAATTAGTTTTTAAAAAGGGTTTATTTTAAAATTTTCCTTTTATTTATTATTATTATTTTTTTACATTTCTTTAATAGTTGTTGATGGATAATGGTATAATAAAATAGGAAAAATGTGTCGAGGCCCTAATTTTGAAAACTAATTTAACCTAGCCTCTAGTATTATTTCTCTTGTGTAAAACCCCCAATACATTACAATTTTGTGTTTAACCTATTATACTATGCCAAAACTCAGTTTTAAAAAAAATCCCCATTATAACCCGCATAATTACCCTCTCTCTCTCTCTCTCTCTCTCTCTCTCTCTCTCTCTCTCATAATTACCCTCTCTCTCTCTCTCTCTCTCTCTCTCTCTCTCTCTCTCTCACACACACACAGTAGACAAGGTCTGATGATGTGTTGTAAAAATAGTGTCAAGATTGCAAGTACACAATCAGTTATAGTATAGTACTATGTCGAACCTACGAGAAATGTATGTAGGAAACTTGGATCCTAGATTTGTGTGTGGACAAATAGGAGCGGAAGAAAAGAGATATAGAGAGTGTGAGATTATTTACTTATAAAAAGCTAGAACAAGAGGGGGGAAAGAGAGTGAACAAACAAAAAATAAATAAGGAGGAGAAATATAAAAATATAAAAGAACAAAATCAAGATAATAAAAACTAATCAAAAAGAGAAAAATCAAAACAAGTAAAATACGGAGGAAATCAAGTAAAGAAGATAGGAATCTAGAATTGAATCCACTAGTTAATTTTATTTAGGATTTATGAACTACTCTCTTTCTATCACATTTTATTTTAGATTTATTAAGCATAAACTATCAAACAACAAGAAAAACATAACTTATCAAATTATCATCCAAGCAAAATCACCATTCATGAAAAGAATAAGCAACTAGATAGTAATTCTAGAATTCATAAATATAACTTATCAAACCACTCAAGATAAGTATAGATCACCAAATTCTTCTTCTACCAATTAGTTCTCTAGCTGATTATCCTAAGCATGATCATTTTGAGCATAAAGAGAGCATTACATAAATCATAAAAGAAATCAAACTAGTTTTATACAATTTTAAATTTTTTACAAAATTTATTTTCACATTTTGGGAAATAAAAAATAAAATAAAATCTAGGCTAGAAAGCATAAAAAAGAGATCTAAAATAAAATTAACTATCAAAAGTAAGAATAAGAGCAAGGAAATAAAGATCTAAACTATGAGCGTAAGAGAAATCTAACTAAAAAAATAAAAGAGTATAAAAGTAAATCTATACTACAAAAATAAATTGCAAGAAAATATATTCTACAAAGCATGGAAAATAAATAACAAAAATAAAAGATCATGAAAGTATCTACACTACAAGGCATGAAATAAATCTAGTCTACCAATATATATAAGTATAAAAAGAAAATAAAATCCTAAAGCATACATTTATACAATAAGAAAATAGAGAAAACTGAAAACTTGCCTTGCAAGGGGTTGACTCCTTAAAAGTAAATCTTCATCTTCATCAACAAAGAAGAAGAAATAAAATTGAAAAAGGAGGAATTTTTTTTATTTATTTCAAACTTAAAAAGTTCACAAATTAGAAGACTTAATTAAAGGTACTCCTCTCCAAAAAGGAGTTTACAAAATTTTTACACTCAAACCTCTCACCGTCTACCCCTATTTATAGCCTACAACAATTAACAAGAGCCCTTAGATTTGGTTTGGGCAACAAGGATTAAATCTAAGTCACAAAGAGTGTCTATTATGAATCAATTGGTTGGCCCATTGGTTGGTCAATCGATTAGCCCTTTGGTTGGTGCTCAACAAAATTAATTATTGGGGTTTTTGTCTTTAGGCCCATTTGTTTACTCCATTTTATTTTTAAACCCATACATTATTACTTGTATCTTTAAGCCCAATTCTCTTTTTGTATTTGTCTTTAAACCCAATTTCCAAAATACAATACTTTCAGCACTTGTATTTATACAGAATCAAGGTAAAAACCCAAAATACCCCTTTTAGCCCCCATATAAACCCCTATCTCTCTCTCCTCATTTTCTCCTTTTCAACACGCCACCGGGAGCGGATCAACACCGACGTTGAACCTCTTCAGCATCTTAGAACCGCGGTTGGTGTTGTTGGCGTCGGCGGAGGAGCGTTGGCCGTCGACCTCGTGATCAATCATTGCCGTCAACCTCTTAGTTGCTCCGTCGCCTCGTTTCCGTCCCAGATCTCGCCGTCGACCTCTTTTTTCTCGTCGCGATTGCATGAGTTTGGGATTGATCGGATGTTTGTTCTCTAAAGGAGCTGCCTTTTTATTTAATTAGGATTTTTTTAGTTTGTTTTAAGGATTTGGATGTAATGGGTTCTCAGTGTATTGATGGTCTTTTTCAATCGAAATTGCATTAGTTTGGTTGGATGGAGGTTTGTCTGCTGAAAGAGCTGCCTTTTTTTAGGTAATTTGAGTTTTGGAGAAATAGGTGCTTAGGATTTAGGTGAGATGTGAGAACAACTAATCTAACTTGCCCCATTTTCTTGTCATGGGAAGTTGTAGAGGAAATATGAGGCATTTGGATTGATTTGCTGTAAATGCTCCTCTTTGTGGGTTTCAGTGTGTTTGAGTAATTTTTTATGCGATTGATTCTCAGAATTGCTGGAAGTACTACCCCAATAAAAAAGGAAAAAGAAAAAGAAAAAAAGCTAGGCAAATGAAAGAAATACACGCATGTAAGGTGTTTGATAATTTGTCTCAACGAGACAATATACCTAATGCATTTCTAATTAAACTCAAGTTGGAAAAAGCATGATGCCATGAAGTGTTCCACAAATTGCCACAACAACGCCTGCAAATAACTTGTACATCATTTTCTCGACGCAATGTAAACTACATCTCAAATTGCTAATCATATAATTAAATGCAATCGTAATTGATCTCTACTTGGTAAAAGCATGTTGAACGTGAAGCGTCTCACAAAATGCCTCAACTGAACATAGATAACATCCCAAATCGCTTACAAGCATCAACCGTATAAACATAGGTTAACGTGCTATACTTACTCCATAACGTGCTATACTTACTTCATAACGTGCTATACTTTTAGGTTAATGTGCTATACTTACAATATAACGTGCTATACTTACTTCATAACGTGCTATACTTTTAGGTTAATGTGCTATACTTACAATATAACGTGCTATACTTTCGATATAATGTCCTATACTTACAGGTTAACGTCCTATACTTACAGGTTAACGTGCTATACTTACTGGGTAACGTGCTATACTTACTGGGTAATGTGCTATACTTACAGGTTAATGTGTTATACTTACAGGTTAACGTGCTATACTTACAGGTTAACGTGCTATACTTACTGAGTAACGTGCTATACTTACAGGCTAACGTGCTATACTTTTAGGTTAATGTGCTATACTTACAATATAACGTGCTATACTTAGAAAAAAACAGGAAACCTCGATGGTAGTCGACTCATGTTCAGTCCGCTGACGGCTCGACTTATGACTCATGGGTCGAACTCATAAAGC
The DNA here is from genome assembly GCF_001876935.1 of Asparagus officinalis. Taxonomy (NCBI): domain Eukaryota; kingdom Viridiplantae; phylum Streptophyta; class Magnoliopsida; order Asparagales; family Asparagaceae; genus Asparagus; species Asparagus officinalis. The sequence goes on from NC_033802.1 coordinate 25,456,184, forward strand.
GGTGATGAGTCGACTCAGCAGAGACTTTTAACGACAGGAAGTGATATAATGATCAGGTCGACTCATGACAGTCATGGCGTCGACCCAACCTGATGAGTCGACCTATGTATGAGTTATGCGAGCGACTCAATGAGCCTGAAAACTGGTACTTGGCATGTATATTGCTAAGTTTTAGCACGTTTATCTGTAAGTATAGCACGATTAACCATAAATATAGCACGTTACCCAGCCCCCCTGTAAGTATAGCACCACTTAAACTGTAAGTATAGCACGTTTATCAGTAAGTATTAGTACGGTTAGCCTGTAAGTGTAGCAGCGTTACTCCAAGTAAGTATCAGCACGTTACACCTGCTAAGATAGCACCGTTAACCTGTAAGTATAACACGATTAAACCTGTTAAGTATAGCACATTACCCAGTAAGATTATAGCACGTTATTCGCTAAGTATAGCACATTAACCTAAAGTATAGCATGTTAGCCTGTCAAGGTAATAGCACCATCTAAACTGTAAAGTATAGCAACGTATCAGTAAGTATATAGCACTTAGCTTATAAGCTAATAGCACGGTTACTCAGTAAGATAGCACGTATAACCTGTAAGATAAGCCACGTTAACCTGTTAAGTATAGCCCACATATAACCTGTAAGTATAGCACATATACTCGTAAGTATAGCACGTTAACATGTAAGTATAGCACGTTGATCTGTAAGGCTATAGCCAACATTAACCGCTAAGTATAACACTGTTAAATTAGTAATATATAGCACGTTAAATTGAACGTATAGCCGGTTTAATTGTAAGTATAGCACAGTTTATATCGTAAGTATAGCAACGTTAAGCATGTCAAGTATAACACGTTAAATTGTAAGTATAACACGTTATATCGTAAGTATATGCAGGTGTAACATGTAAGTATAGGCACGTTGACCCGCCTACACATTACATGATAACCCGCTACACTTACAGTGCAACCCACTACCCTTACATGATAACCCGCTACACTTACAGTGCAACCCACTACCCTTACATGATAACCCGCTACACTTTCAATCACAAACATAGATATGTTACAAAACATCCTCTACACTTAACACGGTACATTTTCAATCACAAACACCATCACAAGCTGAAATATGCTACAAACTCATCACTACATTCAGTCACAATTTTAGAGATCATACAAATTTTAACAATGACCAATTTTAACATCCTCGCATATATGTTACAAAACATCCTCGCATATTACAAAACATCCTCACATATATGTTACAAAACATCCTCACATATTACAAAACATCATCGCATATATGTTACACTTGCAGCACAAATTGAAATATGTTACAAAACATCCTCGCATATATATGTTACAAAACATTTTCACATGTATTTCAGATACATTCACAGTCACAAACTTAGCCAAAAGCTGAGAAATGTTACAAAACATACTCACACATATTTCAGATACATATATTACAGAACAATTTTAACTTAAATCCAGTTTTCCCTCTTCTTTCTTCTTTCTTGTTTTTCCTTTTCTAGCTGGCCCATTACTCGTCTCGGAGGCTCAACGCGCTACAAGCATCATTAGGAACAAATTTAAGTATATAAACAACTCTCAACATGCAAAGAATAATAAAGAATGTAATAGATAGTTGCAAACTTGGGTTAAAGGCTTTGTTGTTGTTTGCTATAATGACTAATTCCTACAAAGCTTCTTGCTCTCTGATTCCTCCACAATACATGAAAGAACATCAAATAAAAAGCATTTTGTAGAAGCACAATACCCCTTACCAAAACCATGTCAGTCATACCCAGAATCAAACATCAAACTACCACGATATCATAGGCAACAACAATTTAGAACTAATATTAATAGAACCAATGATGAACCATGTCAGTCATTTTCAAGGAAACAAAGAAGGACAAGGAGCAAACCAAATCTAATTTTGACAGGACAAAAACCCCATAATAATAACAGAGAACCAATAAGTCAAAGTCGTAATAAAAATGAATTCATTGCTGGCTTATACCGATGGCAAACGTTCATAAGTAGAGCACAAACCTATTTGGCAGTCTACTCATTACCACACATGTAATTATTCAAAAAAGAACAAGAACCGGTTGACGCACACACCAATTACCAATTGTTCATGTGTAAATTTCTTATTTTTGCTTATCGTTGATTTATGTGGTAATCAAATTCAAAATAACATCCATTCACTTACATATATGCCATGTTAATTACAAAATCCTAATAATAGAAGCATTAAGAGACCTAGGAACCCTAATTAAAAAAAAATTATCATTCTAGATTCAAGTAATATAGTCGAGACTGGCAATGGATCACGCGTAACAATGGGCGGACCTCTCCCTAGTAATCGAATATTACCGAATTTGAAATGGGTTTCGGTTCCAGTTTTGTTCTCAGTTTGAAACAGTTGACTTCTAATTAGGTTTTCAGTTAATAAAAGGAGAAGTGGGGGTCATCTGATAAGATTCACTTACCAATAGCTTATTGGGTAAGAATACTTGAGGGGCAGAGAAGCGGCAGCGGGAAACGTCGAAAGGATTTGACGGCGGCGAGAAAAATCGTCGGTGAGAGGAGGAGGGAGATACTGGGTAGGAAAATGAGCGGGCTACGGCTAGACGGTTGGAGATGGGCGACGGCTGGAGCGGGGCGTCGACGGTTGGAGATGGGCGACGACGAAAATGGGATCTCGGTTTTTCAATTTAGGGCTGAGGTGAAATGGGGAAGATGAGAGAGTACTAGGTTTTATTGGGCCAATCAAAGGGGCATTGTGGGGTTTTTACAATCATTTTGTATAAATATAAGTAGTAAAAGTATTGTATTTTAGAATTGGCTTTAAAAACAAATACCAAAAGTGAATTGGGCCTAAAGATACAAATAATAGTACTTGGGTTTAAAAATAAATGGGAGTAAACAAATGGGCCTAAAGACAAAAACCCCTTAATTATTTATTTGACTTGTTGACCCAATTTTTTCTTGATTTCTTAGACTTTTGTGGGCCTCATCTTGGCTTGATATTGGGCTTCAATAGATGGTAGAAAAAATGAGGAAATTTGACTCCTTTGGGCTCTTATTCATCCACTCTTCATTAACTTGCAAATTAAGATAAAATGTGTTATTAGTGATATATTTATTTAAATAAAATAGATAATAAGGATATAAAAATATAATAAAATATAATGATAAAATATCCCCACGCCTAAATCTTTGCTAGTCTTCTAGTAAAGAAAATAAAAAATAAAGAAAGAAAAATTCTATCTCACTTTTGCATGAATCGTGGTTATATTTAACGCATATAACAAGCCTTTAAATCCTTAGTTATCCTAGAGAGCGAGTAGTAGTCTCGTGAGAATTTACAATGAATATACTCACAAAATTCGGTCAACTTGCTAATTTGAAGAAGTCAATATATAATTAATTCACTTGATATATCTAAAAAATCTAATGAATCCCAGCCAAATTGGGCTTAGGTCCTTAACTATGAAAATACTCCTCAGGCTTAATTACTCGGTTAACTTAAGATTAGTAAGATAGAACCATCTTGGAGTTCAAGAGAATTTTCTTTTCTGTGCCAATTTTTTGCACTCTTCTTTTGCAAAGTTAGTTTTTTTTTCTTTTTTTAATATATATATGTGCATATGTATATGTGTATATATATATATATATATATATTATATATATATATATATATATATATATATATATATATATATAGTATATATATGTGGGTGTCGCTGTTGTGTGTGTGTGTGTGTGTGTGTGTGTGTGTGTGTGTGTGTGTGTTGTGTGGTGTAGTGTGTGTTTGTGTGCGCGCGCCGTGCACGGTATGGCACATTATACATATATGTGCATATGTATGTGTGTGTGTGTACCTTGAAAACAATAAGATCAAGAGAACTTGAAAATTTATTTTCCACTCTAAGCCAATCATGCAAAAATTTAATTACTCTAATTAAAACTCTAAGTTAGGACTTTAGTGAAGCATTTCACTTTGAAATTTATTTCTTAGAAAATTTATTTAGAGTTATCATTAAAGGTTAAATTTAGTATAAAACTAAATGAGAATTAAAAATTTTAAAAAATTATCAAGTAGACTAATTATTAATTAACTTTATCAAGTTGGCAAGTGAATTTTCCTTTAAGGGAAAGAAAAGACAAGAAAAAAATGAAATAAAAAGAAGAAAATATGGTAAAGTAAAATGAAAAGATGACTAGTCTCCATCCCACACCTAAATTTTACATTGTTCTCAATACAAACTCTATGATGCAGAAAGTATATCAGATAGGAAATGAAGCACTTACATTTATTCAGTCGGCCTATAATAATGATGAAATGATAAAAATCTGTAATTACCTTTGATATGAAGAGGATGTAGCCAAAAAAATCCCTCTCTCTCTTTTTTCTTTTTTTTTCCTTTTCTTTCAAACAAAATTTTCCTATTTTCTTGTTTTTCTTTTTTTCTTATTTTTCTCTTTATTTTTTCTTTTATTTTTTAAAAGAACAAAAAACTCTCAAATGAGAGAAGAATAAATATTTTTTTATTATTTTGAGAAAAGAGTAAAGATGTAAAATAAAAAGTTTAAAATGAAAAGCTCACATTCTGCGTCAATTCCTACCGTATTGCTAAAATAGTACTTCAAATTTCAAAGAGGTCTAGATTGATCAACTCAATAATGTGCTCAAATTCTATATATTTTGAGGTTTTCAAAGACTTTTGTAGCATTTGAAAGTAGGTAGGTAGAGGGTTATATATTTGAAATTTTGGTGTTGATTAAATAGAAAGTAAGTCTCACATTTATACTTGGGTTCCTTATGGATAAAAGTTTGCCCTAACTCAATTATTTCACCTTTAAAAATTTTCTCAAACCCATGACTCATGATTGAAGTATGATAATCTGGTTTTTCTATATCTACTAGGAACCTAAGCTCATCAGTGAAAAGTTTTTTAAAGCTAAGATCAGAGAAATATGTATCTAATCAGTGCTATCTGTAAAACCCCATAAATTTAAATATATTATGATAAATAATAATAAATATATTATATGGTGATAAATAACATATATTGATATTTAAGTATGCTAACGATTGATTTAAGATCAATCCAATGTGTATATATATGAATATATGAGTGAAATCATGCACGACATGCACAAGCTTGAATCTGAAAAAATGACTAGTTAAAAATTTATATATTTTTCATACTGATACAGTTAGAATATAGGAAAACTAAAAAGATAAAAGTTGTAGGTATCTTCAACATATTTCCAACAAATCTTAAATTACCTCATTCCGAGATTGGATGTGAAAGTTATAGCCAAAATACTAAACAAAATTTACAGAAATACAGCATAGTCGACTACACTGTATTGTAGTCAACTAGCAGGGGTTTTCCTGGGAACGCCGAGTTTGATTTTGGGTCTGTTTTATTTTATTTCCACCCAATAATGTGTAGGAGTATATATACATGTTTTTCCTGAGTTGTAAGGGCTTTTCACGAAATTTTTAGCAGCAGCCACCCCCTCTCTCAAATCCTAAACCCTAGATCTTAGTCTGACCTTTCTCTGAGGTGTTTGTCGAAGGAAAAGCAAGGTTTTGCAGCGTTTAGTAGAGGAGGGATCTTGCACGTGTGTCCAAAGGCTCAACACGATGTTTCAGGCAAGATCACTTGCATCCAAACTTGTACCCTTAGTTGATGAATGATTTAAGATGTTTAAATTGATGTTTTACATGTTTAGATATTAATCAAATATGAAAAAGATTAAAATTTTAATATTGATGATAAACAAATGTTAGATCTACATGGTGTTCTTGCTGTGTATGATAGAAACATGATCATGATCACTAGGGTTGTTTCTAATTTCATTTTTAATGGTTAAATCATGTTTAGGACATGTTTAAACCCTAGTTCGACCTTAAGGGTTCTATGTTATATTCATGCTCAAACCCTAGACTTGTGATAAAAGAGCTTACATGTTAATTAAGTCTGATTAAACCCTAGGTTTAGGATATTTTTTATTCTGTAAATATGAATAAACAAAATTATATTAGTTTCAAGCTTAATATGCAAGCATGCTCATGTTGATTTAATCGAAAACTAGGGTTTATGTTAATTTCTTGATTAATGAGAAGATTAAACCTAATTAGTTGAATTAAGGGTTTAAATAATCATGGAGATGATTCTTTTGATTTGTATTTATTAGTTTTGTACTGTATTAAAGTATGATAACCACATGATGATTGCTAAGTATTGTATGTACACGGAGCTGTGCATGTTTCTGCTTAGTAGTTGACTACTAAGTGTAGTAGTCGACTACTAATGTTTAGTTTGGTTTTATAAAAACTGTCTGATTACAGAGTAGTCAACTAATGTACAGTGTAGTCGACTACTAATACTGATTCATGTTTTACAAAGTCTGAGTAGACTCGGTGTAGTCGACTACTAAGCTTAGTAGTCGACTACTAAGGCTTGATTTCCTGAGTTTTATTTTGTATTTGTTTGAGATGTGTTTGTGGGGTTCGAGCCGCACTTCCTCACATGTAATTACACAAATACACAAGTACAATGGTATTGCACACACATGAGTATCCCAAAGGGGAATTTGATAAGAATTGTGTTGTTTATAATAGAGTTAGAGATTGTTCATACACTCGTTGGATATCGTTAATGAGCACAACTCAGTACTATATGGGATAGTGCGTTGATATACCAGATTTACATAGTTTATACATGAGATGGATATCGTTGATGAGCTCAGCTCAGTACTACATGAGGTGGCGCATCGATATTCCATATGTACAGGCCATTGAGTCGGGTTTAGATGCTTTGTATAGTAGTCCGTCTGCACGAGTGTGCTATGAGGCTTATGAGCCATATAATTATGAGGCTAGTGAGGCCATCTATTTGGATACATATATGGTAGGCCGTCCCGCACTCAGGCTACGTACTGAGATCGCGATGAGACTAATGAGCCATGTATACTGTTTAGAATACCTACAGGATAGTCTGTTGCACATGATGATGCTAAATGTCACGTCCCGCTTCCTAAAATACTGGGGAATCGGAACGTGAATAAGCCCGCGACGTATTAGATTGAGGAGAAAAAAATAAAAAACCTTCTCAACTTAATACGCTAAGCATCAAGCAATATACAATGCGAAGTCACATGTCCCCGATTACAATTAGCAAGAATATAATGAACAACACAGAATAAAATAATACATATCACAAATGGACTAACATCCGAGACACAAAGTTTGGGCCAAACATGCCCTTATTAAAAAAACTATCCAACTGAATGCTGAAGAGATATAGAATACATTGATCAACGAAAAAAGAAAGAACTACAAAAGTAAACTAGGACCATCAACTAATAAAAGAAAAACTAGGCTTCGACTTCTTCTTCTACTCTGTCTACAAAACACTCATGTTGAGGATACTCGGCTCTGACGTATCTCCAAGCTAGACCCGTCCGTCCTCTAAATCTAACGTACACCAGAGAAAACATGTATACATCAGCGTGCATGACACATGGCAAGATCCCACAAGGGAAAAATAAGAACGATCAAATGACCAAAGCAATAATAGATGCAACAACAGAAATAAAATAGAACGTGCAACTAGAAATCTAACAAATCAGAATGTAATCCACCACTAGAGTATAATAATCAGAAGAATCTAAAATCAACCGATAATCTAGGTCATACTGTTAGCCATCCTATAACAGGTCACTCGTCCACATCTCACATAGAGTCAACGTTCATATTACCGGATAACTGACTATTCACAAATCCCCTACGTGCATCCAATCCCGCTACACATGTGGCCAAAGGACTATACGCAAACTGTTTTCTGCCTAGTCCGAACTCAAGCAAAACTCGGGTGACGAAATAAATTCCCACTGACCAAAGTGATGTATGTTGGCCTTCTTGTTTTGATGATGTTTAACAAATAATTTACCACTAATATTGTTTGTCTAGTATTTGTGTTTTCGTATTTATTCTAGGCAAACAACGTGTTGGAGGATGGATGGAATAGAGCTTCAACGATCATATCCAAAGGAGGTTGGCGGAATGTCGGTGAAGCTTATGCAATTCTAGTTCAAGATCCAAGTTCAGCTTCATCCGCAAGTGTACCAAGTCGAGCTTATTGAAGATCAAGATCTAGCTTGGGTAACTTAGTATAGGTTTTATATTATGTGTGTTAAGTACGTTAAGCTCAATATCTATACACACACATTTATTAGTTTCTTCGTATATATATAGTTATATATATATATATATATATATATATATATAATATATATATATTTATATAATATTATATATATATATATTATAATATATATATATATATATATATAATATATAACTACATAAGTTTATGGCTTCTATGCATTATATATAGTTATATATATATTTATATACATGCATGGTTTTGGGTTTCATGTCTTATTAATATATGAAATCAACAGTATTTCATATTTACTATCTGTGTTTTTGTAAACATTGATTAGAATATGCAATTTGTTAAAATTATGGTATTTAAGTTTTTGGACTTTAACAATAATCTATATACATTTTATTAAGGTCTATATAATTATTTGTGGCAAAGTTTCAAACTGGTTTAGGCCTAATATGTCAAATTACGAATGTTTACATTTCATGTTTTGGCCCTATTTTGTACATATGATATTTTTCATTGGGAATCTTTTTAGAAACGCAGTCATTGTAGCGATGTTTGTTATCATGTCTACAATCATTCTCAAAGTTTAATATTTTTTGGAATTTATTTGTAATTTAAACATGTGTTTAAAATCAGAAAACATTTTCAACTTTCATTTTCACCGTATCAGTCCCGGTCAGCACGCCTACCGGTAATCGCGCACCTGTGTTCATTCGTCAGTGGCACGAGAGAGTTGTCGGGTCGACCGGTCCCGCGGCCGACCAGATCGAGCTTCGGAAATTTCCATTCGGTCGACCGAAGAAGTCTATGCTCGTTTTCTCAGTTTGGGATCTGGATCGCGGTCGACCGCGAATTTTTTCGGTCGACCGCCGCTCTGTCAGTTTTGTTCCAACGGCTATTTCTTGTTACCGTTGGCTGGGGCTTTTTGGTCTTTTGTTTGGGGTTTTTGGCTGAGGTTTTGGGAGGCTATAAATACCCCCTTGATCTCAGTTCTAAGGGCAACACAAGAGAATGTTTTAAAGGGTTTTAAAAAGAGTTTAAGCTTGTTTTAAACTTGTTTAAGGGTTTGATTTAAAGCTGTTTTGGTTTTCACAAGTGGAGGAGATTATCTTCTTGTTTGGGCTTCAATCTTCATCTCTCCATCTACATTTACATTTTTGAAGAGTTTGATTTGCTTAAATAGTTAGATGATAAACAAATATTTTTAATAAAATCAGAAATATAAAAATTCTTATGTAAAGAAGATAATTCTTTTGGAACCCAAATGGAAAAGAATTTTGATTTCTTTTTACACAAATTTTCAGTTTTATAATCATGCAAATCACAAGAAGGTTTTACAAATATTGTATTTTTTGATTTGTTTTTATTAATTTGAAAACCTAATCCTTTTGTCTTTTGTGATTCTCTTTGAAAAGAAAGAATATTATTAAGATTTTCTTTTCCTTTATTAAATTTTCTTACATTTAAACATATATCTTCATATCTTGATTTAAAAGAAGAAATATCTTTATCTAAACTATTAATTCGAATATTTAACTTATTACATTCTGATTTTAAATATTTATTTTCATTAGATAAATTTTCATTTTCTTTAAGTAAAGAAAATTTTTCTTCTTTTAATTCAACTAATTGAGAATTAGTAAAAGTAGAGGAATTTAAATCGGAAATTTCTTTAAGTAATCTTTTATTTTCACCTTTAAGAAAATTATGTGAAGTTTTTAATCTTACAAAAGTTTCATATAATTCATTAAAACCATCTAAAAGTTCTTCATTTTCACTTACTTCATCTTGTGCCATGAAACACATGTGAGCACTTTTCTTTTCTTCAATTTCTTCATCTGAGGATGACTCATCACTTTCATCCCAAGTGACCGCCATTGCTTTCCTTTTCTTGTTATTTTGAATATTATCATCCCAAGTGACCGCCATTGCTTTCCTCTTCTTGTTATTTTGAATATTGTTGAAGTTGTTGAAATAACTTGATTTTTGTTTATTCTTCAACATTGGACAATCTTTCTTCATATGCCCTGGTTTATTACACTTAAAACAAAGAGGGTTAGTTGAATTTGAATTCTTAAATTTAAAATTACCTCTTTTGATGAATTTTCGAAATTTTCGTGCAAACATGCCCATTTCTTCATCATTATCATCTGAATCTTCTTTATCTGAAGTAGTATTAAATGCAAGAACTTTCTTGTTCTTAGATTCTTCATCATTCTTCCTATCTTCAAGTTGTACTTCATATGCCATAAGATTACCAATAAGATTTTCAACCGTAAGAGTTGACAAATCATTGGCTTCTTCAATTGCAGTAACTTTCTTTTCCCATTGTGGAGTAAGTGAACGAAGTATCTTTCTTACCATCTCCACTTGAGTATATGTTTTTCCAAGACCAATAAGAGAATTTGTGATGTCGGTGAATCTTGTGAACATTTCTCCAATAGTCTCATTTTCCTTCATCTTGAATAATTCAAATCTGTGCACAAGAACAGAAATTTTAGACTCTTTAACTTTAGTAGTACCTTCATGAGTTACCTCGAGTGTGTGCCAAATATCATATGCGGATGTGGCCGTTGACACCCTATTGAACTCATTCTTGTCAAGTGCACAAAATAAGGCATTCATTGCTTTAGAATCCAAATTCGCATTGTTCCTTTGAGATGTAGTCCATTCCGCGAAAGGAGTTGTTGGTTTCTCATATTTTGTTTCAACGACGTTCCAAAGTTCGTAGCCAAGAGATTGGAGATAGATCTTCATCCTACACTTCCAGTAGTTGTAGTTCGTGCCATCGAACATTGGAGGACGATTTGTAGAGTGACCTTCCTTGAATTGTGATGTATTTGACAATGCCATCTTTCACCTTGCTCTGATACCAAATGTAGGATCTGAAATAGATACACTTGAACACTAGAGGGGAACACTAGAGGGGGGGGGTGAATAGTGTTCTTTTAAAATTATTGCAAAGTAGATAATAAATTGCAAAGAAAAATGGCAATCTCAGAAATTTGCAAACACAAACACAAGGATTTTATACTGGTTCCACCAATCCGGTGTACATCCAGTCCCCAAGCAAATCCCGCTTGAGAGTTTCCACTATGATTTTGAATAAACTTACAAAATCAAACGCAAACCTGACCAATTTGTAAGTCCCTGCAAATTGCAACACCAATTGACAAACTCCTTGCCAATTTGAACCCCAATCTCTAAGCCAAGAGATTAACCCTCTCACAACCGAGAGAAAACTTGTTGTAACAAGAATACAATGATCCTATAAGCCTTGAATGTGTATTGAAGTGCAGCAGTGGCTTAGGATACTTTTAATCTCTGTAAAATTGCCTAATGATTTGTTTTTGATGAAAGTATATAGGCAATTTCAGAAACTATCCTTTTTCAGAAAATCAGAATGTTTTTCACTTGAAAAATTGCACAAAGATCAAAGCTTATGGGTATGTATGCATGTGCCATTTTTCTGAACAAATAACCTATATATAGCCCTTGAAAAGACAAGTTTTTAAAGTTTAAAAACGTTTAAAAACGGCCAAAAACTGTCAGATATTCAAATTCTGAAAACTGAAAAACTGTCTCTTGTAGTCGACTACTGTAGTCATTAGTCGACTACACTGAGTTCAAACAGACTCTGTGTTTTCAGAAAGTGTTCTCAGTAGTCGACTATAATGCTCATTGGTCGACTATACTGAAATTTGACAGAAACTTGAAAACTGATATTTTCCTTCAGTAGTCGACTACTGTAGTCATTAGTCGACTACACTGTAAAAAGACAGAAACCTATAAATTGGAATTTGAGTTCAGTAGTTGACTATTATGTTCATTAGTCGACTATACTGTAAAAATACAGAAATTTATGTTTCTGTCAAACACCTCAGTAGTCGACTATAATCTCTATTAGTCGACTATACTGTAAATTGACAGAAACATGTATTTGAGTTCTATACATGAGTAGTCGACTACTATTCTAATTAGTCGACTACTAAGGTTAAAAATTCAGTAAAAAGGAGTTTTTATAATTAAGTTTTAACTACTATTCTAATGGTTAACATATGGGATTTCTATAGTTAACCAACACACTAAGCCTGTGTTAGTGTGTTCTAAAATTGTGTGTGTGTGCGTGTGTGTGATCAAGGCTTGTACAAATATTCTAAGTAAAGAAAAAATCAAATACATTATCTTTTGTTCTTCATTTTCTTCACTTCAAAATGCCTTGATATCCACTTGCACTTGTACAGATTCTGATATTGAAATCTGCATATGAAAGTTAGTGCACACACAATATAAATTGTTATCATCAAAACACTATCATGGAGATATGATATTCAACAACCTTCAGGGTAGTCCGTTGTGCATGATAATGTGATGAGATCAGGATCTTGTAAAGAGTTGCAAATGAGAAAAATTACTTGATGGCCTACGTTTTGATGGATGCCAAAAGTGTTTATGTCACATTTTTGAATATATATATATATATATAACCGAGATATCTTACTCTTGTGAGTACATGAGACTTATATGATGATGTTTCATTATTGTGTTTTATTTTTTTTCTAGTGATGTTTCTTTCCATAGTTCGGGATTAATATTTAGATTTCTACAGTTTGAGACATATGGTATATACATGAGGGTTTCCTTATTTGGATTATTTCGCTCGACGTACTACGTCTCATGTTGTAAATTTCTAAGTATTAATACCATTAGATACAGAGAAAATGATTAATGTAGACTATGCTTAATAGATAGAGCATCCACTACATCTAGCAGCCCTTCCCCTGGGGGCGGATGGAGGTGATATTGCTTTAGCGCTTTGACGCTTTTGTTGTTGTTCTTTTTATTTTTTTTTTCCTTCAGGCGGTTCAGAGCATCGGAGAGTCGCAGGATGACGGAGTTATTGTATAGTCGCCATCGCATGCGTTACTAGCAGAGACTTCATAGTAGAGTTTATTTCTATTCAGATATTAGAGTTTTAGTATCACATTTTGTAAAGGCTATGAGCCTTAATTACATTTTTAGTTATTCTATATCGAGACATTTATATCATTTCAGAGATTAGATGTATTCATAGTTTTATCTATTTGAGACATAATTTTATTTATGAGATTTATCTTTTAACATCATGCCTATTGTAGTTATTTCCTTCTGTTTGCATGTATTATACCTGTACTTTATTTTTGATTCCACTAGAGGATATTACTGTGATTGGTGAAACGTGTTATTGCATAGTGTGAGTGCATGGTAGGTTTGACATCTCTGGGTTCACCTTGGACTGCAACCATATGTAAAAACATGGACGTCACAATAAGCAAACTACAAACAGGGCATAAGTAGGCAGTTGCATAAGCTATTCAAAGCTATTCATAACCTGTTGCACAAACAGAGAGCATAAGTAGGCAAAAGCATCAAGTGAAGCAAACAGAGAACACAACAAGAAATCATAACATAGAACATCTACATAGCAGTTGCATCATAACATAACATAGAACAGTTACATAAGCTGAACAAAAGCAAACATGTCCACAAGTAGATTACAACCTGATCATAAGCATAGTTTACAAAGTTACATAGTAGTTGCCTCATGAAAATAAAAGCAATGTATTGTACCATCAAAATACAAGATTATAACATGTTCATCACTTGTTCATAAACATGGCCATAATACTACAAAAGTTAGAAGGAAACAAATCCTCGATCGTGGATAATCTTCTATATGTCAAATCATCTTTGTCAAATCCATTTTCATGGATAATCTTCTCTATGAAAAGTTTCTCCAAATTTTTTCTTGATAATGATTCTCCTAGATTCAGATTCATTATCATACAAAAATCCATAATTTTGTCCAGTAATGTCTCAGAGAAACTAGCCTCATGTGCAAGCAAATCCTTGGCCATGCTCTCACTCGAATGTACAATATGTTGGTTTTGAATTGAGTGGGACATGGACTTGATGAGATCACGCATTAGTGAATCATCATCTTCACCCTTCCCACTCTTCTTTTTAGATTGAGATTTGACATTGGATGTAGAAGTTACCCCACTAGACGACTTCACATTTTGAGACTGAGTGTTAACATTTTTAGTACTTGATATCTCCATCTCAAAATGTGTGTTGGGGAACTCATCATTATCATTTTCACAAAGATTTACTGGTTCCTCAGAAAATTCAAGAGGCCGACTAGAACAAGGTTTCTTACCCACATCTTTGGTGTAATTTTGTGACGCCCCTGTTTTCATACATGGCTGCAGTACAAGATAAACTTAGAAATATCAAACCTAGCATGCACCCACATTGTGCAACAATAAGTTTTACCAATCACAGCAATATCCTCTAGTGGAATCAAAATAAAGTACAGGTACAAAACAGACAAAAGAAAGGAAATAATTATAATAGACATGATATAGAAAGAAGTATCTCATAAATAAATCATGTCTCAATGAACAACCTGGAATACATCTCATATCCAAAATGAATAAATATATCTCGATAAGAAACAACTAAAAATCATACTAAGACATACTGCCTTTACTATATGAAATAAACTCTAAGGTCTGAACAAAAATATAAAACTACGATGGAGCCTCTAATAAATCTTATGTGACAGTGACTATGCAAGAACTCCGTCATCCTGCGACTCTCCGGTACTCTGAATTACCTAAAAGAATATTAGAAGAAAAAGAGCAACAATAAGAGCGTTAGAATGCTATAGCAAGATTACCTCCATCCGCCCCCAAGTGAAGGACTACTAGATAGAGTGGAGGCTCTATCTATTAGGCATAGTCTACCTAGATCATTTTCCCCCGTATCTAATGGAATTAATATTTAGACACCTATAATATGAGATGTAATACGTCGAGCAAAATAATCCAAGCAAGGAAACCCTCATGTATATACCATCTGTTCCGAATTGTAGACGCCTAAACATTAACACCGAACTAGAGATAAACAATATAAATGAAATCAACAATTAGAAATCCACAACACGAGACTAGTACATCGAGCAAAATAATCCAAACAAGGAAATTCTTATGTATATACCATATGTCTCAAATTGTGAATTGCTAATTATTAATCCCAACTAAGAAAATAAAGAAAAGCAGTAAAAGAAAGTAAAGACATCAACATATCGTATTCATAATATCTTCCACTATCATTGGGAAGATATAATGAATACTGGCACAAATATCATGTACTTTCAAATGCAAAGTACACTGGGTCATATATTTGATACGAGTCGCCGTGCGAGCACTCTTGATCACGGAATTATCAAGAGTGGGTAGAGAAGAAAACGACAGAAGAACACAAGAGTTATAATTAGGGCGAAGGAAAATACCTTCTCTAGATTATGAGAATCAATTGGATTTTATAAAATCTCTCTCTCACAATCTCTCTAGATCAAAGAACAACCTCCCAGATCTCTTTTCTAATTACAATCTGAGTGATCAACCCTAGAAAAGTCGTGTTTCTATTTATACTAAAGAGAAATCCTAAACGGTGCAGGAAACAGGCCCAGGCCCATAACCGCTACGCGGTCGACCGTAGTGACCAAGTCAGTCGACCGGCCAGAATATCGATTTCTGAAAAAATCGCTTACAGGGTTTTCGGTCGACCACAGCGCCTACAGCGGTCGACCGCTCTCAATCCAGAGACACAGTCTGGGTCTGTGCACTACGCGGTTGACTGCAGTGACACATGCGGTCGATCGGACAGAGCCCAAGCTGTAATTCCTGCAGTTTGACGAATCCTTCGACTTCGCCACCTCCAATGACCTCGTCCACGACTCCTCTACTCTATTCTCAAGATACCATGAGAATCATCTATCCTCAAGTTCCCATGAGAATCGCTAAGCTCCCGAAGAGAAGATACACCCGTATCATGGGTCCCCCTTTAGGAACTTGAAGTCCCATTCAAGTTTAGAACTTCAGCTGAGGGAACTCGCGAGCCCCTCCTTCTCTGTTGAACCACTTGGCCTTGCTAGGGACCTGACCTTGACGTCCAATGAGAAACGACTCCTTCGTCCCCCGCCTCGTCTTGGTCGTCTTCCGTTCCAAAATGCAATCTTCTTTCAGTGGCTCCTCTCTATCAAACCACAAGTCCTCAACATGCGGTAAGATCAACTTTTCATCACCTTCATCATCCAATAACGGAGGTTCAAACAACTTCAAGTACTCGGCATTGATCACCGAATACATGCCTAAGTAAGGTGGCAAATCTAAACGAAAAGCGTTGTCGCCAATCTGATCGAGAATCCGAAACGGACCATAACGAATAGGCTTCAACTTCTTCCCTTCTCCTTTTAACCTCTCCTTACTCAATTTTAGCCATACCATATCGCCTTTACCAAAGTTACAAGGAACCCGATGTTGATCATGCTTCGCCTTGTACTTAGCTTGTGATTTCTTTAATTGAGCTTCAACCGTAGCATGAATATGTGCAATCTTCTTGAGAAATCGCTGAGCACGTTGTCTTTCACTCCCTCCTTGTCGTCCATTGTGGCTTCACATGAAAACACAAGATCGAAAAAGGCTCGGCGGTAAAAATCCATAACAAGTCTCAAACAGTGACTTTCCGGAAGATCCATGAATCGCCCGATTAAAAGCAAACTGCAAATACTCTCATCCTAAGTCTTGGGATGCCTGGAATTATACCCCCGCAACATATGCACCATAGTCCGGTTGACTACCTCTGTTTGTCCGTCTGTTTGTGGATGAAAGGCCGTGCTCTTCTTCAATTTAGTGTCCATCAAACTCCACAAAGAATCCTAAAAATGCTCGAGAAAACGGCTATCCCGATCCGAAATAATCGAACTCGGCAACCCAAAGTGCTTCCACACATGCTCAAAGAACAATTGTGCTGCACCCGCTCCCATCACGGTCTTTTTATAAGGAATCAATATCACCATCTTGCTAAACCGGTCCACCACAACGTACAAATAGTCATGCCCGCGCTTCGTAGTCGGCAACCCTCCTAGAAAATCCATAGAAATGCTCTCCCACGGCCTAGAAGGAACCGGTAATGGTAGGTACAATCCCCTCTTTCTGTTAGAAGGCTTCGAAATACAGCATAACTTACACCCTCCAACATACTTGGTCACATCATCAAGCATCCGTGGCCAAAACACATGTCGCCGTAGATTGAGAAGCGTTTTCTGAATGCCAAAATGCCCTTGCACACGCGAGGTATGCGCTTCCCGAATCCACTGCAACCTATCACCATCCTCCGGAATGCATAGTGATGTCCCACGATACAACAAGCCATCTTCTCCAAGTGCATACGCCCCCCTTCGACCAGCCTTCGCCTGCTCAAACACACTACCGAAGTCTCTATTGGATGCGTACAGCTGTACATACTCCAAAGGAACCAAGGGCTGAATACGCGTCGCCACCAATAAAGACCTTATCGGCGGACGAGATAACATATCGGCTAACTTGTTCGTCGCCCCCTTCTTGTACCTAATAATGATGTTGAAAGCCATCAAATAAGACATCCACTTCATGTGCCATGCCTGTTGTAGCTTCGTCTGGGCATGTAAGAACTCCAACGGCATGTGATCCGAATGCACGACCACCTCCTTCCCCAACAAGTACACCCTCCAATGCTTAATTGCTTGATATAGTGCATAGAACTCCTTGTCGTAGGTTGGGTAGTTTGCAACAGCACCCGAAAACTTCTCAGAATGGTATTCCATCGACTTCCCATCCTGAATTAATACCGTGCCCATCGCATAACTAGATGCGTCGGTCTCCACATCGAAAGTCCGCTGCAAATTCGGCAACGCCAACACCGGTGCCTCTGATATCTTCCTTTTTAGCAACTGAAAAGCCTCCTCGTGCGTCCTCCCCCACACAAACTAAACTTTAGCCTTTGTGAGGCCATGTAACGGTGCCGCATAAGTCGAAAAATGTCGAATGAACTTGCGCAAATACTGGCAAGCCCCCATGAAGCTCCTCACCTCAGTCATTGTCTTCGGCATCGGCCACCTCGTGATCACCTCCACCTTGCTTGGATCTATCCTCTACTGGCCCTTTCCTACGATGAAGCCGAGATACACCAACTCGTCCTTCCCGAACTCACACTTCTTCCCGTTGAACTTCAGCTGTCCATCCTGCAACACTTCAAATACCCTCTCAACATGAACGAGATGCTCCTCCCAAGTCCTGTTGTACACCAAGATATCATCAAGGTAAACTATCACAAAATCCTCTATAAAAGGTCGCAACAAATCATTCATAAGTCTCATAAAGGTAGCTGGAGCGTTGCACAATCCAAACGGCATCACCAACCACTTGAACAGGCCCTGCTTGGTCTTGAACGCAGTCTTCCAAGTGTCTTCCTCCCGAATCCTCACCTGATGGTAACCAGACTTCAAATCCAGCTTCATGAAAAACCTCGCTCCCTCCAACTGGTCCATAAGATCATCGATCCACGATAATGGGTAGCGATTCTTGATGGTTATCTTGTTGAGCACCTGGTAATCTACGCACATGCGCCAGCCTCCATCCTTTTTGGGCACCAACAACACTGGTGACCCGCAAGGCAAACAACTCGGAACAATCACTCCCGTCTCCAAGAGCTCCTGAACCTGCTTCTTGATCTCCTTGGACTCCTGTACTGATGTGTGGTATAGGCCTATGTTAGGTAAGGAACTCTCTCCGGTCAATATAATCTCATGCTCTACACCTTGACGTGGTGGTAGTCCCGTGATCTCCGAAAACAAGTCCGCATACTTGGCCTTTAACCTATCAAGATCTCCCTTCTGTAGCTTGCTCAAGGTGGACAAGCACATCCTACTCAGCTGCTCTTCATACGGCCGAATGAACAATAAAATAAACTTCCTGCCCGCATTCACCAACCTCTTAGCCTGAGTCACCGTCACCAAGCTCGTCTCCTGTGGAAGAGATGCCGAACGAAAAATGAATTGCTCGCCATCCTTGGTGAACATATACTTTTGGGCTCGCCGATCATATACTACGTATCTATCCCACAAATAAGGATTGCCCAAAATAACTTGGCAAACATCCAACGGAACCACGTCGCATGTGACCTCGTCAATATACGATTCATGGAGTGCAAATCTGAATGAACACTGGTTCACCACACTCAATCCCGCCTCCTTCTGAATCCACCCTAATGGATAGGGCTTCAGATGCTTCACCGTCTTCAATCCCAGCTTCTGTACTAATGCCTCAGATATCAGATTTTTTTGGCTTCCTGTATCTACAATAGCATCCACTAAACTGGTCTTGACCTGCAACTTCAGAACAAAGAGCTGCTCTCTCGGGTCGTCATCTTCTTTAGTGGCCTGCTTCCCCGCCATAAGGTTGAGACTGCTATTAGGTTCAGTCATCCCGGAAACCTCCTTCGGACCCTGTGCTATCACGTACGCCTTCTTCTCCTCCTTCTTCTTCAACCCTTTTGGCTTCAGATGAGGATACTTATCCCAGCAACGATCAGCCACGTGCCCTGTCTATTTGCAGTGATTGTATGTTAATCCTGTTTTCCCCGAGTCACCCTTCTTCTTCTCATCCTTAGACTAAGAACCACCCGTCTTGCTCCCCGATGGTTTGGAATCCCCCTTTGTCTCGTTGCCCTTCTTCTGCATGCCCTCAATGGCTATGGCCTTCACGATCGCCTCTGCGGTTGTCTCAATCGAAAACAGCTTCATCTCCTTCTGGATGTAATCATTCAGGCCCACCATGTACTTCATGAAGATGGAATACTCGTCCGTTGTGATGTTTAGAACCATCGCCTGCTGCTGGAACTCCATCGTGTACTCTTGAACGGTCTGATTAAACTTTTGGCGCAAGCCATACCACTTGTACCAACGCTCCTCAAGGAACCCCACTGGATAGAACTGTTTCCGAAGTAGCTCCTTGAACTTGTTCCACGACGTCGCTTTCTTCTCCTATTTGCAATAGGATTTCCACCATGTCAACGCGTGCCCTGAAAGCTTCAATGTCGCAAACACTATCTTCTCCTTGGATGAATATCCGTAGAGAGTGAAGTACATCTCCATACGTTCGATCCAATCATCAAGCTTCTCCACATTGATACTCCCATCATAAACAGGAATCTCAACCTTGAAGTCAATCTTCAGATTCTGGTAATTATTCTTACCCCCTTGATGTCCCACAGTCTTGACAATCTCAGTCTCCCCCTCTGAATCAGATTCCTCGCTCTCTTCGTCGGATTCGACGAGTTTCTTCTTACCCTTCGAAGAAGATTCCTCCTTTTTGTCTCCTCTGTTGATGAGACCCACGAGTTGAGTAAGAGTCGTCCCGATCGTCTCAATCTTCTTCTCCATAGCATCAAGTCTTGCTGAATTATCTACTTCAGTCATCTTCTCCTTCCTTAATTTCTGGACTCCCTCCAAAGAAATAAGGATCTCGCCAAGCTTCTTATACTGTGAGCGAGTAAGGACCATACATAGGTTCCCCCTTCACAGGATCTAGGTGCTCTGATACCAACTTGATACGAGTCGCCATGTGAGCACTCTTGATCGTGGAATTATCAAGAGTGGGTAAAGAAGAAAACGACAGAAGAACACAAGAGTTATAATTAGGGCGAAGGAAAATACTTCTCTAGATTATGAGAATCAATTGGATTTTACAAAATCTCTCTCTCACAATCTCTCTAGATCAAAGAACAACCTCCCTGATCTCTTTTCTGATTACAATCTGAGTGATCAAACCTAGAAAAGTCGTGTTTCTATTTATACTAAACAGAAATCCTAAACGGTGCAGGAAACAGGCCCAGACCCATAACCGCTACGCGGTCGACCGCAGTGACCAAGTCGGTCGACCGGCCAGAACGTCGATTTCTGGAAAAATCGCTTACAGGGTTTCTGGTCAACCGCAGCGCCTACAGCGGTCGACCACTCTCAGTCCAGAGACACAGTCTGGGTCTGTGCACTACGCGGTCGACCGCAGTGACACATGCGGTCGATCGGACAGAGCCCAAGCTGTAATTCCTACAGTTTGACGAATCCTTCGACTTTGCCGCCTCCAATGACCTCGTCCACGACTCCTCTACTCTATTCTTAAGATACCATGAGAATCATCTATCCTCAAGCTCCCTTGATGATCACTAAGCTCCCGAAGAGAAGATACACCCGTATCAATATTTGTAATGAATCAAAAATATAACTGGCATCTGCCAACGACTCGAGCTATCATTTAACTATCTCAATGTAACTCCGTGCAAGATTTTGATTCATCGCATCATCATGAGGGATGGACTACCTGGTCCGTATCCTAACAGTGTACATGGATTAGTCTCATCAAATCTCTATACGTAACATGAGTGCGGGACGGACTACCAAATAGGCATCCTAGGAATATGGCTCACAAGCCTCATCGCACCCTAGTGCGGGACAGACTGCTAGATAAAATATTCTAAATCTAACTCAATAGCCTGTACAAATAGAGTATCGATGTACCACCCCCGTAGTACTGAACTGAGCTCATCAACGGTATCCAGAAGGTGTGTGTATAATATGTACTAAAACTCTTTCTCAAAGTAATTGGGTTAAAACCCATCATAATTTCTTTCACCATACCCATGTGTGTGCTACTACACTATTCAAGAATTTACGTATAAAAAAGTGCAGCTCGAAACCCGCAAACATACCTCAAACAGATGCAAAACAAAAATTTAGGCAATAGCCTTAGTAGTCGACTACTAAGCTTAGTAGTCGACTACACTGAGCCCATCCAGACTCTGTAATAACATATATCAATATCAGTAGTCAACTATTAAGAACATCAGTCAACTACTTTACAAACACACGGTTTCTGTTATACTCAACTGGGCACGAGTAGCCGACTACTAAGCTTAGTAGTCGACTACTCTGTCAAGACACGCATTCTTTCGTACACAAACAGTGCTTATGTCAATTATACATATCATGATGTTAAAGCAAGATTTTATATTTGGCATATACAACAAGAATTACTTGAATCATCAAATTAAATTATTATATCTTCCAAATTAGGGTTTAACATCCTAATTACATAATTTCTTTAATTATCTCGTATGTAAACAAAGTGATTATCAACACATGATAAAAACTACTCATGAACAAAAGTAAAATTCATTTAAACATGTTTATCTTACTTAGGTATCATAAACCTAGGGTTTAAGCATGATTAATTAACATGAAAACTCAAAAAAACATTCACGTAATATATCAATTATTTCAAATCAGCATATCTTCAGTTTTCTGCAGAATATATCATTAGTAAATTGAGTATATCTTTCTCTAGACAAACTATTTTTAAGAATAGTTTTCTGTTTTGGAAACTAAATCTACATATCTATCATTTAACACTAGTTTGGTTCAATTTGGTGTTTATATGATATCTCAAATTTTCAGTTAAAGATTACATATGTGCAGCAGTTTTTTGTAGAACACGTCATTAGTAAATTGAGTATATCTTTCTCTATAAAAACTCTTTCTTAGAATGGTTTTCTGTTTTGGAAAATACATTCACATAGATTTCATTTGATACTAGTTTTGTCTAGTTTTGAATTTATATGATATCTCAAATTTCTTGTTATACATTATACACGTGTAGCAATTTTCTGATATCTATGATGAAAACAAAAACTAAACCTCTTTATAATTCAATTAGACAACAAATTAGGGTTAACACACGAGTTTAACATAATTATAAAGTTTAAAAAAAGAAAATTTAATCACCCCTAATGATCATGATCACATTACTATTATAAATAATTAGGAACAGCTAATGATCTTGCATTGGGTTAAAATTTATCATCAAAAATCTCATCTTTTTCTTATTAGGTTAAACCTTAAGTATGAAAACATTGATTAAACACTTTTATAATCATTAAACATTATGGAGATAGGCTTGGATGTAGATGATCTTGCCTTATCACATGTGCAAGCCTCTGAAACTGATGTGAAATGACTCCTCATCGCCAAACATCGTAGATCTCGCCTTTTCCTCGCTTCTTTCTACATAAGACGCTCCTAAAATCTCAACTTTAGGGCTAGGCTTGAGAGGGAGGAAGAGGGGCTGGTAGGGTTTGAAACTCTGATGAAAAGATAATATTTTTTTATGAAAACACATGTGTGTGTGTGGAACCTAGTCTGACTAGGAAAATAACATTCGGTATTTTGGCTGTAGCTTTCTCATCTAACCTCGGAATGAGGTGATTTAAGATTTGTTAGAAATATGTTGAAGATACCTACAACTTTGGTCTTTTGAGTTTTTCTAGATTCAAATTGCATCGGTGTGTAAAATATATAAACTCTTAACTGATCATTTTTCCAGATTTCTCTTCGTGCATGTTTTATACATTTGCACTCATATATTCACAAATATACATTGAATTGATCTCAAATTAATTCCTATCATACTCAAAATATACATTGAATTGATCTCAAATTAATTCCTATCATACTCAAACATCAAAATATGTTATATTTTCACCATATAACATATTTATTATTATTTTTCACATAATATTCAAATTTTTAGGGTTTTACATTCTTCCCCCCTTAAAAAGAATTTCGTCCCCAAAATTCCACAATCGTATCCTAGAGATTAATAATATCAGAAAAGCACGTTGAGGAGATAATCCAGACAAGGAAACCCTTATATACACATCTCGCACCATTAATCTCCAGATATGAAGTATAAAAATATTTACACTTAACAATCTAAAATGCCAATATTCCCACTCAACCCCTAACTAGACGGAACTAGTACGTCGGGTGAAAAATCCAAATAAGGAACCCCCCATATATATACTATGTGTTCCGAATGATTAGGAGTTAAGTGTCAATACCTCCATTCTAGCGTTAAGTATAAATATAACCATATAAACAATCCATAAATATCAATCAAAATCAATCAACCCACCAGCTCAAATAGGTGCGGGTAGTCGCGATGCATAACATATTCGCGCCCACAAAAATCATCATCGATATCTATACTTAATGGTCTAAAATGCAAATACTCCAAGTTAACCCCTAACTTAATAGAACAAGTACGTCGGGTGAAAAATCCAAACAAGGAACCCCCCATATATATACCGTGTGTTCCGAATACTTAGTAGCTAAGTGCTAGTATCATCATTCTAGCATTAAGTATAAACATGACCATACAGATAACCATAAATCATAAACAAATCATACTAAAATTTTAATTTACTTGTTCAAACATGTGTGGGTTGTCGCGACGCATATCCTCCTCGTGCTCCCATGAAGTCTCCTCGGTTCCTCTCCGGTTCCACTAAACTTTAACTAAGGGTATCACCTTATTTCTATGCTTCTTGTCCTCCTTAGCAAGAATGCATACCAGAATCTCAATCTTAGTCAAATCATCGTGAATCTCAACCTCCGGTGCGTCCAACACTCGCTTCTCCTCCTCGTCTAGTCAAATCATCGTGAATCTCAACCTCCGGTGCGTCCAACACTCGCTTCTCCTCCTCGTCGTCGTGTAGATGCTTCTTAAGCATAGAAACATGGAAAATATCGTGTATGCTCAACATTGAGAACATACCAATGTACCTCAGGGCAAGCTTGCCCCGTCTACTAAAATGCTGTTCACCCTTCATTGGTGATACTTTTAACAAAACATAATCCCTAACCTGGAATTCTAATGGTTATCGCCTCCGGTCTGCATAACTTTTCTGACGACTTTGTGTTACAAGAATGCCCTCTCGAATGACTACTACCTTCTCCGTAGTCTGTCGAACAAGCTCTGGTCTAAGCAATAGATTGTCTTCTGGTTCTGCTCAATAAATAGGTGATCTACAAGGCCTCCTATACAATGCTTCATAAGGTGCCATGCCAATAGTCCCTTGATAGCTATTATTATAAGCAAACTCAATCAATGGGATGTGGTACTCCCAACTACCCTAAAAATCAATAACACACATCCTCAACATGTCCTCCAATATCTGGTTCACTCTCTCCGTCTGTCCATCTGTCTGCGAGTAAAATAAACTAGAATAAGATAACTAGCTACCAATAGAGTTTTGGAAGCTTCTTCAGAAATGTGCTGACTTCGTCAACCAATCCACTATTACCCAAACTGAATCATTCCCCTTCTCGATCTCGGCAATCCTACAATAAAGTCCATAGAAATATATATCCATTTACTCTCCGGAATGGGTAAAGGCTGTAGGGTTCTTGCTGGCCTCTGATGTTCTGTCTTTACTTGCTGACAGGTAAAACACTTACCACATACTCTGCAATCTCACCACGTATGCTGCTCCACCAAAAATGTCTCTTCATGTCCTTGTACATTTTCGTTGTGCTTGGATGCACTATATACCTAGTACGATGTGCCTCATTAAATAAGTTCCTTCTTCAGTTATGGATTTCCAGGCATCACTAGTCGGCCTTTTATTCAAAATCCACCATCTGCTCTAATGGTCTAATCAGCCTTGGGCTCTTTAGAAATCTCCCCATTCGGGTTTAAATCCAAGTATCCTCTAGCTGAACTCTAACCACTCTATCACTCCAAGATGGTTGCATGGACAAAGCTCCAAAAAATACACTGTTCCCATGTATCTCTGGTCTAAAGTCGAACTGGTTAAGTGTGTGGAGATCTCGATACAACGAACTCCTCAAAGCTAAAATCCGATGACGACGCTTCCTGCTCAAAGCATCTGTTACGACGTTCGCCTTCTCCGGATAGTACTAAATCGTAAACTCATAATCCTTAATAAATTCAACCCATCTCCATTGTTTCTGATTTAGCTCCTTCTAAGAGAAGAGATACTTCAAACTCTGATGATCTGTGAATAGCTCGAACTGCGCTCCATATAGGTAATGTCTCCGTGTCTTCAGTGCAAAAACTACTGCAACTAGTTCCAAGTCATGTGTAGGATAATTTTGCTCATGCGTACTCAACTGATGCAAAATATATGCTACCACTCTCTGGGTCTACATCAAAACACATCCTAGACCTACTAATGACTCATCCATGTAGACGACAAAGGTCTTATCACTGCTCGGGATGGTCAAAACTGGTGTTGTAGTTAACTTAACCTTCAAAGTCTCAAAGTCCTCATGACACTCCATGCCCCAAACAAAAGGTACACCTTCTTCATAAGGCGTGTAAGTGGCGTGGCTATCTTCGAGAAGTCCTGAATGAACTTCCTATAATAGCCGACCAAACCCAAAAAATTATGAATCTCTGTGACTATCGTCGGTGGCTCCCAATCAAGTATGGTCGCAACCTCAGCTGGATCCACTACAATGCCCTCTCTACCAATGACGTGGCTCAAAAATCTAACCTCAGATAGCCAAAACTCGCACTTGCTGATTTTGGCATATAGCTGATGCACCCACAAAGTCTGTAATGCTAGTCGAAGATGCTGCTCGTGCTCTGCCTCTAATCTCGAATATATAAGGATGTCGTTGATAAATACTATTGATAATCATATTTTATTACAATTTTATACCCTTATTATTTATTTTATATGAATAAATATGCCATTAATAATTGTTTTTATCTTTAATTGTAGGTTAGTGAAGAATAAAAATAATTGTTTTTATCTTTAATTGTAGGTTAGTGAAGAATAAAGCCCAAGATCTCTTATCTCAACAAAAACCCATGAATTAAATGAAGAACACAAGCAAGAGTCAAAAAGCCCAAGCCCAGAATCAAGCCGAGTAGCCTGTAGAAGCCGGAGAAAATAAAAAAATTAAATATGAAAAAAATGTATTCAAGATAGTTGGCTGTAAAGAAACGACGATATCCCCCAATCCGGAAGGCGGAATTTAACATATAATATATGAAAATCACCTATCTTGACGAGACGAAGCCAACCGTGAAGTCAGAATTTTTATTGGAGTACCGATGCGGGCATCGATGCGGGCATCGATGCCTGTATCGATGCGAAGTCATCCAGATTTCATCAACGGCTAAAATTGCATTCTTGGGGCTCAAGTTTGATCCAAGGGCTCTCATTCACTGATGTTTACTATAAATAGGGGTTGAGAGTGAGGGGTTAGAGGTGTGAAAATTTTTGTAACTCCTTTTGAAGAGGAGGGCTACTCTTAATTGAGAAGGCCTTTCAAATTTGTAACTTTTTATTACAATTAAAAAAATAATTTTTTTCACCACTTTAAATTTTTCTCTTCTTCTCTTTGTTGGATGGTGAAGATGAAGATGAAGATGGAGATTAATTTGAAGGTTTGTTTTTCTTATTTCTCTTTTATTGCTTATTAGTTTAGATTTATTTTTATGCTTGTAATTAGATTTTATTTTCTTGTTTAAATAGCCAAGAGGCTAGAACCCTCTTGTCTTAGATTTATTTCATGCTTATAGATTAGATTTATTTTATGCTTATAGAATAGATTTTTTTTTTGCATTTAATTCTTGCAATTTATTTTGT
This sequence comes from Asparagus officinalis, assembly GCF_001876935.1. Lineage (NCBI taxonomy): Eukaryota > Viridiplantae > Streptophyta > Magnoliopsida > Asparagales > Asparagaceae > Asparagus > Asparagus officinalis. The sequence goes on from NC_033802.1 coordinate 25,483,778, forward strand.
TGTTTAGATTTTGCAATTTATTTTGTAGTTAGATTTTAATTTCTTATACTATTCACCTTGAGGCTAGAACCCTCTTGGGTTTAGTTTTTTTTTTGTTCATTTTTATTTTCTTTGATTCGCTTTTAGGCTAGAACCCTCTAGGGAATTACCTTTTTCTAAGAAGTGGATTCAATTTTAGATTACCCATATCTATAATTGAATCCACCATCTTTAATTTCTTGCATTTTCTTTTATTCTTGAATTTTATTTTTCATTCTTGATTTGTAACTCTTCTTTCTAGAATTTTTAATTCCACCCTTTAGCTACTTCTTCACAATTAGAGACAATTAGGACTTAAAAAAAAGAGATTTTATTTTTGTTGACCATAATAAAATTCACCCTCCACTTTGACATTTACTAACAAGATAATAAATTCAAATAATTTCCCCTTCTCATTTGTTTGATTGTTAACCCTAATTAAAAAAAATTCTTTTCCATCCTTTTTAGTTGCTTTTAATTCATAGGGGTGCATTTCATATTGTTAGTAGGAATTCACCAAGTGATTTGAGCATCTTGATTTGGCACACACTTAAAAATATTTTTAAGGACAAAACCCCATATTCAAGATAATGTGAGGGATTTCATCACCCTTCCCTTAGCCTAAAAATCACTAATTCCTCACTATACCACCCAAGCCTAATAAAACTCATTAGACGTTGGCCCTAAGGATTCGAGCTCAATAAAGAACAAAGAATCCTTAAGTGAACCAGTTTAAGTTTTCTTGGATTAGTTGGTGTCTAAGGCAAGGTTTAGGGGTTGCGTAAAGCGCTCCGTAAGGAACGAGGTTCTTAATTGATCTCTGATCACCCTCTAGTACTATCCTTACCTGGCTAACTACCCGGGTAAAACTTTAATCTTTTTACTTTAGGAGTTTTTGGTTAGGAGCTAGTCTAGTTGAGTTAGGCTTAACCCTAGAGTTAGAGTGATTGAAAAATGATTGATTTTGATTTGTTTAGTTAGGATTTTTCCTCTTTTTCCATTCTCTCCTTATTAAAAAAACTAACTTTTATAATAAAAATAAAGTATAAAAAGAAATAGTTTTGGTGTATGCAACCATGGATTAGGGATAATACACATCGATTAATTCACTTTGAACCAATCATAGAAATGGAATAAATTTTGAGCTATCCTATTAGGAATAGTTTTGGCGTATCCTAATCCACCTGTTCTTCAAGATATGTGCTATACTATTAGGAATGAAATCCCCTCTTGCATTAGGCTCCCCGAAACAAATGGAATAAATTTTGAGCTTACACCGCATTACATAAACATGCTTCCCAAATTCCTTGGAAATGAAACAGAAGATGCATATATTTTTATCTCAGAATTTGAGAAAGTGTGTATTATGATTAAAATGAGATAATTAACAGAGGATGCAATCAAACTCAGATTTATTCCATTTGCTCTTAAAGACAAAGCAAAAAAATGGTTGTATAGCTTATCCGTAAATTCTATCACTACTTGGGAGGAATTTATCACCGTTTTTCTTAAGAAATTTTTTCCTATCCATAAAACGGTGAAGCTAAGAAACAGCATCATGAATTTTAAAATTGTCCCAGGAGAACCTTTTTGGAAGTATTTTGACCGATTTAAAGATCTTCTCATCTAATGTCCTCATCACGGTTTAGAAAAATAGCGATTGTACCAAATAATTTATGAGGGATTAGATTATTCTGCAAGAACTACCTTAGAATCTGTAACGCCCCGTCCCGAAATCCAGGAGTCGGTACGCTATTAGATCTGATGGACTAGCCTCACAAACCACCACATGTCATTTCAGCATGTTTTGTCCTCACTTACGTGTTCCCTGGAAAACTTCTCAGGGGGTCACCCATCCTAGAATTTCTCCAGGCCAAACACGCTTAACTTTGGAGTTTCTAAGAATTGAGTTTCCGAAAAGAAGATGCATCTTGGTGGTGTGAGTATTCCAATCAAATCTATCAATACTAATTATATCACCCTCTCAAAGGTTAGGGTATTACAAACTCCCCCACTTAAACTCATAACGTCCTCGTTGTGCCAAATCATATCATCCAAGACCGTACCATCCGTGTGAGATTCTAGAGGTGGCTCCTACGGCCTTAAGAGATGGCTCTCGTCCTCTCAACATAGCACTTTGCGCCGCATAGCACTTAGCTCTCACAATTCCGATTGGCTTGGCTCTGATACCATTTGTAACGCCCCGCCCCGGAATCCCAGAATCGGTACGCTATTAGATCTGATGGACTGGCCTCACAAACCACCACATGTCTTTTCAACACGTTTTGTCCTCACTCACGCGCTCCCTGAAAAACTTCTCAGGGGGTTACCCATCTTAGAATTTCTCCAGGCCAAGCATGCTTAACTTTAGAGTTTCTAAGAGTTGGGTTCCCAAAAAAAAAGATGCGTCTTTATGGTATGAGTATTCCAATCAAATCTATCAATACTAATCACGTCACCCTCTCAAGGGTTGGGGTATTACAAAATCAATGTGCCACGGGGATTTTATGAGGAAAAATGCCGACGAAGCTTGGGAATTTCTAGAGAGTCTATCTGAGAAAACAATGTAATGGGAACACTGTGATAACAGGGTTTCATCAGTTCCCCATTCTAAGTTTAGTGGTCTTTCCTTGGAGTCAAACATTACTTCTGAAGCTAAGATGGCGATAATTCTGCGGAGGTTAGAAGCCTTAGAAATTAAGAAACGAGCTCTAGCTCAAATCAATCATGTTTCTGCCCTAGGATGTCATAATTGTCAGTCTTCTACCCACATTTCAGAGGAATATCCTTTCCTAGGAAACAACCATGTATTAGAACAGATGAACGTTGTATTCCAGCGCCCTAGAAATGATCCATTTTCTCCAACCTACAATCCAGGTTGGAGAAATCATCCCAACTTTGCATGGAATCAAGGAAATTCTCCCGGAACTTAAAACTTCACTCCTGCTTCGACCCAACATTTTGTTAGCCCTTATGTTTTGATGATGTTTTACAACCACCATTATCGGTACTAATGGCTTATTAAGTACAAATGTAGTGAATTCATATATCAAGCTTATTAGTGCCACTAATGGAGGATTGGATGGAATATGCGCTACAACGATGATATCCAAAAGAGGAGGAGGCATAGTGATGAAGCAACGTTATTTCAAGAACAACAAGTTCAAATAGAAGCTTCATCAAATTCAAGCTATATCAAGACTCAAGCATTGCATTCTATATAAGGATATTAGCTATCTTTTATTTTTTTCTCTCTAGTGATAGAATGTAGGCAAAGAGTTATTGACTTCACTTGAAGCTATTGGGATATCACACACACGTTTTCATACTTATGTTTTTAAGCGTTTTTCACAAAATACTATTTTTCAAAAGTATGAGGACTTATCTGCAAAATTCCTTTTCCAAACAGTTTGTTTTTAGCATTAAAAACATTTTACAAAGTTTCATAATTTTCAGAGGTCAAATAAATATTTTCCAAATATTTTAGTTGAGTCAAAAACAGTGTTTTGGGATGTATCAGAATGCGGTCGACCGCATCGGTCGACCGCATCGGTCGACCGCACCTATGTTCATTCCTCACTGGGCAACAGAGAGTTCGTTAGTCGACCGCTGCGGTCGACCGAGAGCTTCCTTCGGTCGACCGCACAGGTCGACCGGATAAGTCTCTGCTTGTTTTTCTCGTTTTTGATCTAGATAGCGATCGACCGAAATTTCCGTCGGTCGACCAAACTTTTCCGTCGGTCGACCGAAATTTCCGTCGGTCGACCGCCGTATTTTTCAAACGGTAATCTTTGTCTTTTTTCGGCGCCGCTCAGTACAGATCTCAGCGACGTTTTGGTTCCAGATTTTGGGGGATTAAGGGATGGGTTTAAACAGCTGTTTTTCTCCTATTTAAACTCCACCTCTTCTTCTTCCTCACTGTCCCAGCTTTTGCAAAAACCAGAGACGTTGTTTTTCACAGAGCTTAAATTTCAAAACCTGTTCTTCTGAGTTTTGTGTGTGTTCACTTCCCAGCTTCAATGTGCTCTTTCTCTTTACCATAGGGACGTTGTAAAGAGAGAGCCTTACACCAATTCTACTATCTTGTGAGTGTGATCTTGTGTAGATCAACTGTGAGGGAGTGTGATCTAGTGAGATCAACTGTGTAGTGTGAGATCGTGTGGGGATCGCTGTGTAGACTTACCTAGGAAAGATGATGATGATGATGTTGAGGGAGGATTGGACTTATTGCAAATCAATGATACTCCTTCTATAGAAGCTCAAAAGGATGTGGATAGCTCCAATGCTCATGAACAAGTTGAACTTCCTAAAGCTTGGAAATTCGCATCAAACCATCCAAAGGAACAAATAATTGGGAGCCCTTCACAAGGAGTTGTTACTCGCTCAAAGGCTTTGAGTGAGTGTGGTAATGTTGCATTCTTATCTCATCTAGAACCTAAAAAGATTAATGATGCTTTAAATGATGAATTTTGGGTTTTGGCTATGCATGAAGAATTAAACAATTTTCAAAGAAATGAAGTTTGGAAGTTAGTTCCTAGACCTAACAATGCTAGTGTTATTGGTACTAAATGGGTTTTTAGAAACAAACTTGATGAACATGGCATTGTTACTAGAAATAAAGCTCGTTTGGTTGCCCAAGGATACAATCAAGAGGAGGGCATAGACTATGATGAAACCTTTGCACCGGTTGCAAGGTTGGAATCTATTAGGATGTTTTTGGCATTTGCTAGCTTTAAAAATTTTAAACTATTTCAAATGGATGTTAAAAGTGCCTTCTTAAATGGTTTTATAGAAGAGGAAGTATATATTGAGCAACCCCCCGGTTTTATAGATCATGTTTTTCCTAATCATGTTTACCGGGTTCAAAAAGCTTTATATGGGTTGAAACAAGCTCCTAGAGCTTGGTATGCTCGCCTCTCTAGTTTTCTTGTTAAAAATGGTTTTTCAAAAGGAACAATTGATAACACTCTTTTTGTGAGAAAAAGGAAAAATGATTTCATTTTAGTTCAAATATATGTTGATGATATCATTTTCGGTGCTACTAATGAATCTTTGTGCAAGGAATTTTCTAAGGTTATGCAGGATCACTTTGAGATGAGTATGATGGGAGAGCTTACATTCTTTCTCGGGCTTCAAGTTAAGCAAACAAAGGATGGGATATTTATTTCTCAAAGCAAGTATGCTAAGGAATTGGTAAATAAATTCAATTTGGAGAACTCTAAGCATGCGCCTACTCCCATGAGTACAAGTGTTAAGCTTGATGCGGATGAAAGTGGTGAAGACGTGGACCAAAAACTATATCGAGGTATGATAAGTATTCTTCTTTATCTCACCGCTAGTAGACCCGACATCATGTTTAGTGTGTGTGCATGTGCACGTTTTCAAGCATCTCCTAAAGCATCTCATTTAATTGCGGTTAAAATGATCATTAAGTATGTTAATGGAACTTTTAACCTTGGTTTATTTTATCCAAAAAGCACCTCTTTTGATTTATATGGCTTTTGTGATGCCGACTTTGCCGGATGTAAGGTAGATCGCAAGAGTACGAGTGGAACATGCCAATTCTTAGGAAATTCACTTGTTTCTTGGGCTTCCAAGAAATAAAATTATGTTGCATTGTCCACTACGGAAGCGGAATACATTGTCGCCGGTTTATGTTTTGCTTAAGTTTTATGGATGAAACAAAGCTTAGTTGACTATGATTTGAATTTTCGAAATATAAAAAAAATTTGTGATAACACTAGTGCTATAAATATTTCCAAAAATTCAATTTTGCACTCTAGAACCAAGCATACTGATGTGCGCCATCATTTCTTACGCGATCATGTTGAGAGACAAGATGTATCCCTAGTATTTGTTGACACAAAATCTCAACTAGCGGATATATTCACTAAGCCTCTTGGAGAGGATGATTTTTGTCGCATAAGAAATGGTTTGGGCTTATGCACTATGTGAAAGTTCTACATTGCTTGCTTGTTTAGTTGCATCTTGCATTTTGCATTTCTTTCCCCATTTTTGATGGTGACAAAGGGGGAGAGAAATCTCCTCATTTGTTGCATATATTTAGGGGGAGCTCATAGATAGGGGGAGCACCTATCTATAAGCTATTTTATTTTTGCTCTTATATAATGGTTGGTTGTCATCATCAAAAAGGGGGAGATTGTTAGCCCTTATGTTTTGATGATGTTCTTACAACCACCATTATCGGTACTAATGGCTTATTGAGTGTAAATGTAGTAAAATCATTTGTCAAGCTCGTTAGTGCCATTAACGGAGGATGGATGGAATATACGCTAAAACGAAGACATCTAAAGGAGGAGGAGGCCAAAAAGATGAAGCAACGTTATTTCAAGAACAACAAAGTCATATAAAAGCTTCATCCGATTCAAGCTATATCAAAGCTCAAGTATATTGCTCTCTATATGAGGATATTAGCTTTCTTTTGTTTCCCTCTCTAGTACTAGAATATAGGCAAAGAGTTACTAATTTTACTTGAAGCTATTGGGAATCACACACACGTTTTTAAACTTGTGCTTTTATCGCGGTCGACCGAGAGCTTCCTTCGGTCAACCGCACCGGTCGACCGGATAAGTCTCTGCTTGTTTTTCTCGTTTTTGATCTGGATAGCGGTCGACCAAAATTTCCGTCGGTCGACCAAACTTTTCCGTCGGTCGACCGAAATTTCCGTCTGTCGACCGCCGTATTTTTCAAACGGTAATCTCTGTCTTTTTTCGACGCTGCTCAGTACAGATCTCAGCGACGTTTTGGTTCCAGATTTTGGGGGATTAAGGGATGGGTTTAAACAGCTGTTTTTCTCCTATTTAAACTCCACCTCTTCTTCTTCCTCACTGTCCCAGCTTTTGCAAAAACCAGAGACGTTGTTTTTCACAGAGCTTAAATTTCAAAACTTGTTCTTCTGAGTTTTGTGTGTGTTCACTTCCCAGCTTCAGTGTGCTCTTTCTCTTTGCCATAGGGACGTTGTAAAGAGAGAGCCTTACACCAATTCTACTATCTTGTGAGTGTGATCTTGTGTAGATCAACTGTGAGGGAGTGTGATCTAGTGAGATCAACTGTGTAGTGTGAGATCGTGTGGGGATCGCTGTGTAGACGAAGTTCCGGCTTCCAAACCGGGTTGTGTAGTGGATTTCTCCTTGAGAGTGGGGAGCGGGGACGTAGGTCAGCGGACCGAACCTCGTTAACATATCGCGCGTCACAGGATAACGATTCCTAACCCTATCTCCTCTATTTTGATTGCATTTGAATACTATGGTTTGCTTGTCTTAATTTTATTACATAATTATAGCCTCTTGACCCTAATCACCCCCCCCCCTCTAGGGTCCAACACATTTTCCTAGGGAAAACACAGTTCCTTTCAATTCTCATCCATAATTTCAACAACCCAATATGCCGTATCAAAATCAGTCTCCTCTTCATCAAGCTGTAATTCAGACTCATCACAATCCAGATCAGGATAACCGTCTTAATGTCTTGGAAAGAGGTTTGGAAACCATAATTAAGGCCTCCACTCAAACCACGAATATGTTGACTCAAACATCTAGCACTCTGAATTCCTTCATGCAATCAACTGGACAAATGCTCAACTCCAACACTCAAGTTATAGCTAGATTAGAATCCCAACTTGGTCAACTAGCTAGTGCCGTGAGTGAAAGAGAGAAAGAAAAATTTCTGATTCAACCCGTAGTCAACCCTAAAGACACAGGATGCAGTTCATCCTATGAAGCTCAAGTGAATGAAATCCATTCACTTTGGTCAGGTAGACAGGTCGATAATCAAGTGAGAACTCCTCCAAGTCAAACTTTTGATCCAATACAAATTCCTTCTCCTTCTCCTTCTGATGAATCTATTCAACAATCACTCCCCTTAGATGACCAAGAACCTGAACCCAAACCTGAGCCTGCTTTTGATAGATTTAGATCAGTTGCTCCCTTTCCAGATAGACTCAGGCCTAGGAAACACTCTCCTAAGGAGGAGAAGATCCTAGAAACATTCAAGCAGGTTAAGGTCAACATTCCTCTCTTAGATGTAATTGAACAAATTCCCTAGGGCCATATTTATAGGCTTCAGAATCCCTGTTTTCAGATAAGATTGACCGATTCCCTCTTATCTTTGGTGACAACCACTTTTCTATGTTCTAGGACAGCTTCAGATCATTTGGAGCAAAATCTTAGCGAATCACGACGGTTAACGGACGAAACAACCTCAAAACAACATTTTTAGGCCTGGGAGACAATCATAATGTCTCGGTCTTAACCTAGACAGTGGGATAGTCTTGGCCTTAGCCTAGGAGATAGTGGGACTGTCTCAGCCTTGGCCTAGACAATGGGACTGTCTCAGCCTTGGCCTAGGGCACAGTTCAGGCATGCCCCGGTCATTTCCGCTGTATTTTCCTCGTCTGATCTCAAAATTACGCGATTCAAGGTGAGTCGGAAAGCTGAAGAGGAGCTCTACAACCTCACATAGGTGGAACAATATAGGGAGAATGAGGCACGAGAGGCGCTTCGTCTTTTGTAAGAGAAGCGTAACTCCCTATCGGATCTTATATTCATTATTCCAATATTCCGCTATTCCGTACGGTTCGTCGACTCACTTCATGTGCTTGTCAGCATCGAATAATCCTCTTTGATTCAGATAATGATGTTTATCGTCTTCTCTATTCTTCGAGCTGCGTACGGGAACCCATAGTTAATTTTTGATGCCTACACCACTATGGCTCCGCTTGCACCATGATCACGTGGTACAACTGTATAAACCCTGCAAGTGGCTAACGACTGTTAAACTACTAGTGATGAAACATATAGGACTATCTGTCCTTCAGGAATCTCCTAGATAGCATGAATCTGGCCTACTGGCCCCTCAATCCTCGAAACGACAGGCGGTGCCTCAATCCTCTATTGATGGCCGTAACCACAGCCCTGCTGCTGGCCCTGACCTCTGCCCTACTGCTGGGGTCTTCCAAGTCTTACTGATATGGATGTATCTTCTCTTTGGAACTTAGCGATCTTCATGGAAGCTTGAGGATAGATGATTTTCATGATAGCATGAGAATAGAGGTGTAAAACAACACAGGGGAACGCAGGTTGAAGTGTGAAACGAGATGGAGAATCAGATGTAATCAAAGAGAGATTCTAATCAAGATAAATTAGGATTTAGAGAGAATTAAGAGTTTGTTCTCGACTCTAGTGAGATTGTGAGAGAGCGATTATAATCTTTTCATACTCATAATCTAGAGAGGGTATTTTCCTTCGCCACATACTGAATTATTCTTGTGTTTCTGTCATCGTCTTCTCAACCCACCTTTGATAATTCCACGATCAAAGGTGCTCGTACGACGACTAGTATCAAGTTGGTATCAGAGCGGTAACGACGACTAGTATCAAGTTGGTATCAGAGCACCACTGATTCTAGCAAATTGATTTGTCAAAAACCATCAAACCCACCAGTTGAAAGATTGGCTCTATATAAGGAGAGGCTATCTCCTCTAGCAGCTTATTATCATCTAAAAGCGCATTGGAATTTAACTTGAACCGAATATGTCTCTTGTTGTTGCTGCAAGCATGTAAACAGTTGAAGCACTCAAAGATCAAGTGGGTTTGTGTAGGTGGAACTATGGATTGAGAGCTCTCCAAAATCAAGCTCAGAGAAACTTGAGATCGTTGTCTCAAGATAGAAGGATTAGTTTTGACTCGGAGAGCGAGGAGCCCATGAGCAGTGTCATGTATATGAGCTGTTGTGGCCCAAACTAGGGATGGGGGTGTGTTTAATTTGTAATGTTGTCTTCTGTAATTTTCTTATGTTTCTGAATTGTATAGTTGAGAGAAATACAAGGGAAAATGAAATATTTTAGACACGTGATTATCTGTTTTTTTTTGGGTTTTACTAATATCAAGATCCTAATTAATGATTTGATGTTAGATCTTTGAATCTTATTAGTTTAACAAATATGCATAATTTCTATTTAGATACATGACCAAGTTTGTTCAAACATCAAAAACAACAAGTGATAGAATGGATTCATGCATGTTGTATCCGGATAAAACCATTAATCTTTTGAAAGTGAATAATGAAGATTAAAAAGGAAACGATGAGATAGTTCAACGAAAGAAACTTTGAATGCATTATATTGTATCATACACATTCCTTTAGATATACTACAACCACTAGAGAGAACTTAACAATAGATCAAAAGCAGATAAAATACAACAATTTTCTTATGACCTCTATGGAGCACACTTGTTGAATGAGATCCAATCACTTGTACATTCACATCCAATCACCACCTCTTCAACGGATCCCGTTAGATCATACCATCTTTAGTCATTTGCTATTTACAAGCAACATGCCTCCTCCCCCTAATTGATTATTTTTTTTGTTAAATTCAAATCCTTTCCAATTGGAGATAGTTCAACGATAGAAACTTTGAATCCTTTCCAACGGGATGCTATTGAGTCCCACTCTCTTGGATAAGGACACGGAATACCGATTTTCTTCACCTCTCGAGCAGACATCAGAGCGTTGATTTTGTTCTCGAGATCTTTTATCTTCTTATCCTCGTCTGTATCATGCTTTGGACGATTTCTAAGAGGAACAACGCGGCCACCCCCGGTATTATCATCTTCAGTAGGACCACCCCCAGTGTCGTTATCTTTAGTGGAGCCACCCCCAGCGTTCTGGCCAACGAGAGGGTTATCAGCATTAAGGTGTTCATCTACATTTGAATCGCTAGCTGTTTGACTAACATTGTTGCGACGACTGGATTCACCTATCTGATTCGACAAGGCTCGGATCTATTGGTCATGCTCTTCCCTCATCCGTAGCATAGCCATTTTCATTTCGAACTTGAAGTTCTCTTTTTACTTAGCCAAGGCATCCTCGATGATTTTGACCACTTGCTCGGTGTTAATCATAAACACTTCGCGGGATTGTCCCGGACTAGATACCGTTTTGTCAGAAATGACTACAAAGTTGGCATCTGATGTTTCATCATCCGAGGATAATCCCCTCTACATTCTCTGATAATCCCTTGTCTAATGGTTCTTGATCACAACCAGGTTAGACGATGCGATATGAGCGGGTCAGAACTAGAAGGTCGAGCCAACTTTCCCTTATCAGCCATATTAATTGTGACATCTGAAAGTTTGTCATCTTGAACGGCCGATCGTTTCTTACGGAGACGCTTTGGTTTGGACTTTGACGCTTTAGAGGAAAACCTTCAGAATACCGAGATCCTCTGTAGAGCGGTCTTGGGGCAGCTATACACTGATAATACTACCCTAATAATTTTAGCATACGGACTGTGAGAGTCCGCTTCTCGGTTACTCCTTTTCCGAGGCTTGTTCGTACCCCTAGCCCGATAGTACAACTCATCGGACTGATAACCGGAGCAACCCATCGTGTGTTGGCACGACATCCCAGGTATAACATCATCGCTGTCAGACGAAAATGTTTCCTTCTGGGGGTTTGCTGCCTTGTTGGCATTCTTAAGAATCACACATTTAGGGCCACACTCTCGGGAGCACGGGATCTCAACGGGCTCTTAGGCAATGGCTCGTAGTCCGAGGCGGTCAGTTACAGGAGGTTTTCTATTATAGAAAGGCTCCGACTTGTTACAAGGGCGCGTACAACCCCCAGCTTGAGTAGTTGCTCGGGATTCAATCATTGGACCCAAGTGTTCTTTGATCAGAACTTTGCCTCGATCCTCGTGCAAAGGACCCAGGCGATCCACCATCCTTATCTTGAATCAGAAAAACAGGTTCAAGATCAATTGATGTAAGGGCGGAACTCGATGGAATCGGAAAAACAAGTGCAGAATGTCTCCTGTCTTAGCCTTAGAGCGGGTCAAACATTGGTGACCCGTGATTGGGAGGGTCAGACTTGAGTGACCCGCGGCTTGGAGGGTCAGACTTGAGTGACCCGCGGCTTGGAGGGTCAGACTTGAGTGACCCGCGGCTTGGAGGGTCAAACCTGAGGTCAGACTTGAGTGACCTGCATTTTTTGATCTTTTCAACCGCCGTATTAGACTTTGGCCTCCAAGTTTGATGCAGTCTTGGTTGTTTCTTGGCTATGTCCTTCTGCATCTTTTGTGCCTTTTGTACAAGAATTTGTGCGTGCGTAAGCAGTGCGTGGCACTTTTGGTTTCACTCCTCAAGAGTTGAACAGATCGTTTTGACTTGGATCGATTCACTTGTTGATGATTTGAAGGAGGGGGTGTTTGCTTGCTGTTGGGGTGCTTGTTGTTCCCTAAATTTCAGATCCGTCAGGTAAAAGATCCCGTCTACTGGCTCCAAAGCCTTAGCGTGTTGGCCCGCGAGGCGTTGATGTTGCCTTTGATGTGTTCTCTTCGATAGAATTGGCGCGGCTTCAGCGGCTATCTCTTTAATTGAGGAGGAGTCCAAATTTACAGATCCTACCTCGTTGGAGGCCGGAGGGGTGTTACAAGGAGTGATTGCAGTAGCAACGGGGGTGTTAATCTTCCTGTGCTTGCGAGAGGCGGAGGATCTAGAGAAGGAGGATGACAGATATTCCTCGAACTTGACCTGGTCGAACTCGTACTCGACCTCTACGTCAAACAGGATCCGGATCCAAGGTTGTGACACATCAGCCTTCACAAAAAGGCTGTTGGCTCCCACTATGGTCGCCATCGTGTTTGGGTCAAAAGTTGATGTTTTTATTGCCTTGAATCTATTATAACTTTAATCGTTACAATAAACTCAAATGAATAAAAAAATTGATCTTTTTTATAAGATCTCTTTTACAATGAAAATGAAAGATTACAACTCTTGTCAAACTACACCCAGATCCTATTTATTATTCTCTGTTTTGCGTGGGATCTTTGCCTGTGCCAGGGACGTTGATATTTGTGGACCACCGCGGATCTGATCCGGTTGTCAAAAAATTAACAGAGCTCTTACTTCACCAAGGAAGTATTCTCTTGAAGCACTAAAATCGACCAAGCAAAATCAGTAGCTCTTCTCGAGATTAAGACTAAGCTTAATCTCAAGGAACGGACAGGGGATACGGGTTTAAATCCTTCGAAAGCCTTCCTCTTTATGTTGAAGTTCACTGGAATCTGGTTAAACTTCGCTGAAATTTCGTGCTCCTTGACTCTTCACTCTAGCAGCACCTCGCCCTCTTGATAATAATTCGCCCTCTTGATAATAATTTGCCCCCTGTGAAATGAGCCCCTAGGCCTGTATTTATAGGCTTCGGTTGGGTAGTTTTCGGATAAGAATGATGAATTTAGCCTTATCCTCAGTTGACAACCATGTAACCACATTTGGAGATGATATCTAGGTAGTTGGGAACCTCTAGAATAGAAGAAATCCCGTGAAAATAGCAAAAAATACGTTTTGGATGTTATGGACAGTTCTGGTCGTAAGATAGATCATGGTGACCTGCGGTTACTGTAGCACGATATTGTAGCGGCCTTAACTCACTCATACGACCTCAGAATGAGGTGATTCAAGATGAGTTAGAAAGCTGACGAAAAGACCTTCAACGTTTATCCTTTTAATTTTTCTAGATTCGAATTGTATCATGGTCAAATCATCATTCCGTTGACTTGTACACTCTAATAACTCACTTTGTATATTTGTTAGCTTCCACGGGGCCGGATAATTCTTTCCTGACTTGAATGATGATGCTTATCGTTTGCATTTTTCCTCGAGCTACGTACGAGAACCCATAGATAATTTTTGACACCTACAGATACCCCCTCTAAAGTATTTCAGACTCATTCTTTTATAGAAAAGTCTGGAATGCTTTGGATAAGACAGGCCCTATCTTCAATCTCTTCAGTATTTCACTGAGGAAGTCGCATAAAAGGACCTGTGAATTACCTTAATTCTTGACTTCTTCAGCCTTCAGTCTATTTAGTATTTTGTCGAATAGATGAAATTCTTCAGGTACTATGTTTATCGTCTGACCGTTGTCGAAATATTAAACTGAAGTTGATACGTAAGTTTCTAAACTTAGCTCGTGTCATTGAGTTGACGTTGACCTAATCATCTTTGTCAGGAATTGGTATCTGAATGTGATTGAACTTCCTGGAATCATCCTTTAACCTGGAATTTTTCCTTAGCCTTATTTTGACAAAATTATCGATGCGTTGACCGACATCGACCTTTACTGTAACACGTTGTCCCACATTGGCCTTTGTTGTAACGCATTGACCGGCATTAACACAGTTTATACTCATACATTTGCTGGAGTCTACACAGTTTAAACTCTTAAGGCATTGGAGCATGGCGGTCCCAAATGTCGGGGCTGCAGGACCAACTATTAAAGCTGATTCATCTGTATGTATGGAACTTATCCTGAAGTTGTTAGATCCTCAAGCCACAAGACCAACTGATGAAGCTGGTGCGTCAATGACTCTCACACTTATAGGATTTTTGGTAAACCCCCAGCCATCAACGGGTTTGATGAGGCTTTACCGACTACCGTTTAAGTCGGGCTAGCATGCGAATTGTTTAAGTCCGTTCCGCATGTAACGTTGTGCTAAGATAGTTAACTCCCTTAGTGCTACGATATTGAATACGTAGATGTAGGCATATAAAACTGCTTATAGGTCCCTTAACACAGCTCGGCACGATGATTCGACAAACCAACGAACCATCGGGCGATATATCCAAGCATGATCGTTAAACCACAACACCAAAGCAGATTTACTGCCAAATCAGGATCCGGATTGCCAAATCAGAGTCCAGATCAACAATGAAGTTCGGATAAACCGCGAAACCGGAAAACAGGCAAAGAAACAAACACCTAGGTGGCCGAGCCACCTTGGCCGAGCCACCTAGGTGGCCGAGCCACCTGGCCGAGCCACCCAAATCTGGGCCCAGATCTGAGCCCAGATCTGGATTGAGATGCCTATAAATAGAGAAGGAGGTTAGATTTTTGAAAGGACTTGGAACTTTTCAGGTGAAACTCTGCCGGATTGAGAACTGAACTTCGGAGTTTTGGAGCTTTGAAGACTCGGACTTTTCAGAACTCTGCTGGATTAAAGGCTCAAGACTAAAAAAGGTTGGAGCTTTGGAGCTTTGAAGACTCGGACTTTTTAGATCTAGTTCTTGGCGATCATCCACGCCAAATAAAGCAGGAGTTCGAGAGAGATCAGATCTGAGATCTACACGGTCATCCTCCGGATCAAAACTTGGTTTTTGAGTTTTGGAGCTTTGAAGACTCGGACTTTTCAGATCTGGTTCTTGGTGATCGTCCACGTCAAATAAGGCAGCAGTTCGAGAGAGATCAGATCTGAGATCCACACGGTCATCCTCCAGATCAAAACTTGGTTTTTTGATCCCGAGAAGAGTATCGATTTTGCTTGGTCGATTTCGATTACTTAGGGCTATTATTTCCTTGGTAAAATAATCCCCACAGTTGTTATTTCCTTCTTGAAATAACACCCGTCATACCGTGTAGATCCGACCGGATCAAGATCGCGCGGTGGTCCACGGATTTCCTTGGTGAAATAATCCCCTCGGCTGTTATTTCCTTCGTGAAATAACACCCGTCATACCGTGTAGATCAGACCGGATCAAGATCGCGCGGTGGTCCACGGATTAACCCCGGCGCAGGCAAAGAACTCACACAAGCAAGAGACCGCAAAACAGGATCTTGTGATTTGTTCTAGAAAAGGAAAGTTGTAATCTTTTAAGATTTTCTTTTTCTTTGATTTTGTTGTAACCGGATCTTATAAAAAGACCGGATCTTTTGTAACCGATAAACTGTTGCTCAAGAAAAACAATGACATCAATGAAAACGATTTTTCCCGCGAACAGTAGACTTCATCTTTCTCACTGGAATAGACTACTCGGTGACGTGTGTTAGATATAGACTTAGGATTGTTGGCAAACCCTCAGCCTTTAACGGATTTAACGTGCCTTTACTGACTACCGTTCGAGTCGGGCAAGCATGCAAATTGTTTAGTCCGTATTGCATGAAACGTTATACTAAAAGAGTTAACTCTTAGTGATACGATATTGAATACGTAGACTTCGTCTTTCTTACGGGAATAGACTACCCGGCAACGTGTGTTAGGCGCTGACTTATCTTTGTTGGCCCTTTGGTTTTGATGATGATTTGTCAAACAATTTATAGCTAATCTATTTTCTAGCTTTTATTGTTTGGTTTTTCTCTTTACAGGTAATTCAATACACTGTAATCAAGAGTTAAAGATTCAAGTTCATATGTGTGCATTCACCTAGGTATAAGTTTAGTTTGCTTACATATATCGTATGATTATATTTAAGCTCAATATGTAAACACGACACAAATTTGACGTTTTTATCATATAAATGATTTTTCATCAAACTTTATTACAATAGCTTTTATTTCATGTTTATAGCTCGTTCATACTTCATTATATATATACAATATATGCATGGTATATATACACGAGTTTACAAGTCATATTTCAATTTTCATGTTTGCGGAAAACAGGTTTTATGAACACTTTTCAAAAATAGTGAGTTTTCACAAACGAAAATTGTATTTCCAAAACTTCCTTTTCAAACATGTTTATTTTATCATTTAGAAACTTTCCCCAAAGTTTTACTATTTTTGGAATTGATTTGATACTTTTAATGTATTTTCGAAATCAGCCCAAAACCTATCAATTGACATGTATCAGTTTGCGGTCGACCGTCATGGTCGACCGCCAGTAGTTAATTTTCTTAGTCTGCCTTTTATTGGATCGCGATCAACCGTGACGGTCGACCATGGCTCATCCAGCGACTTTCATGGTCGACCGCTGCGGTCAACCACCAGCTTTTATATTTCATTCTCAGCCTTTTTGTGCTTCACGGTCAACCGCCACTTTCTCACGGTCGACCGCCGAACTCATAATTGCTTTCCAACGGCTATTTTCTGATTTGTTTTTCTGGGGCTATTTTGGTCTTTTTAAATTTGTTTTGGCTGATATTTTGAGTGGGTATAAATACCTCATTGCCTTCCTCTTTCAACCACTAAGGGGTTTTGTTTTACAATAAGTTTTTAACAAAAGTTTAAGAGTTGTTTAAAGAGCTGTTTAAGCTGATTTCATCAGTCTGTTTCAAAAGAAGTTTCCTACAACAAGAAGAGGCTTTCAATTCCATCATCCACTTTTCTTCTTGTCTATTGAGAAGTTTTCCTAACTCATTTTACATATAGCTTATTATTTCATTTTCATATCTTAGCTATATTTATTGAGTTGCATATTTTCTATTCACTGATATCACACACTGTATTGAGCTTATAATATTTCCATACTATATATTGTTGGGTAGCGGTGTGTGATTGAGTGAGAGTGAGCTTCATTGCGTTCTCTTTTGTTATCGAGAACAAACCATTGTATTTAACCTTTATTGTGAGTATCGCTTGTAATACACTTGTACACCGAGAGAAGTGTGAGGCGTGAGACAGGGTCGAATCCAATAAGAGTGGCGTCGGTTGACGAACCTAGGGAGAGGTTACATCCGAGCACTTGAGGAGGAGGACACGGGCTAGGTTCCTACACTTAGTGTGTAAAGTGTGATTGCATAGTGTTTGTTGTGTGAAAGTTTTTGGTAAACTTGTAAAGCGAGTGTGTAGAAGTTCCGGCTTCCAAACTGGATTGTGATAGTGGAGATCTCATCGAGGTGAGGAGCGGGGACATAGGTCGTGGTGACCGAACCTTGTAAACATATCGTGTGTTTGTGTTTGCTTAGAGTATATTTTATTTGTGCTTATTCATATCATTCTTGTTCATATCTATCTCATATAATTCTTGTAAGAACAAATTAATCAATATAATTTTAATTGGCATTTAATCGGGATTAGATTAGCATAAGACCCTAATCACCCCCTAGGGTATAATAATCTTTACTTAGGATTCAGGATGAAAGTCCCCAGACTCGGATTCTGGTATCTTCTTCAATCGGTGAAAGACTAAACCGGCAATGCGTGTTAGGCGTAAGCTTATTTAGGAGTTGAGATAAAGTTCTCCACGCGTGTAAGGTACGGATTTTGGCGTTATGAATAATAACCTGCTATAATGTTAAATATTTAGGCTTTTGTCCTTTTTACAGCAAAAGACTAACCGACAACGCGTGTTAGGCATTGACTTATCCCTACTTAGGCTTCGGGATAAAATTCCTCATACTTAGATTCTGGTGTCTTCTTTACTCGGTGAAAGACTAAACCAGCAACGCGTGTTAGGCGTTGACTTATCCCTACTTAGGATTCGGGATAAAATTCCCCGTACATGTGAGGCACGGATTATGGTGTTATTAACAACAACCTGCCACAATATCGAATATGTGGGCTTTTGTTCTTTTTATGGTTAAGAACTAACCGACAACGCGTATTAGACACTGACTTATCCCTACTTAGGCTTCAGGATAAAAGTCCTCAGACTCGGATTCTGGTGTCTTTTTTAATCAGTGAAAGACTAAACCGGCAACGCGTGTTAGACGTTGACTTATCCCTACTTAGGATTCGGGATAAATTCCCCGTACGTGTGAGGCACGGACTATGGGAGTTGAAAAAATAGTATCTTCTCTTGGGGCAAAGATGAACCCGATGCGGGAGAGGAAGAATTTTATATTCTATCTTCCAAAGCTGAAGAGCAAGAATTTTATATTCTATCTCCAGTTACAAAGGAAATTCAAAGTGGGATCTCCACTTTGAGAATCCGAAGAGTGAAACTAAGAGTGGGATCTCCACTCTGAGAATTAAAAAGATTCGGATAATCCTAACTGTCGGAAGGTTTGATTACCGAACTAAAGGTGAATTTATCATTTATCGAGAGTGAATTGTGGTTTTGGCCCAAACTGTAGGAAGGTTTGACCAAGCGGGAGTTTGAGGTGACCCTAACTGTCGGAAGGTTTGATCACTCGATTTAAAAGTGGACCTCTCGTTCATGGAAGGAATCGAGAGGAGATTTTGGCTTTGGTTGTGGTCCTAACTATAGGAAGGTTTGACTAAATGAACAGTGAAAGTGGAGTACAAATTACAATAGGAATGTTGATTCGTACAAATCACTCGAAGAGAATCCCAGGTGATAAGTAACAAATACTTAACACGAAGGGGTTTGACAATTGTCAATGATCAGGAGACTAAAATTCCGAGTACTATGTCCGGACTCTAACAATGCGAGTGTTGAGTGCACTGACGTAGCAGGAGTTTGTGTGGGAGTTTCTTATTCATCACCTTCTTATAGTGACCGGGTTATCCCTAAGAATATTACATGTAATATTCTTCTGGGAACTTCCCATTACATGAATTATACACCCCTAGCTTTCTTTACGAAACCGGGTTTAATATTGTACTTAGTTGGATGACCGGGTTAATCTTAAGAATACCAGGCATTGCACTCTCCAGAAACTTTCGGTGAAAGAAAGGAAACAGCTTAGACTCATATACCTATTGGAGTATTGAGAAGCAGTTTATACTCGTATACTCTTCGTAGTGTTGTCGTTCTCATTCGGCTTATCCCAGCATTATAATGCCGACTTAAACCAAGGTTGGATGCTGTTCTTGAGAGTAAAACAAGCCTTGGTAGGATGAAGGATCCCCCTGTTGTACGCACAGTACTTTAGATCGGAAGTATTGTCAACTTCCTCCTGATCTACGATAGGTGGTAGTTTGATCTTGTTGTTCTCGAGGAGGGATTCGAAAATGGCTGGAATGTCTTCATCCTTGAAGAAGTTCTCTTTTTGGATTCTCGGATCCGAAGTCTTTTGCTATCTCCAGGATTGCTGTTGTGATGTCTGATTAGCATTAACAGCAGTTGTAGGGGCCTTCCCATTACCACGGGAGACGAAGCTTGAATTTGTAGGGTTAGCCATCGGTTGGCTTCTCTTAGCTTTCTTCCTTCTGAGGAAGCGCTTGGCCTGCTCTCCGCGCACTTTCAACTCTTTTCAGGTGTTGGATGGTGCTACTCCTATAACTTCCAACACGTCCAAATAGAGGTTGTTGTGGTATGTTTGGAGGATAAAGTCCTATGTGATCGGATCTCGACAGTTCATCGTCTTATTCTGGAAGCGCTTGACGAAGTTGTCGACCATCTCGTCGTCTTCCTGATTGACACATTGGCATTATCATCAAAGAAGTGAGCGAGGAACAGGTTCTCTAGGTCGTCCCAGCTGTTGATGCTTCCAGGCTAGAGACGACGGTACCAATCGAAGGCGGGCCCATGAAGGGTGCTAACGAATGACCGAACCATCAATGCTTCATCACCGGAGATCATGCCCAAGTGGTACTTGAAGTAGATCAGATGTTGAGTGGGCGAGCCTTTCCTGTCGAACGGCGTAAAGTTGATCAGGTTAAACTTCGCCGGGTACGGGATCGACTCCTACTCTCTCGGGTAGGGACATAGAATGCCGGTCTTCTTCACCTCTCAAGCAGACATCAGAGCGTTTATTTTGCTTTCGAGGTCTTTCATCTTTTCATCCTCGTTCGTATCCTTCCTTGGTCGATTTTGAGGAGGAATAATAGGGCTACCCCCAGTGTTATCATCATTGGTGGGACCACCCCCGGCATTGTTATTATCAGTAGGGCTACCCCCAGCATTTTGGTCAATGGGAGGGTCATCAGCATTGATGTATTCATCCATATTTGAATCGCTAGCTGCTTGGCTAACATTGTTGCGACGATTGGATTCACCCAGCTGATTTGACAAAGCTCGGATTTGTTGATCGTGCATTTGTCTCATCTCCTGCTTAGCCATTTCCATTTTGATTTTGAATGCTTCTCTCTACTTGGATAGAGCATCCTCGAGAATATTGGCGATTTGTTCGGTATTAATCATAAATGCGTTGTGAGATTATCCTAGGCTGGATATCATATTGTCAGAAGCGATTGCAGAGTTGGCATCTGATGCTTCATCATCCGAGGATAATCCCCTCTGCATTCTCTGATAATCCCTTTGCCTAATGGTTCTCGATCACAATCGGGTTAGACGATGTGATATGAACGGGTCAGAACTATAAGGTCGAGTTGACTTTCCTCTATCAGCCATGTTAATTGTGACTTTTAGAAGTTCGTCATCTTGAACGGCTGATCGTTTCTTATGGAAACGTCTTGGTTTAGTATTTGATGCTTTAGAGTAAAGCCTTTGGAATACCGAGACCCTCTCTGGAGTGGTCTTGGGGCAGCAACACGCTGATAATACCGCCCCTATAATTTTGGTACACGGACAATGAGAGTCTGCTTCCCGGGTACTTCTCTTTCGAGATTTGTTTGTACCCCCAGCCCGATAGTACAACTCATTGGCATGATTGTCAGAATAATCTATCGTGTGTTGGCACGACTTCTTAGGTATAATTTTGTTGTCTGACGAACACGTTTCCTTCTGAGGATTCATCGCCTTGTTGGCACTCTCAAGAGTCGCATGTTTTGAGCTACCCCTTCGTGAGCGTGGGACCTCAATGGGCTCTTGGACTTCGACATGCAGTCTGAGGCAGTTAGTTATAGGAGTTTTCTCCTTACGAGAAAGCTCAGACTTGTTGCAAGGGCTAGTGCGACCCCCAGCTCGATGAGTTGCTCAGGGTTCATTCACCATGCCCAAGCGTTCTATGACCACAAATCTGTTTCGATCTTCAAGTAGAGGACCCAGATGATCCTTTAATGGAATTCTAGATTTAGAGAGATCCATGCTGTCATAGTACTTTACCGGAGGTGCGGGAGCAATAGGAGTGGGATCTAAAGTTGACGAAGGCTGGGGAATAGCCTCGGATCTGGAATCGAGCGAGAGACACGACTGGTGTCTCTTATCGGGTAGAGGTGTTGTTTTGGCCTTCAACACCCAAACCTGCTTAGATCTTTGTGGTTTCTTGACCACCTTCTCCTGCTACAATTTTTGTGCTTTTCGCACAAGGATCTGGGCATGCGCAAGAAGTGCGCGGCGCTTCTGGATGCGCTCCTCGAGAGTAGAACGGGTTCGTTTGACACGAACCCATTTGTTAATCGAAGGTTAGGAGGAGGATCCCTATGCTTGTTGTGGTGATAGCTTAGTCATTTGGCGCTTTCTGAACTCCAGATCCGCTTGGTAATGGAGTCCGTCCACCTGATCCAAAGCCTTGGAGAATTGGCGCCCAAGGCATTGGTATTGTCTTTGACATGCTCTTGGCGTTGGCGTTGTCTTTGATGTGCTCTCTTTGATAGAGTTGGCACACCTTCAGTAGTCGACTCCTTGATCGAGGAGGAGTTTAGATCTGCAGATCTGGCTTCATTTGACACCGACGGATCGTTAAGGTGCAACTGTAGCAGCAGTACTTTCACCGATTGAAAAAGACAACAGAATCCAAGCCTGGGGAATTTTATCCCAAAGCCTAAGAAGGGATAAGTTAACGCCTAACATGCGTTGCTGGTTTAGTCTTTCACCAATTGAAAAAGACAATAGAATCCAAGCATGGGGAATTTTATCTAGAATCCTAAGTAGGGATAAGTCAACGCCTAACACGCGTTACCGGTTTAGTCTTTCACCGATTGAAGAAGAGTCAACGCCTAACACGCGTTACCGGTTTAGTCTTTCACCGATTGAAGAAGACACCAGAATCCAAGTCTGGGAACTTTTATCCCGAAGCCTACCGATTGAAGAAGACACCAGAATCCAAGTCTGGGAACTTTTATCCCGAAGCCTAAGTAGGGATAAGTCAGGGCCTAACATGCGTTGCCAATTTAGTCTTTCACCGATTGAAGAAGACACCAAAATCCGAGTCTGGGGACTTTTATCCCGAAGCCTAAGTAGGGATAAGTCAGCGCCTAACACACGTTGTCGGATAGTCTATTCCCGTAAGAAAGACGAAGTCTACGTATTCAATATCGTAGCACTAAGAGAGTTGACTCTCTTAGCAAGACGTCACATGCAGAACAGACTTAAATAATATACATGCAAGCCCGATTCAAACAGTAATCGGTAAAGGTACGTCAAATCCGTTGAAGGCTAAGGATTTACATAAAATCTTAAGTCTACATCTAACACGCATTGCCGGGTAGTATATTCCCGTGAGAAAGACGAAGTCTACGTATTCAATATCTTAGCACTAAAAGAGTTAACTCTTTTAGCATAACGTTATGTGCACAACGGACTTAAACAATCTGTATGCTAGCCCGACTCAAACGGTAGTCAGTAAAGGCTAATCAAACCCGTTGATGGCTGAGGATTTGTCAAAAATCCTATAAATGCAAGAGCCAATGACGTATCAGCTTCATTAGTTAGTCTCATGACTTGAGCATCAAACAACCTTAGGATAAGATTCATACATGCAGATGAATCAGCTTTAATAGTTGGTCCTGCAAACGTACGAGTATAAACTATGTCAACGACGATCGATGCGAAACCCTAAGGTCAACGTCGGTCAACGCGTAACCCTAGGTCAATGCCGATCAACACGTTGTGATGAAAAGTCAACGCCGGGCGATCCGAAACCCTAAGGTCAACGTCGGTCAACGCTTAACCCTAGGTCAGTTCTAATCAACGCGTTACGATGAAAGTCAACATCGGGCATTCCGAAACCCTAAGGTCAACGCCGGTCAACGTGTAATCCTAGGTCAACGCCGGTCAATGCGTTATGATGAAAAATCAACGCCAGTCAACCCGTAGCTCTAAGTCAACGTTGGTCAACACATTGTGACGGAGATATTTAGTTCAATGTCAACTCAATGACACAAGCCAAAACCAACTTACCAAGTTCGATTCGAAACTTCGACGACGGCCAGACGATAAACGCAGTGTCGGAAGAACTTTAGCTATTCATCAAACTAGACTAAAAATCAAAGAAGTCAAGAATAGAAGCTAACTATAGGTCCTTTCACACCGACTAAAGGTTGGATCGATCATATCCAAAGTATTTCAGGCTCTTTTATAAAAGAAACAAGACTGAAACATTATAGAGGGGGTATCTGTAGCCGTTAAAAATTACCCACAAATTCTCGTACGCGGGTTGAGATAGAGAGAAGATGATGAACATCACTATCTGGGTCACAAAAGCTTAATTGGTGTCGACAAGCACATGAAGTGAGTCAATGAACCACGCAAAGCAACAGAACTTCGGAATAATAAAAACACGAATGGATCAGGAACTATGCGTCGCTTACGAAAGACAAAGCATCCCTTGTATCCAATTTATTCCATATATAATTCAATGGAAACTTGTAGATCTCCTCGTCAGCTTTCCGATGCATTTTGAATCGCGTGATTCTGAGTTAGGATGACGAAGATACGACAAAAATGGACAGAATGCGCAGAATAGTGCTCCAGGCCTCAGCAAGACACCCATAGGTGTCTCGACCTAAGCTTGGCCGAGACACTTATAGGTGTCTTGGCCAAGGCTTGGCCGAGATACCAAGAGGTGTCTCGTACCTTGTAGAGCTATTTTGACTGTGATTCGCTTTGAATCTGAAGAAGCTCAAAAGATAAAAATTGTAGATCTCCTTGTTAGCTTTCAAACGCATCTTGGATCAGCTCATACTGAGATCATATGAGAGAAATAAAGCACTTGTTTGGAGAGAAAGTCGATTTTATTGATGAGTTCATTACAACTTTAAACGTTTACAACAAACACAAAGAGATAGTCTTTTTCTAAGATCTTCAACAAAGATTACAACTTTCTTTTAAACAAACGCAATGGACGTTTATCCTCTGCTGCTTGCGTGAGATCTTGGCCTGTGACAGAGACGTTGATATCTATGGACCACCAAATGATCAGATCAGATCCGGAGTTTCATTAATTCGTGAAGGAATCATGAAACCAAAGCAATTATCTCGGCAACAGCGAGATAATCACTCTTCTCAAGATCACCACAACGGGGCAATCTCAAAAAAGCAACCGGGAACTGTAGATCCAATGAACTCTTCTTCTTTATGCTGAAGAACTCGATCCGATCTCCTCCTCTCTTGTGACGCCCCAAGGTTTACACAAGACTGCAGTCCAAGGTGAAACCCGGATTGTCAAACCTTCCAAGCACCAAACACCATGTTACGACATGTTTTACCATCACAGTCACTATCTCTCTAGTGGAATCAACACATAGGTGAAGGTACTAAACAGACAAATAATGGAAGTAGAGAAAAACCAGATATACACAGAAGAAGCATGAAAATAATCATCAGTGAGCCCAACAAAATAAGATAGAGATATCTTTGAGTCTGAAATAAATCTTAAGTACAAAGAGTCAAATAAGGTACCACTATGGCTCTCAATCTCTACAAAATAAAATACAAGTCTAGAATCTGACATAAACAACTAACTATGGAGTTCTGAAATAACTACTAAATAATAAATAACTTGATGGAATCTATAAAAAATTCTCATCAACCTGCGACTCTCCGTGCGCCGGACTCGCTACCTGAAAGAGGGGAAAATAACGAGCATCAAAGCGCAATAGCAAGATCATCTCCACCTCTCACCAGGGGAAGGGGTAGGAGAATATAAAAAAAATAGAGTTAATACATATACATATGAAATCATTCATAAAATTTTAATTGGAAATTAATATTTAGGAAATCACAATACGAGAGTTAGTACGTCGAACGAAATAATTCAAATAAGGAAACCCTCATGTATATACCATGTCTCAAATTGTGACTCCCTAAATACCAACTCCAAACCCTATGAATGAAAACAGTAAACCAAAAGGAAAACACTCCAAACCTCAATCGAATATCCGTCTTAATTTATACTCGAAAAGACAACTCTAACATAAGAGGGATCTCATCCAAAACAAAAATCAACTATGAGACATATCATGTGAGCCACGATTCCAAAGAAAATACCCTACTCACGGGAATCCAATATGAAATCAAAATACGACAAATAAAACTTACATGGGTGCATCTCCATATGCAATAGCGATACTTTTGTAATATTCTGACTCAATAGCTCTGCGGCAATAGGTTTTATCTCCCTATCCCGGAATATAATAAAATGATGATACTTTTGTGATATTCTCACTCAATCGCCCTACAGAAATAGGTTTTATCTGCCTATTCCGGAATACAATGCAATATGCTATGCTCTTCATGTTCATCAACTTGAACTAGGACAAAAATACGTTAACACAATATATTCTAACCATTCGTGCTCGTATCTTGGTGTGCGTGTCCATATCTGATGTTTACTGACATCTCAGGTATTAACAACTCATAAATATTTTATCATGACAGTACAAGGTTGAGAGGCTCGCTTGACAACTCAAACAGTCGAAACAAACATGCACAGGGCCACTTACAGATTGGCGGTCAATCGCGATTATGTGGCGGTCAACCGTGACTATGCGGTGGTCGACCGCAACTGATTCCTGGGCTTACCCAGGTCTCGGTCCTGCACGCGGTCGACCGCCGCTAAGGCGCGGTCGACCGTGGGCTAAAATTACAGGTACTCAGGCTAGTTTAGTGTGTCGTGTTCATGTCGTGTTTAGGTGATTCAAACATGATTAAAACAACATGAAACTTGCATGAAAACATGTCTACAGCAGATAAAAACTTCTGGGAACAAATCCAACATATATAGCATGATTATTTGCATAAAATTCATATCAAAAATCCTAATTCTTGCACATGAACTTGAAATAAAGCACAAATCATCTTTCATCAGATTTAAACCACTTTTAAATCATTTTTAGATCTTAATTACTTCTGTAAAAATCATTCTCAAACTTTTTAACATGGAAAGACCTAGACTTTATACATATAATACAAAGAATTGACTTTTATACATAAACTAGTCAATTTGGCTCTATAAAACATGTTAAAAACTCTTTAGAATGTTTTAAAAACTAGGAGAGGGATTAGCAGAGATGAACTCGCCTGGGGTTTGTAGAAAAACACTTAAGAAGCCAAGCCAAAGAAGATCTACAAGCCAAACGCCAAAAATCCCGCGAAAAATCCACTTGAAATCCTCCAAACTTCTCCAAGAATCAAAATAGGGTTTAAAGAGGTTTTGGTGGCTGTTAGGGTTCTTAGAAAACTGAAAATATCGTGAAAATATGATATATATATATATATATAGACCGTGGCGGTCGACTGGACCAAATTTTCTAGTATTAATGTTTTTGGTCGTTGTGCATGTTTCGACTCTTTTCTTTCTCATATATGAACTCGTTCATACTCAAAATACATGGTATCATACTCATAGACCATTTAACTATATTTATCAACATAAATATTCATAAATCATAATTAATCTCATATTAATTATATTAACATGACTTTTTTTCGGGGTTTTACATCTCTTCTGAAATTCATGCTTCTTCGGTCTTCAATTCAGCAGGGCTTCGCCGATGCTTGAGAATTCCAGATCTCAAAAAATGAAGGCCCTGGGGCTGTATTTATAGGCTTTGGGACCTTTGTTTTTGGATAAGAACGATCGATTCACTCTTATCTTTAGTTATAACCACTTTATCACATTCTTGGATAGATTCAGATCAGTTGGAACAAATCCAGGTGGTTAACGTTAAAAAACAGCTTAAAACTGCCAAAAATCGGTTTTCGAGGCTACGGACATCTGTGGGTGTCTCGGCCTGGCCGAGACACCTGTGGGTGTCTCGGCCTAGCCTAGACACCAGTGGGTGTCTCGGGTATTTTATCTCTAACTTTCTTATATGACATATAAATAATAGGATTCAAGATTCATTGGAAAGCTGACGAAGATATCTACAACTTTTATCTTTTGATCTTTTTCATATTCGAATTGAATCATAGCCAAAATCTCCATTCTTCTCCGAGACACCAACACTGTCTCGGAATTCTAAGGTAGTTTGTACTATCTTTATTATTTTAGCTTTATCTCTCTCATACGATCTCGGAATGAGTTGATCTAAGATGTATTAGAAAGCTAACAAGGAGATCTATAACTTTTATCTTTTGAGCCTCTTCAGATTGAAAGTGAATAATAGTCAAAACAGCTCTATAATGTCTGAGATACCTCTTGGTGTCTTGGCCAAGCCTTGGCTGAGACACCAATGGGTAACTCACTGAAGCCTGGAGTACTGTTCTGCACATTCTGTCCATTTTCGTCATATCGTCATCATCTGAACTCGGAATCACGCGATTCAAAATGCATCAGAAAGCCGACGAGGAGATCTACGAGCTTCCATGATTGAATCATATGTGGAGTAAACAAGACACAAGGGATGCTTCATCTTTGGTAAGTGACGCGTAGCTCCCGATCCATTCATGTTTCTGTTATTCTGAAGTTCTGTTGCTTTGCATGGTTCGTTGACTCACTTCATACGCTTGTCGACATCAATTAAGCTTATGTGACCTGGATAGTGACGTTCATCATCTTCTCTCTATCTCAAGCCACGTGCGGGAATTCATGGGTAATTTTTAATGCCTACACCAGCTTCTGAACCAAGGTCTCGGATATCAAATTCTTCTCGCTGCCTGGATCAACAATAGCATCAACCAAACTAGTCTTCACTTGCAACTTCAGCACAAAGAGCTTCTCTTGGGGGGTCTTCGTCCTCTTTCGTGGTGTGTTTTCCTGCCATAAGATTGAGACTACTGTTGGGCTCTGTCATCCCAGAAACTTACTTTAGACCCTGTGCTATCACGTATGCCTTCTTCTTCTCCTTTTTCATTAATCCTTTTGCCTTCAGATGAGGATACTTCTCCCAACATTGATTAGCGATATGTCTTGTCTTCTCGCAGTGACTACAAATCAGTTCTGCTCTCCCTGGATCACCTTTCTTCTCCTCCTTATGTTTGGAACCACTAAACTCACCTCCCGTCTGTTTTGCATCTTCTTTTGCTTCATTGCTTTTCTTTTGCTTACCCTCGATGGAAATAGGTTACACGCTTGCCTCTGTAATAGACTCGACCATGAACAGCTTCATCTCCTTCCGGATGTATTCCTTCAGACCTACCATGTACTTCATGAAGATGGAGTATTTGTCTGTCGCGACGTTTAGAACCATCGCCTACTGCTGGAACTCCTTTGTGTATTCTTGAACGGTCTGATTGAATCTTTGGTACAAGTCGTACCACTTGTAGGCATCGAAAATTGCCTATAGGTCTCCACGAACGGTTCAGTGTTAAAGAGCGACGATGAACGTCACTATCCGATCCACAGGAGTTTAATTGACGTCGATGAACGAGTGAAGTGAATCGACGAACTACGTGAGCTGATAAGATTTCGGAACAACGAAGACCCGGACCAATCGGGAACCCAGTACAGATAATCCAACCACCGGAGCGGATCGAACTCTTCGTCAAGCTTCCAACGTACTTGGAATCACTCAAATCCGAGTTCGGACGAATAATTTACGGCGAAAACAATCGAATGCACCTCAACGGACGTCTCAGGAATTCCAAAACACCCCCAGGGGTGTCTCGGAAATTCCGAGACACCCTAGGGGTGTCTCGGAAATTCCGAGACACCCCAAGGTGTCTCGGAAATTTTCGAGACACCCCAAGGTGTCTCGGAAATTCCGAGACACCCTAGGGGTGTCTCGGATTTTCTGAGACACCCCAGGGGTGTCTAGGCTTTTCCTAGACACCCCAGGGGTGTCTAGGCACCCTAGGTGCCCCCATTGCTTATAAATAGCAACCTTAGGCCTCATTTTTGGGGATCTCGATTTTTGGAGAATTGGCGAAGCCCTGCTGGAGTGAAGAGTGATCGAGCACTTCAACACAAAAGAATTCTTCATCAGATCTGCATCACCCGCATCCGTTCCTTAGCATTACCCCTCGTCGGTAATCCTAAGAAGAGCAAATATCTCGCTTTATCCGAGATAGGCGCTTCAAGTTTCTAGATCTCCTCGCGGATCGACGAAGCTCTGCCCGATTTTTCTGGATCAGATCTGATTGCCAGGTAGTCCACGGATATCGACGTCCCCGTCACAGGCTAAAGACCCACGCAAGCAAGAGACGATAAACGGATCTTGTGTTTATTTTCAAGAAAGTTGTAATTTTTATTTTCGTTATTTGAATTCATTTGTAACGTTTGAAGTTTTAATGAAATCAATGATGAAGGCAACTTTCGACGAAAACAAGCTGGCGACCACAGTAGGAGCCAACAGCCTCGCTGCCGAAGCTGTCGTGCCGCAGCCGGCATTCAAGATCCGGGTGAACGAAGAGATCGAATACGAGTTCGATCAGCAAAAGTTTGAAGAGTACCTCTCTTCCTCCTCCTCCAGATCCGCCTCTCCAAACAGGCGTAGGAAGATTTCATCTTCCAAGAGTGCTCCGCACCACGCGACGTCCCCGCGTCGTCCAACGTGGTCGAGACTGCAGATCCAGATCTCCCTCCCGCCACAAAGGTGACTGCTGAAGTTGCTCCAGCTCCGTCGAAGAGGGCGCGCCAAAGACGGCGCCAACGCCTTGCACGACAACTGGCCAAAGCCGCAGAATCGATGGACGGGATCCGCTACAATAAAGATCTAAAGTCTAGCGCCACAAAGGTGACTGCTGAAGTTGCTCCAGCTCCGTCGAAGAGGGCGCGCCAAAGACGGCGCCAACGCCTTGCACGACAACTGGCCAAAGCCGCAGAATCGATGGACGGGATCCGCTACAATAAAGATCTAAAG
>NC_033802.1:25515305-25557424 GCF_001876935.1 Asparagus officinalis
CATTTGGCTTGGGGTTTTGACTGAGATTTAGAGTGGGTATAAATACCCTATTGCTGTTCTCTTTCAATTAGTCCAAGAAGTTTTTAAACAAGGTTTTAAACAAGGGTTTAAGCTTGTTTAGTTTTGGTTTAAGTTTGTTTGATCATCTTCTTGTTTGGGCTTCAATCTCCATCTCTCCATCTTGTTATTCAGAGAAGAATCTCTAAACTCATTTCTAGCTATTTATTATTTTGTTTATAATTTCTATATGCTAGATTTTAATTGAGTTTAGTTTTGATTTTGATTTCACTCATTGTTTACACACACCCACATGAGCTTATTGTATTTGCATTCATAGTATATTAGGGTTGTGAGAGATTATAACATTGAGTTGTGCTTAATTGTGTTCTCATTTTATGTAGAGAACACATTTATATTTGTTACATTGTGAGTATTGTAAGGTTTTTGGTGAGCTAGAAAACTGAGTGTGTTGTGAAGTTTTCGGTGAACTAGAAAACCGAGTGTGAGGAGTGGACGTTGATCGGTGATCGTTGAAAACCGACATAGTGTGGTTGTAAACGTTATTCGGGTGAGCGTAGAAAACCCGGTTGTGATAGTGGATTTCTCCCCGGGAGTGGGGAGCGGAGACGTAGGACGGAAGGTCCGAAATCCATGATCATATCTTGTGTTTGAGTGTACTTTGGGGTTTATTTATACTTGTGTTTATATTTCTTGTCGCCATTGTCATTAGCTCATTATTTATATGATCCACTATCTAGTTCATATTGTTTACCCCTTGTGTTAGTTTACATATCCTATACATATATCATATTGTATATCTCTTTGATAGGATATATCATCTTGTGTTAGTTTATATATCCTTGCATATATATATTCATCATATAGGATATATCTCATTGTTCATATTGCTTATCCTACCTTATATAGTTGTTATATTTCATACTTGCTAGGATAACTTGTTAATTAGTTTTTATTGGCATATAATCGGATTAGATTAGCATAAGACCCTAATCACCCCCCCTCTAGGGTCTAACAATTGGTATCAGAGCTTGGTGCTCTTTGATTTAAGGTCTAATCGCCTTGAGTTAAAGATCCAAGTTATCTTTTTGTGCTAATCCAATTTTTAATTTTTGCATCTTGTTTGCATATATACATTATGGATATAAATGATGCATCTTGTTTAGGTTATGCCATCAATATTGCTCCTAGATTAGATAATTTCCTCTATGCCCAATGATTTGTTAGATTTAAACTTTTTGTTCAATCTAAACACTTTGATTTATGAGAAATTATAGATGATGCTTATATTGTGCTCACTTTGGAGGAAATCCAAGGTGGAAATAAGAATGAATCACGTATGTTTACAAGAACAATATTTTGTTAGAATATTTGCTAAATGCTGTTTAGATTCATCTATGTCTACAATGTTTGTTCCATTTTTTGATAGTGTTACAACTTTGCGAAATTTTATAGAAGCACATCAAGGAGACTTCGGAGGCCGATCGCAAAGCTTTGGAGGATCCCGCCTTCAAGTCATTATGGAGCTTCATGCACACGCCACTAGGCCGACTAGCCCTAGTGAGCGTTTGCGAGTTCGAAACCATTAATGATTTACGCTAATGATGAATTGCTTGTCTACTGTGAAAAATGTTGCATGGCCTTAACAATTGCCATAAAGATTTTGTTGATTTACAATCAAGCATGATAATTTAAAATCGATCATGAGAAGCTGTGTCCAAAAAAGAAAAAAATTTGATGTCATTTGCAAATGAAAAATACTATGCTTAAGAAAGCCAAGTGACTATTAAATTTGGAACATAGAACAGTTGCATCTCATACTATGCTAGTCTTATCTCTGCCTAAGATTGTGCCATGCTTAGAAGATTGAGAACATAAAGAAGTGATACAGCTTCTTTTATAAATAACTATTTATTTACTTCTAAAAGTTACATTGTGCCTAAAATGAAGATTTGAATCTTATGAATAAAAGATTTCATCTTTAGATTCAACTTTGAAAACATGCATTAACAACCATAAGAAGCTTATGAATATGTGTGCTATGTCAAAATCATCCACTCATTATGCACACATGTATAGCAAAACTTATAAGTGTTCTATATGCTGCTGTCAAGGTCATTTAGCTAAGTTTTGTTATGATGCACACAAACATAAAAATGTCAATGCTCCTTGTACATCTCATGTAGCTTCTTCATCACTTACACATTCACATGCTCATTCTCACAAAGTTCATCATAAGCATGCTAGTGTGTTCAAGTGTGATCATTGTGGTCGTTTTGGTCATTTGGCCAAATATTGCTTTGATTTGAAAAGAAAATCTCATTTAACAAATGCTTCCAATAGACCACATGTTTTTAAATGTGATGTTTGTGGTAGGTTTGGACATCTTACTAGATTTTGTTTTGATATACAAAAAGCTTCTAAATTGCAATATGTTCCAAATAGACCATTATTTAAGAATGTTTCTCATTTGCAAAATAATTTTAAAAGAAAATCTTTATTTGCAAATGATTCCCGTGCACGAGCTAATGGTCCACAAAAACAAATGGATCTCTTTCATTGCACAAATTGCAATCGGAAGGGTTATTTGAATGAATATTGTTACCCTAGGGCTTTGAGCTTGAATGATAGGGGTCATGTCCCTAAATCTTTTGGTACCAAGAGTTCTTGGGTACCAAAGCAAATTTAATTTTTAAACCAAGAATTTTAGAGTTTTTATTTTCCTTTTTCTTGGTTTTGAAAAATGTATTTTAAACTTTCATGAAAACAATTCCTTTTATTGGTCAAATTCTTTTGTTTAAATAATTCCTAGTTTTGATTTTGATGAGAGGTTTGTATTTATATAACCCTCCGGATTTATTGGGTGTTTATTCCTAAATCATGTTTACCGGATGCTAAAAATGTTCATATAGGTTGATACTAGCTCAAGAGCTAGATATAGTTGCCTCTCTTGATTTTTGAATCAATGATGATTTGATTTTACGTTTTTGGATTTAAACTTTGATTTATGATTTCAATTGGTTGATTTGTTTTCATTTGAAAACTTTTTACATGATTATCATGTTTCTCTTCTTTTGATTTCATAAATCTATTTTATACATCGGTTTTTATGTTCTCATTATCTTTTTGTATGTGAGTGATATTTAGCATATTCATGTATGCTTGCTCACATATGTTTGCCATGATCTTCATTTCATATATTTTTTATGGCATTTTGATAGGGGGAGCAATCCATATACCTATTCTATGTTTGTTTTTATACTCACCCATGCATATTGATAGGGGGGCTTTCGCTCTCTTCATACCTTTGTCCCCTTTTTGATGTTGTCAAAGGGGGAGAAATATTGTGAGTATATTC
Source organism: Asparagus officinalis (assembly GCF_001876935.1). Lineage (NCBI taxonomy): Eukaryota > Viridiplantae > Streptophyta > Magnoliopsida > Asparagales > Asparagaceae > Asparagus > Asparagus officinalis. The sequence continues at coordinate 25,518,682 of NC_033802.1, forward strand.
TTTCTTGTTTATATGCATGTGAATTATAAATTATATATTCATTTGCTTCATGCATATATTTCTTTTTGTAAATTGTTTGTCATCATCAAAAAGGGGGAGATTGTTGGCCTTCTTGTTTTGATGATGTTTAACAAACAATTTACCACTAATGTTGTTTGTCTAGTATTTGTGTTTTCTTATTTATTATAGACAAACAACGAGTTGGAGGATGGATGGAATAGAGCTTCAACGATCATATCCAATGAAGGTTGGTGGAATAGTGGTTGAAGCTATGCAAATTCAAGTTAAAGATTCAAGTTCAGCTTCATCCGCACAGTGTACCAAGTTGAGCTACAATGAAGATCAAGATCAAGCTTGGGTAATCTAGTTTAGATTTTATATTATGTGTGTTAGATACTCTAAGCTCAATATCATATACACACACATTTATTGGTTTCTTCGTATATATATATAGAGTTATATAGATATACATAAGTTTTGGTTTCTATGCATATATATAGTTATATATATACATACATGTGTTTTTGAGTTTTCATGTTTATAAATATGAAATTAGAATATGCAATTTTATGAAAATATTGTTTTCTCAGTTTATGGACTTAACAATAATCATATACATAATTTATTAAGTCTATATAATCATTGTGCAAAGTTTCAAAACATGGTTTAGCTAAAATATTAAAATTCACATGTTTACATTTTCGTGTTTTGGACTATTTTGCAAAATGATGATTTTTCACAAATGGGAAATGTAATTTGGAAATTTCTTTTTGTAACTTGTTCATTTACATGTTTATATACATTTCCCAAAGTTTCATTATTTTTGGACTTCATTTGTTATTTTTAACATATTTTCCAAAGTCCCAAAAATCAGCTCTAAAACCTGTTTTTCTGTAATATCAGTTTTCGGTCGACCGCACTGGTCGACCGCTCAATTGTTCTTTTGTTTCTGGCAGCAGAGAGTTTGTCGGTCGACCGCACCGGTCGACCGAGGGCTCGATATTTCCTTCGGTCGACCGCACCGGTCGACCGACGAAGTTCCTGCTCGATTCTCAGATTGGGATTTAAACAAGGGTTTAAGCTTGTTTAGTTTTGGTTTAAGTTTGTTTTGGGTTTGCTGTTATAAAGAGGAGTTTACATCAACTATTGAAGAGTTCATCTTCAACATTTCATCATCCTCTCTTTGTGTTTATAGAGAAGTTTCCTTAACTCTATTTCCTAGCATTTCTACTATTGTATTTCATATCAATCTTATTGCTAGTTCTTATTGAGTTAAGTTTTTATTGAATCTCATTGTTACACACACCCACATGAGCTTATTGTATTTGCATTCATAGTATATTAGGGTTGTGAGAGATTATAACATTGAGTTGTGCTTAATTGTGTTCTCATTTATTGTAGAGAACAAATTTATATTTGTTACATTGTGAGTGTTGTAAGGTTTTCGGTGAGCTAGAAAACCGAGTGTGTTGTGAAGTTTTCGGTGAACTAGAAAACCGAGTGTGAGGAGTGGATGTTGATCGGTGACCGTTAAAAACCGACATAGTATGGTTGTAAACGTTATTCGGGTGAGCGTAGAAAACCCGGTTGTGATAGTGGATTTCTCCCCGGGAGTGGGGAGCGGAGACGTAGGACGGAAGGTCCGAACTCCGTGATCATATTGCTTGTTTGAGTTTGGCTTAGCACTTATATTTGTTCATCTTTATAGCCTTTCTCTCATTGTTTATTTCATCCACTATTTCATTTGTTTATGTTACCCTTGTGTTTGCATATCCTTGCATATATCATATTGTATATCTCTTTGGTAGGATATATCATCTTGTGCTAGCTTATATATCCTTGCGTATATTTCATCATATAGAATATATCTCTTTGTTTACATTGCTTATCCTAGCTCATATATCTTGTGGTATTTCATACTTGCTAGGATAACTTGTTAATTAATTTTAATTGGCATTTAATCGGATTAGATTAGCATAAGACCCTAATCACCCCCCTTCTAGGGTCTAACAAATACCTGAGAAACCCGAAAGAAACCAAGAGAATAAACCTCTAAGTATGAAAAAGAATATGGAGAAACACTTAGAGAACAATTGAAAGACTTTTAGAGAAATGTAGAGAACTTATGAAGAGGAAGACTCTTTATTTGAACTTGCTTTATTCACTTGTTCAACTTTTTCTTCTTGCTTACAAATAAGAGAGGTGAGGAGGTATTTATAGCCTCCCAAAGATATGTTACAAAGGATCTAGATTCTTCTAATATCACCTCCATAGTTCCTAGATATTTTTCTAATCTCTAGAAATTTCTACATAATATCTAAATATTTTTATCTCAAATTATCTAGATGTTTCTATACTATTGTCTAGATATTTAGCTTAAAGATTTCTCTAGAACACTTTAAGGAGGTGATCAACCTTCTAGAGTGTTTCTAGAAAACCTCTAGAATTTGGACCTAATTTTGGGTTTGGTCAAACTTAGAATAATTCCATCATAAACCCAAAATTAAGCTTGATCCAAAATCAAGTTTAATTTCAATAGATCACCACATCAAGAATTTAAAGTTTGGCAAAGTAAAGGATTCCTGATAATATCTACAAAAAGGATCTACACCTTCAGGCCCTTGCCGCAAAATGAAACTGAGAGTTAGGGTCTATGCAAACTTAACCCTCACTGAACTACATCTCTCATATTCTTTGCACTCACAAAACAGATGGTATAAGCTTGTAACTTGATCATTCACCCAAGACTAAGCTATCCTAGTGATATAAGATACACAGATTCAAAAAATAGAGAATTGCACTAACAATACATATTGCAGAGACTGCAACATCAGCCGCAATATCACTGATGTTCAGCTACACGTTATGCTTCACTTAAATTCGAAAAAAATTTGGAGAATAACCTAACTACTCAATAGTCATCGCCTCTGGAGATAACCTCCTTGCAAGTGGGTCGGAGCAGAATTGTGCGCTCAAACTGAAACATAACTTCCTTTCATGTCACACGAGGGAGGATATGGCTGCACAAGTCAATGGAAATTAGATAAAGGAGAATTATGTATATAAGAGAGCAGCAAGCAAGGGGAAAAAAACTGTACCACTCAAGCATTATATGAAAAATTTCATGATTTGGAAGATATTTAATGCATGTTGTAATAGAAAAGTCGAAGAAAACACTACTAACCTCCAGCAAATATTATGAAAAGATACCTGATATGCTTCTGTAATGACACGTTATGGGAAATATTATACGGTGTAAAGTCATCTTCATTTAGAAATAAATTTTGCAACATCATGGAGAAGCATCTGATATATGTATATGATTGAAATGGAGGCTTAAGACATTAAAGCATCCACAGAAAAGACACTGCACAATTTTTTTTTTATTGAACTATACAGAATAATGATTGTAATATCCCAACCCTTGAGAGGGTGATGTGATTAGTATTGATAGAATTGATTGGAATACTCATACCATCAAGATGCATCTTCTTTTCGGGAACCCAATTCTTAGAAACTCTAAAGTTAAGCGTGCTTGGCCTGGAGAAATTCTAGGATGGGTGACCCCCCTGGGAAGTTTCCCAGGGAGCACGTGAGTGAGGACAAAACGTGCTGAAAAGACATGTGGTGGTTTGTGAGGCCAGTCCATCAGATCTAGTAGCGTACCGACTCTGGGATTCCAGGGCAGGGCGTTACAGGTTTGGAGTCAAACCAACCTTAAAAATTTTACTTGGCAACCTTGTTAGCGTCAAGGTGCGTCAGCAAGAGACTCATTATAATCTTTAGGTGTTGGGGGGATACAGGATAATCGTCGACCCTCCTGAGTTAAACAAAGACCGAAAGGTCAACATAATAACACCAATCAGTATTTGCAAACCAAAAGTATATTCTTAACCAGTCCATCAGATCTAATAGCGCATATCTGAGTATATGGGTTCATATATACATATTTTCTACCAAAATGTCCTACATAAACCAAAAGAGTAACTATAAAAACCCATATACTGATATTACAAAATTGCCCTAACAGTTATGCTCTATTTCCCTGAAGAAGAGCTGCTGGAACTAGACTTCTCCTCAGTTGGTTCAGTCTCCTCTGAGTCTTGGTTATCAACAGAATTGGACATTGGATCTGGATCTATGCCGCTAGTCCCCCATCCTTCAAGGTTAAGATCTGGACCAATGCCTATGCTACTCGACTCACCCACAGAGGGGGCAAGTCTCTGGTCATCACTAGGAATCTGGGCAACAACGGACTCCATGTCGGAGGGGTCGGATGAAATCATAATGATTGAAGGCGATGACTCAACTGGGAGAACTTCTACCACGAGATCCTCAAGCTCAGACTCGGATGAATCTACCATAACAACTTCTACTGGTTCGACCTCCGGTGAGTCGGGGGTCATATGGTTGGTCATTATCACATTCGGATCAGTTTCATCGGAAGTGTATCCCCAGTCTCTCAGGCTGGGTTCCCACGAGCTATCTATGGAAATCATAGGGCTGGACAGGGTAGCTGACGAACTGGAAGATGAATTGGTTCCCGCCATCCTACAAAAGGGGAACCATCCATCAGCTTACTGAAGAAAAAGGACAAAGTAAAATAAACATCTAAGCACTCCTTAACAACCCTAAAAGGTTTTACTATAAATTATGTGATATATATGTCTATATACATATGTATATATATGTATGCATATAAATATTTTATTATAGGAAGATATGTCTTTCGGTAATGAGCAAACCCCTCCTAACGGAGATAGAGATCTAAATCAGATGATAGGTGATATGATGAGATCTAGAATTGCTCGTGTATCCACCTCCGGAAACTCAATAGACAATAATGCATTGATGGATCTGCTGCAAGCGGTGACATCTGTAGTCACCAGACAACAATATCAAATTGATCGCAATCGGACGAGTGGTCAAAGCAAGGAATACCCAAAATTAAGAAGTGGCATGGAAGAATTCAAGAAGCTATCTCCACTCAGTTTTGAGGGAACAACTGATCCTATGATTGCTGAGCATTGGATCACAGAAATGGAAAAGGTTTTCACATATATGAAATGCCCTAAAGAAGAGAAGGTTGATTATGCAGTATAAATGTTGAAAGACCGTGATTATGGGTGGTGTCAGATGCAGGTCAGGACGTTGAGTGAGAATGCATACAAGATATCATGGGAAGAACTTAAAAAGATAATTATGAAAAATATTTTCCTTCAACTGTTCGTAAACAAAAAGAACAGGAGTTTCGAAAATTGGAGCAAGGTGACAAGACGGTAGCTGAATATGAAGAAGAGTTCACTTATCTATCAAAGTTTGCCATTCACTTGTTGGGTAATGAGGAAGATAGAGCTTGTCGCTTCGAGGAAGGGCTTCGACCGGACATTCGGAAGACGGTCAGTGCATTTGAACTCCCTACATATGGAGAAGTGCTAAAGAAGGCCTTGTTAATTGAGAAAAATGAAATTGATACAAAGCCAAAGAATGAGACGAGCAACTCCTACCCAAAGAAGCGGTTCTGGCAGGATAATCGCGGGGGAAAGAACAAGAATTGGAGAAACAAGAAGCAAAATTTTGAGGAGAATGATGGAAATGGGAAAGATACCGATTAATAACTTGGACATACCAATGTGGAAATGGGAAAAGATCACCATGGATTTCGTCACTGGCCTTCCGAAATCTTTGAGAAAGAATGATGCAATATGGGTGATTGTTGATCGGTTGACAAAGTCAGCACACTTTTTACCTATTAATATGAAATTCTCATTAGAAAAGCTGACTAAGATGTACATTAATGAGATAGTAAGGTTACATGGTATACCAATATCAATAGTTTCTGATCGAGATCCTAGATTCACATCAGAATACTGGAAAAGTGTGCACAGAGCTCTGCAGACTAAATTAAATTTCAGCTCAGCTTATCATCCACAGACAGATGGCCAATTAGAACGGACAATTCAAACACTAGAAGATATGTTGAGATGTTGTGTTCTGGAGATGAAAGGATCGTGGGAAGATTATCTGCCTTTGGCTGAGTTTGCATATAATAATAGCTACCAAGCTAGCATTCAGATGGCACCATATGAACTTCTTTATGGAAGGAAATGTAGATCTCCTATTCATTGGGATGATGTGGGAGAAAGAAAACTTCTTGGACCAGAGTTGGTACAGCAAGCAATTGATAAAATTCAATTAGTTCGAGAACGTCTTCGCACAGCGCAAAGTCGTCAGAAGAGTTATGCTGATCAAAGAAGAAGAGAATTAGAATTTCAAGTAGGCGATCATGTTTTCTTAAAGGTTTCGCCTACCCGAGGAGTGAAAAGATTTAGAATCCAAGGAAAGTTAAGCCCGAGATTTGTCGGTCCTTTTGAAATTTTGGAACGCGTTGGTCCAGTGGCATACAGACTAGCCTTACCACCATCCCTGTATGGAGTACACGATGTATTTCATATATCCATGCTTCGGAAGTTCATCCGAGATCCAAATGAGATCATTGAGTTGTCTCCAGTAGAGCTCAAGCCAGATTTGACCTATGAGGAAAGACCAGAACGTATTGTGGATTATAAAGAACAAGTACTTAGACACCGAGTAATCAAATATGTGAAAGTTCAGTGGAAGAATCACTCTGAAAGAGAAGCTACCTGGGAGACGGAAGATTCTATGCGAGAGAAATGTCCAGAGCTCTTCCAAGATATAGGTATGTTAAGTTTCGAGGACGAAACTTTTTATTAGGAGGGAAGAGTGTAGTAACCCAGATATTAGTGCCTTAAAAACTTGATTAATAATTTTTTAATGACAGATTAAAGAACTAATTAGGGGTAATTTTGGGATTTCACCCTAACTCTTATTTAGCTGCCACGTTAATAGCTTTGTGGCTTGAAACCATTTGAAGATTTGGACGGCACCTCTTAACGGGAGAATAAAAACAGGGAAAAACAGAGAAAAATCACAGAAAAATCACAGAAAAAAAAAAACAACAACAACACAGAGAACCTTCTTCAACCCAACCCTCTGAGAACCCAAATTAAAAGTGTGAAAAGAAAAGAAGAAGAAGAAGAGGAAGAAGACAGTGAAAAGGGAAAGGAAAAGAGAGGAAGTTAATCCAAAGGTATAAACCATTTCCCATGTTAATTTCTTGTTTTAGAAAAGTAAAGTGTTATAGAACTCTTAGTAAATTGAATCAAAATAGGATAAATAAGGGAATTAATTTGTTATGAATATGAAAAAAAAAGAATCTAGGATTTTCAAGAGGAATTTCTTATGTGTTTAGGAGGCATGAATTAAACTGAAGAAAATATATATATATAAACTAACCTTGTTTTGGGGGGGGGTTCACGTCGTCGGCCTCTCCTCGTCGTCGGCTGGTTTTGGTCGCCGGCGGGCTCCTCGTCGCCGTCCCACCTCCATGGCGGAGAGAAAGAGAGGGAGAGAGAGAGAGAGAGATGGAAGAGAGAGGGAGAGAGAGAGATGAGAGGAGAGGAGAAGAAAACCGAAGGAAAAAAAAAAGAAGAAGAACAGCATGAGGAGCAAATAAAAACGAAAAAAAAAGAGAAAAAAAAAACGAAAGAAACGAAGCAAGAAGAAAATTAAGGAAAGATGAATCAGTTCGGTAAATTAAAGCAATGAATTTATAAAAAGCACCCTTAGTTTTTTTGACCTTGCTTATAAAGCCCTCTTGAGTGGAGCAATAGAGTTTTGTGACCTAAGAATCATTCTAAGTCCTTAAAAAGCACAAAATTTTGCTAAGCAAACCCTAATAGAGGAAGCCTAAAATCTTCATATGAACAGAATAATTTCATATAGACCCTTATCAATTACTCTATTTCCAAACAAGTCCAATTGAGAGTAAAAGATAATTATTAGGCCTCAGTATGAAATTGAATTACTATAATATATGTTTTTCCGTGAATTAATAATTAGTCCTATATCTTACATTATAGGCTTCTGCGTTGCATATTCGGGGTGAATAAACAGCTGACGAAAGTCGCTGACCACTAGATGCCGTGCAGCTTCATTTTCTCACTAGTATTTTTTATTTAATATGAAATAGGCCGCATGAGTTCTATTTTGCATTTATCTTGTGATAAAATAAATTAAATAAAAATAATATTGTCTTTCATGTATATAAAGATATTGACCTATTCTCGTTGTGGCTCTATCCTATAATACTATGTTAAACCTCGCCCACAATATATGAAAAGCCCTATTGATCTGTAATATAAAATATGAAAATAAATTTGGCTCTCATGCAATTTCAAATAATCGTGGACATTGTTTTTATCTGAATGTTTTGATGAGGTATTTGGAACGTATTTCAACAGTTTAACGGATTCAAAGATTTTTCGTGGTTTAGTATCTGATAAAAGGAAAAGTAAATATCCATAAACTGTTTTTAACAGAAATGAGAAGTTTTACCTTGTCAATTTCATCTGAAATATCTGCAAATTCTGATATGCAAAGTATTTCTCATTTGACATGTGATCTTGATGTTTTCAAACCCTCAAATAGTCCACTATGGATTAGTTCTGCCTGCCATATGGTGAATGCACCTTTATTTGTCCCTTCTGTATTGGCCCTTCTGAAATCTATTCTGGCCCCTCTGTATTTAGCCTGTAGCCTATGGCAGTGTTAGGTGCATTCGGTTCCCGGGAATTATCTGTTATCTGATGCGGTTACGCATTCCCTTGCTACTGGGCTAAAATTCGTAGCCTTAGTGTGACCTATGGGGTGACTTTTACATTCATGAAATACTCATCGAGAAATAAGATTCTGATAATTTGACTGTGAAATTGAGAAAACAACAATTCTCTGATTTTGCCCAAATTAGTAGTTCTTTTCTTCTTAATGTTTACCTTGATTCAAAAAGGGTTTAATTTCAAGAAATTTCACAGTTTATTCAGTTGCACATGAGAAAGGAAATATAATTATTGTATTCTTTCTTAAAAATGACAATATTATGATATTTGGATCGTATTCTGCTATCTGTGAATTTCTCATGCAAAACTTGAAATTTGTAAATTTCTGAGAACTATTATTATTACTATTTTGTTAGTTATCTAGGAACTCTAGTGAGAAATGTTCTCACTGAGCGCTAGCTCATTCCGTTGTTTTTAATATTTTTTCAGATCCGGCGTAGCTTCCTATTAGCCGACTTTTGGTTTGAGCTTGTGGCTGAGAGGCGTTATATGGAGAGCCTCTTCTTTTTGATGTTACCTTCAGCATATTTCGTTTTGTTTTGTAAAAATACTTATAACGGTGAGCTTGTGGGCTGTAAGTACCAGTTATATATATATATAGTTGCTCTGATTTCTATCATCAGCAGGTTTATGAATATTTTGAAAATAAACTATGCGATATGATTTGCCAGGCTTGACTTGTGCATAAGACTTGTCTCGTGCACAGGTCGCTGCTGTCGCGTACCCCGTATTTTATGATATTCCGCTGTAGTTTCGGGGCGTGACAATGATGACTCTTTGAAAGGGAACACAACTTTGGTAGCAAATGCAACTATAAGCATTTGCTTCACTCAGATAAAATAGGTAAACCAAATGAAGTTAAAACTAATAATACCTAGTGCCATGCAACGCAAATTGAACATTAAAATTGACTACATCTAGGAAATTGCAGAAGTATTTGCAACTGTAGAACTGAAACATTCTGATCTGTGGACCATAACCCAGTATTTTAGCAATTTAGCATAAAAACGGATTGAGACTGTTAGTCTTAAAAGTGGAGACCCAAACCTAGAATCAAAATCAACAATCACATGAAAATTCAAGACAGACCATGGATGTGGTCTGCACCACACCAGGGTGTGGCAGAATCTGCCCTGTCTGCCATGGGTGTGGTCTGCGCCACACCAGGGTGTGACAGAGTCTGCCCTGTCTGCCATAGGTATGGTCTGCGCCACACCAGGGTGTGGCAGAGTCTGCCCTGTCTGCCATGGGTGTGGTCTGTGCCACACCAGGGTGTGACAGACTCGCTTTAGAATCCTAATCTGTTTGGGACTGTGTTTTGTTATAAATAGAAACACGTCCCTTTAGGGTTTAAGAGAGAAAAAGAGCACGAAAAAAGAGTGTTTTGAGGGCTCTTTGAGGTTAGAAATCTTAGAGAGAGAGAGAGAGAGAGAGACCAATTGTAAGCATTGTAATCTTCTTCAAGTAATCAAAGAATTGTGTGGTGTGGCTCCCGAGGACGTAGGCACGTTGCCGAACCTCGTTAAATCTGGTGTGTTCTTTCTTGTTTACTTTCCTACAAGTTTTTATCTTTGATTTGTGGTGAATTTCTTTCTTGTTCAACTCTCAAACACAAGATCTGGAAGGGTACGGATTTGATTTGATTATTTTGAATCCCCAACAACTGGTATCAGAGCTTCGCTCAGCAATTTATGTGAAAGAGAGCCATGGCAGAGGAAATCAAATCAAAGATTGAGAAGTTTGACGGTTCAGACTTCGCCTACTAGAAGTCGCAGATGGAGGACTACCTGTACCAGAAGGACTTGTATCGCCCGTTGATGGGCAAGGAAAAGGGAAAGAAGAAGGAGGAGTCAGATGGTGATTGAGAGGTACTGGATAGGAAGGCTCTAAGGCAAATCCGGTTGTCGCTCGCCAAATCAGTAGCCCATAATATTTTGAAGGAGAAGACGACGGTTGGGCTTATGGAAGTGCTCGCGAAGATGTACGAGCAACCGTCGGCAGCAAACAATGTGCATCTAGTCAAAACTCTTTTTAATCTCAAGATGGCAGAAGGACGGTCCTTCACGATGCATCTCAGCGAGTTCAACACAATTGTTGATCAGCTTATCTCCGTGGACATCATGTTTGATGACGAAGTGCAAGCCCTATTGATTCTATCGTAGTTGCCGGATAGTTGGGCAGGTTGTGTGACGACAATCAGCAATTCGACGGGGAAGAAGAAGTTAAAGCTGAGTGAGGTTGTTAGCATGATTCTATCCGAGGAGGTTAGAAGGAAATCGTTCGAATCAGAAGATTCAGGTTCAGCTCTAAGTTTTAAGCAGAGAGGCAGAAGCCAGAAGAAAGGAAACCAGAACAGGAATCGGTCGAAATCAGTAAAGAAGAGGTCGAACTCGAAAGTTAGGCCTATCAAAGGAAAGTGTTAGAACTGTGGCCAGGAGGGCCATATGTCTTCAGTCTGCAAAAGTCCAAAGAAGAATACGGGTGAGCAGGAGGCTCATATCGTGCAGGATACCTTGATTCTTGCAATGGACAGCGACTCAGATTCTTGGGTCATCGATTCAGGAGCCTCTTTCCACGCCACTGCTAACAGGAAGCTATTTTAGAATTATGTAGCAGGGGACTTTGGAAAAGTATATTTAGGGAACAACGAGCCCTGTAATATTGTTGGAAAGGGTGAAGTGCAGATTCAGATGAAGGGCTCTAAGTGGACCTTGAAGAACGTGAGACACGTGCAGAAACTGAAGAGGAATCTTGTTTCGGTGGGACAGCTTGGAGCAGAAGGCTATGTTTCGATATTTACTGGGGATTCGTGGAGGATCTCCAACGGTACGATGATAGTTGCTCGAGGTAACAAACTAGGAACTCTCTACCTCACCTTACATGCGAGTGACACCCTCGCAATTGCAGCTGGCAAAGAGAGTACAGATCTGTGGCACAACAGGCTAGGGCACATGAGCGAAAAGGGGATGAAGATTTTGCATTCACAAGGAAAGCTAACTGGGATCGACGCCGTGGAAGTCGGGGTTTGTGAAGACTTCATCTTTGGGAAGCAGAAGAGGGTTAGTTTTCAGAACGGTGGAAAGTCACCTAAGGCTCAGAAGCTAGAGTTGATTCATACAGATGTATGGGGTCCAGCCAGTGTGTCTTGTTTTGGCGGTTCGAGATATTATGTCATATTCATCGACTATCACTCGAGAAAGGTGTGGATCTACTTTATGAAACACAAGTCAGAGGTGTTTGGAATCTTCAAGAAGTGGAAGGTCATGGTAGAGAATGAGACAGATCTGAAGGTGAAGTGTCTGAGATCAGACAGTGGTGGGGAATATGAGCTGGAGGAGTTCAAGAGATTCTGTGCTACGAATGGTATTCGGTTAGAGAGGACTACTCTAGGGACGCTGCAGCAGAATGGCATTGCAGAGAGGATGAACAAGACCTTGACAGAGCGTGCCAGGAGCATGCGGTTACATGCAGGTCTGCCTAAGACATTTTGGGCAGATGCAGTGCATACAACAGCCTACCTTATTAATCATGGGCCATCAGTTCCATTAGATTTTAGGATTCCAGAGGAGGTTTGGAGTGACAAGAAGATAAATCTCTCACACTTGCGGGTATTTGGTTGCGTGGCTTATGTTCATATCAGTGATCACGTCAGGGACAAGCTAGAAGCTAAGTCACAGAAGTGCACATTCATTGGATACAGTATTGATGAGTTTGGGTATCGTCTTTGGGATGAGAAGAACAAGAAGATCATCAGAAGCAGGGACGTGATATTCAATGAGGAGGTGATGTACAAGAACAGGGAAAATGCTAAGGATAGTCAAAGCAGTGGGAGTACCACTACGGATACAGGTGGATCCGAGTACATGGATTTAGAGGAACTTCCAGATAGGGGTGATGATGTTTGTTCTGATCAGAGAATGGAGAAGGCTCCAGGTGCAGAAGAAACTACCCAGGACGTGAAGCTTAGGAGGTCATCCAGGGTACCCAAACCAAATCCCAGATATCTTTCATCTATTGACTACCTATTGTTGACAGATAGCGGTGATCCGGAGTGCTATGAAGAGGCAATGCAAGTAAGTGAATCTCAGCAGTGGGAGCATGATATGCAGGGGGAGATGGATTCTCTACTCACTAATGAGACATGTGAGTTAGCCCAGCCACCTGCACAGAAGAAAGCCTTACATAATAAATGGGTCTATCGGGTCAAGCAGTAGAGTGATGGAAGCAAGAGGTTCAAAGCCAGATTAGTAGTGAAGGGGTTTCAACAGCGGGAAAGAGTGGAGAGATATTTTCTCCTGTTGTGTAACTCACAACCATCAGAATGGTGTTGAGTTTGGTGGCTGCAGAAGACCTCTTTCTTGAGCAGTTAGATGTGAAGACTGCCTTTCTTCATGGTGACTTGGATGAAGAAATCTATATGAAGCAGCCTGTTGGCTTCATTGAAGAAGGAAAGGAAGAGATGGTGTGCAAGCTCAAGAAGAGCTTATATGGTTTGAAACAGGCTCTGAGACAGTGGTATAAGAAGTTTGATAACTTCATGCAGAATAATGGCTACAGAAGATGCAATTCAGATCACTGCTGTTATTTCAAAAGGTTCGAGTCCAGCTTTATTATTTTGTTATTATATGTTGATGACATGTTGGTAGCAGGATCATGTTTAGAGGAGATAAACAGTTTGAAGAAGCAGCTAGCAAAGGAGTTTGCAATGAAGGATCTGGGTGCAGCGAAGCAGATTCTAAAGATGCGAATCAGTAGGGATGAAGCTGAAGGGACATTAAGATTGAGCCAAGCTGAATACATTGAGAAGGTACTTCAGAGGTTCAACATGCATAATGCTAAAGTTGTTAGCACACCCCTTGGAAGTCAGTTCAAGCTATCTGAGGAGCAATCGCCTAAGACAGATGCAGATAGAGAGCATATGAGCAGGGTGCCATATTCTTCGGTCATTAGGAGTCTCATGTACGTGATGGTTTGCACGAGGTCGGACATCGCCCATGCAGTGGGAGTTATGAGCAGATTTGCAAGCAATCCAGGGAAACATCATTGGGAGGCCGTGAAGTGGATAATACGGTACTTGAGAGGGACAACGAACAAGCTATTATGTTTCAGGAGGAAGGAGTTGGTGCTGCAGGGATACGTGGATGCGGACTTTGCCGGTAATCATGATACGAGACGAAGCACCACGGGGTATGTTTATACCTTAGCGTCGGCAGCAGTGAGCTGGGTCTCACGTCTGCAGAAGATTGTGACTTTGTCTACAACCGAGGCTGTGTATGTCGCGGTGACTGAAGCAAGCAAGGAGATGATCTGGTTGAACGGGTGCTTGGAAGAGTTGGATCTGAAGCAAGGGAGAGGAGTTCTTTATTGTGATAGCCAGAGCGCTATACATCTTGCTAAGAATCCAGTATATCATACCAGAACAAAGCACATCGACGTCAAATACCATTTTATACGCTCGCTAGTTGAAGACAAAAAGTTACATTTGATAAAGATTTTGGGGAGTCAAAATCCGACGGACATGTTGACGAAGGCAGTCACCATTGAGAAACTGGAGTTGTGCGCAACTTCAGTTGGCCTTTACGAGTAGAAGACGAAGGCGAAGCCACACTACGAGGATCAGCGAGATCGCCGGGATGTTAATGATTGAAGAATGGATTTTTCAAGTAGGAGAAGATGCTTGTGAGAAGGCGGAGTTCGGGAGAGCTCATTGATGGTGGTTTGATCTCCAAGTGGGAGATTGTTGGTCTTAAAAGTGGAGACCCAAACCTAGAATCAAAATCAACAATCGCATGAAAATTCAAGACAGACCATGGGTGTGGTCTGCACCACACTAGGGTGTGGCAGAGTCTGCCCTGTCTGCCATGGGTGTGGTCTGCGCCACACCAGGGTGTGACAGACTCGCTTTAGAATCCTAATCTGTTTGGGACTGTGTTTTGTTATAAATAGAAACACGTCCCTTTAGGGTTTAAGAGAGAAAAAGAGCACGAAAAAAGAGTGTTTTGAGGGCTCTTTGAGGTTAGAAATCTTAGAGAGAGAGACCAATTGTAAGCATTGTAATCTTCTTCAAGTAATCAAAGAATTGTGTGGTGTGGCTCCCGATGACGTAGGCACGTTGCCGAACCTCGTTAAATCTGGTGTGTTCTTTCTTGTTTACTTTCCTACAAGTTTTTATCTTTGATTTGTGGTGAATTTCTTTCTTGCTCAACTCTCAAATACAAGATTTGGAAGGGTACGGATTTGATTTGATTATTTCGAATCCCTAACAGAGACATGGGGTGTATCCAGGATTATTGAGTTCTTACTAAAACAACAAACTGCCAACCGCCCATAATTACTGTCATCTTCAACATATACTATTACCAGAATAATAAAAAATAAAACCACAAAAACATACCTGAACAATACCAGCATCACAAAAGTTTTTTAGTGCCAATGCTGTCCAAGTTGCACTGGCAAAAGGCCAGTGTTGAAAAGTGTTTGTTGATCATTCCAAGTAGCTGCTTAGCTCTAGGCAACCTTAGTGGTACAGGTGCAGCATCGAAGTTTTTCATGTAATGGCTACACTCGAGGCCTTCTCTAACATATCCTTTACCTACAAATTGAAATGCAACAGCATTATTGTAATGAAAATTACATGTATCTGTTTGATGCACTTTCCTCAACAGATTTTAAGTCACCCAGGTACTTGTTGTAAACTGAAAGCTGAGTGCAGACTGCAATTTTCAAAAATAAATAAAATGCAGAGGTAAAGAACTAAGACTACACACACCTGTTTATTACTGCAGCAAGCTCCACTAAATTTTTATACATAATTAGCCAAAACCCTTTACCTCCCTAAGCACATTTTTTAGGGTAAAACATGCAATTTATAGGGTATAAGTTTAACATGACCAGCCTTTTAAACAGATGACACGCCTGTTGAAGCAAAAGTCTCAATTGCAAAAAATTCACCCTCCTCCATCTTTGCCTGCTCACCAACCTTTCACAATAGGAACAGATTTCCCAGCATGAACTTGGTAAGGCGCTATACTGTGTCCATTCAAATTGCGAACGCTTTTAACTGCAAAATGATGAGTAAATCTCCTAGTAAGCAAAGAATACTCAAGCCACAGTAATACAATCACTCCGATTTGACAACATAAAAGCAATAGAATTAAGACTCATAACCGAAAATCAATAGAGGTAATCAACTGAATATTTTTCAGATCGATATGCTCAAAACATAATCTTAAATCAAATTTGAGATGCATGTTCCTGAAAAAAGAACAACATTCTTATCCCATGTTATACGGAAATATCATTCAGGGTTAAACCTGGATTAACAAAAAATTCTGATGCACAAGAAATAGAACTATACCTTGGAAAACTTTCCCATTAATTTCAACCTCGTATGATTCCATAACCTCTAGGATTGCAGCACCAACATCACAGAGCCGAACATTTATTCCAGATTCCTACACATGCACAAGAATTAGAATAATTTTGAGAAATCCAATTTCAGATGAAAACAAAATATCTTCATGAAGAGTCACTAAGTATTGTTCCTTTTTTCTGTAACACCAAATGATTTTGATATGACGTATTAAACTGCGCAAGGTGGTGACTTGAGCAAACCATTTGACCATAAACATGCTCTTATTCCGTGCCATTTGACAAGAGTAAGGATATTTACTATTCTTTAGTGAATTTCAACAAAGAGATACGTATCGTTTCACGAGTAAATTGCATATTAGCAGTCCTATGTGATTGACAGATGCCACAAATTATCAATGTAAGATGTAGATTATTGCTACTCAATATTTTTCCTTCAGATTACCCTAGAAACAGATCAGGATCCTCTCCAATTAGTTGGTATATGGATAGGGTCAAATTATGGTAATCTTGACCCTCCATTCAAATTTCAAGGGATGAGATCATGTCACATAGGATTTCCAATACTACGTTGAAACCTCCATTATTTTTAAAACATCTATTTTGAAAACCATCATTGTGAAAGTGGACATCCTACATGGCATGATCTCTACCCTTGAAATTTGAATGGAGGGTCCTACATGGCATGATCTCTACCCTTGAAATTTGAATGGAGGGTCAAGATTGCGATAATTGGACGCTCTCCAATTACCACTTAATTGGAGAGGATCTGAATCCCCCTAGACACACTCTCTAAATTCACCTTTTCCCTTATTCGGACTCTTCAAGATAAATTATGTAATAGACACGAAATGAACATTAAGACCGTCTTTCATAGAACAGTATTCTACGGAAGTTTTTCAAGCATGGTTCATGATATTTTAACTAGAGTGTTTATTAGAATGTATTTGTGTGAGTTCTGCAGATGTGACATGATCTTCAACTAAATAAGAGTATTATTTTATAAGATCAGAAATGCAGAATGTACCAATAGGGAGAATATCAAATGATGCAATAGCAAGTTTAGTTTTGGTGGGATATATATGCAAAGTGACCTGTCAACATCATCAGATTTAAATGTTAGTCTTTCCACTTTCCAATTAGATATAACTTGCCTTTAAGAGCATCTCCAAGGGGTCGGAAAAATCCGGCCCTGAGCTAAATTTGGGGATTTTTTCGGGAGATGAGCTCCAACGGACCGGAAAATTTCCCCTTCAACCTCATGTCGCTTAACTTCCTCATCAAATTAAGGGAAAGGTTAAAGTCCCTTAACCTTCCCCTTATACTTTTATATTAATATATTTTATTTTAGAGTTAATTTATAGTTAATTAAATTTAGTTAATATATAGTTAGTCTAAAATACTATAATTAAGTTAATGTATAGTTAATTTAATTTGAATAATATTTTTTAAAATGTACCCCTTTTAATTTTTATTAATATTTTTTATTAATTATAGGTTGTTTTTTCTAGTATATGGTGTTTTTCTAGTATAGATTTGTTTTCTAATATAGGTTGTTTTTCTAGTATAGGATTTTTTTTAATTATAGGTTGTCTTTGTAGTATAGGGTGTGTTTCTAGTATAGGCTTTTTTCCTAGTGTAGGCTGTTTTTCTAGTATAGGTTTTTTTTTGTTTTTTAGCTACAATAGCTATTTTTTTAAATTATCTAATTAATTTTAACCCTATAAATAAGGCACTACCCTGAAGTGCACTTTCACACTTCACTCTTTTATTGTTTCTACTTCTATTTCATCATATATACTACAATTTAAGGTATGTAATAATTTTTCTTTATTTATAACTGCACTTCATGTTTCTTATATTTTTGACAATTTGAGAATTTTAATTAAATCATACTCATGTGAGATTTATATTTGATGTAGATGACAGAAAATAATAATCTATATTATGTCAATTTGATGACTAGTCATTATCCATGGGAAGATCAATATGAAGAGCATTTGTTTCAACCGGACATACCCGAAGAAAATTCGGTAAAAGATGTACCATTACAAAAGAAGTCGATGCGAAAATCAAAATATCGGCTCGAAGAAGACAACTTGCTTGTATCTGCGTGGATCAACACTAGCATTGATCCAGTACAAGGGACTTTGCAAAAATATACCACATTTTGGAACCGAGTAGCAACTTACTATCATGAAAACAAAACATTCAGTAGCTATCGTGATCAAAAAGGGTTAGAGCACCATTGGTCGGCTATTCAAATTGCAGTTAGTAAATTTTGTGGATGTTTTAATCAAATTGAAGCAAGAAATCAAAGTGGCGTGACAGAGAATGACAATGTACTAATTGTGGCTTCAAATTATTTAAACTGATTAGATTTATATAATTTATTAATTGTTTTATCTTTTACATGTTAGTAAATTTATTTTATTTTTTAATTAGATTATGGAAGCGATGCAAATGTTTCAAAGCATGCAAGGAGCAAGTTTTTAATTTTTACATTGTTGGAATGATTTAAGGTTCCATCCAAAGTTTAATTTTTACATTGTTGGAATGATTTAAGGTTCCATCCAAAGTGGCTTGGCCAATTTTCAATGAAAAATCTAAGAAGTCCAAAAATTCAAGTCCTGCTACATCTTCTCCTGCAACTCCAGATTCAATAAATTACAGGGAAGAAGAATGTCCTACTGAGGGTTCGTCAAGGCCCATAGGTAGAAAGGCTGCAAAAGAAAGATTGAAACAAGGTAAAGACAAGCGTATGACTTCTGAAATTATACCAGTGATGTTGTTTATTGATGAAATGAAGCAGGATCGGAAAGAAAAAGAAACAAAGAGAGCAGAATTATTTGATCAAATTTATGTTCAGGAGCAAGAGCGCATAAAGATAGAGCAAGCCAGACTACAGGTCGCTCAAGAAGCTCAAAATATCAAAAAGAAAAAATGCGATTGAAAGCTATGAAACAAGTTGAGAGGATTATGGCAATTAACACTGATGGCATGCCTCCATTACAAGTAGAGTATTACAATAAGGTGGAGATGGAAATTCTTGAAAGACAATTTGGTGGTGGTAGTTCAAATTAGAAGGAAGATGGTGTATCGTACGTGAAGATGATGTATCGTATTTAGTGTGTTTTTATGTATTTCAATTTACTCTTGTTGTATCGTACTTGAAGATGATGTATTGTATTTGAAGATTTTATGAAGTTCTATTTATGCAAATGGAAACTTTTCTCAAAAAACAAATATGACATATTGATATAGAAATTCAATAACATCAATACTACATCAACTAACAGTTTCTTACTTGCAACACTAAATTAAATGACATTAGAAATTCAATAACATCAATACTACATCAACTAACAGTTTCTTACTTGCAACACTAAATTAAATGACATTAATATTACATCAGCAGTTTCTTACTTGCAACACTAAATTAAATGACATTAATATTACATCAGCATACAAATCCCTTACTAAATCCAATCATTTCGTTCCCATAAATGCTCGACAAGATCCAATTACAATTGAGAATGAGTTTTCCTGTCTCTAATGCGATGATGATTCTAAATAAATTCACACAAATCTATTGTATGTTCGTGAGACACTGATATAGTTGGAGCTTCCTCAGCAGCATCGTACATGAAGTCTATCTCTCTATCATTTCTTTCATCTTCAACGATCATGTTATGCATTATTATGCATGCTTACAATTTTTTTTTTAATATTTTCTCATCCCAAGAGCGAGCTGGTCCACATATAATTGCAAAGCGTGATTGGAGTACCCCGAATGCTCGCTCTGCATCCTTTCTTGCCGACTCATGAAGTGTAGCAAAATGTTTTCTTTTATTTCCTTGTGGTAAAGAAATTATTTTAACAAATGTTTCCCATGAAGGATATATACCATCAGCAAGGTAGTATCTCATCGTGTATTCATGACCATTGACTATATAATTAACAGTTGGACCATGCCCTTCAGCAAGTTGAGAAAAAACAGAAGATCGTTCTAACACATTAATGTCATTAAGAGCTCCCGATAAACTAAAAAAAGCATGCCAAATCCAAAGATCATATGAAGCAACGGCTTCTAAAATTATTGTAGGAGTGTGGATGTGACCAGTATACATACCATGATACGTAGCCGGACAATTCTTTCATCTTCAATGCATGCAGTCAATGCTTCCTAACATCCCAGGAAATCCTTGTTGTTTGCCAATTGCAAGCAATCTTGCAGTGTCCTCGTCAGTTGGTGACCTTAGATACTCATCACCGAAAATGCTTACAATTGCTTTGGTAAACCTGGCGAGACTCTCTATAGTGGTGCTTTCTCCAATCCGCACGTAATCATCCACAGAATCTGCTGATACTCCATAAGCAAGCATCCTCATAACAGCAACTACTTTCTGTAGTGAGGATAAACCAATTTTCCCAGCAGCATCCCGTTTTTGGACAAAGTAGGAATCATGTGTTTCCACTGCGGATAAAATATGCAAAAATAGTGGCCGATGCATACGAAACCTCCTTCGAAATAGTTTTGCTGGATACACAGGAGATTCACTAAAATAATCATGAAAAATCCTCCCATGACCTTCACCTCTATTGCGTTGAATTACAACATGCCCTGGAATGGAACCACGACGACAAGAACTTTGACCTTCGCTAGAGTGGTGTTCTTCCAAAGATGTGATTGCTATTAAGGTCGCATAATCATCATCGGCATCATCCTCTTCCTCTTGTAGCAAGGCACGTAACAAATTACTAGCCATAAATAATATTGAAGATTGGGTTAAAAAAATTGAATGAATTTGAATTTAGTGAAATGAAAGACACTGGTAGTGCTATTTATAGAGGGAGTGACCACATTTAATTAAAAAACGACCGTTGAAATATGACCGTTGAAATATGAACGTTATAATACGACCGTTGAGATATGACTGTTGAGATATTATTGTTAAATTAAATTAATATAAAAATAATATGAATTTAAATTTAAAATAATATTTAACTTTTAACACAATTAATATAAATTAATTATTTTATCTAAATTAATTATTTGTTAAATTTTAATATGATTAATTAATTTAATGATTATATAAGATAATTTCTTAATTTGAATTAATTAATTATTTTTTTAGTTATTAATCTTTAATTATTTATTCATTTATAAATAAACCACATATTTAATTAAATCATAATCTATAAAATTAAAAAATTAAACATAATTAATTAAGGGGTATGAGACTTTTAAGGGGGAACCATTGGAGGAGAACCAACCCCTTCCTTAAAGTTCCCCCTAAATAAGGGACATCCAAGGGATCCCTTGTAGATGCTCTAACAGATTTAAATGTTAGTCTTTTCACTTTCCAATTAGATACAACTTGTCTTAAAGGAAAGTACACATAATGGCGCATCTTTTGCATGAAAACTATTTTCATGCATTATTTTTCCTGTTCTTCCATTAGATAGCTAGCTACAGATACTTGAGATTAAATAGTAAAAAAAATCGCAAAACAAAATTTTACCAAAAAAATAATAGAAACTGTGAATCTCTTCAATAATGCATTATTTTCATGTTATAATACTAGGATGAAAAAAGATAGGCTGTTTGATCAATAGTTTATTTCTTTTCTTCTATGCAGGGTGGTGACTCCTGTTATTGATGAAAGTAGTAGTTTTCTTTGTCCGTGCATTCATGGGGCAGGGTTTCCTTCCTAGTGATGAGGTTCGTTTTGGTTGGTTGGGTGGGTGGAGGTTGTCTAAGGTTTGGAGGATTTGACATGAAATATGAGCTAACTACATGTTAAAGCTCTATAATATCAATTAGTGCAAAATAAATAACTTTTCATTATAAGAATAAATACATCTACCAGATACATGATCCAGAGTTTTCTTCTCATCTCTATATTAGTATGTATGTTGTTAACAACAAAACTCCATAAGCTAACATAGAGATGACCATGACATATCACATATAATAAACTGACGATTTTCAAAACCCAACACTCAAGATATAAATCTATATGCTTGCGTTGTACCTTGAAAATCACCAAGTATAATAGACTCCCATAAGGCGGCCACATGTCATGTGTAATTGGCCAACATTCCCCAAATCTAAGAACCCAACACGGGTATGCACATAACCAAATAGTTTTCATAAGTACAGATCCGAGACGAAATGTGTTTTCAAGTCAGTCTTAGGACCCTGACCAGAAAAGAAAAGCGCCTTCAAGTTGGGATCTACTCAAGGATTCGGAAATTTCAAGACAATGTCATCTTTCACTCAAATTCACTGCGGAATATCTCAAACAATGAATTGACCTATCAGCTTCACCATGCCTAGCTACATAGACTAGTTGCCATCGCATTTAATACATGGCCAAGGTCATTTGATGTTCCCACCCGAAGTCATAATGACTCCTCGGATGACGCCAACACTTTAGTTTAGCCACCCTGTCACTGTTGCATTAAACGCAAGGATGACTCGCTTGCTCTGTGGCTGATATGTGTAAAGCACTATCTGATCAACCGACGGCACTGACACGGTCAAATTATCAAAAAATGCTCAGCTTCTTATAAATACGGATGATTTCTTCTACATGAAGGTATGAGCAATCTTGGCTTTAGAATACTCTAAAACTAAATTCAATATTTAAATCACTTAATCCGTAACTGACTTAAGTCTCGGAGAGCCCATCACAGAACCTAACTCCGATCCTCTAACGGTGTTACTCTGTGCAGGAATTTCTGTCTGTGGTTAATCAGCCATCAAAGAAAATCAGAGGACCCTAAACTCGCCAAAACCATTGGACATGAACAGTTTGGCGCCCACAGTGGGGCCTTTTCTTCTTTTTAGGAAATGACAGATCATGACCGATCCTCGGTTCCAAACCTCTAAAAAGTTTCCAACTCCGGTTATATCACCCAAGTCCAATTGAATGAGTTCAGTCAATGGCTAGCCCAGTCTCTCCAACAACACTTCACTTACAAACGAACTCATCAACTGCATTCTTCCCGCACAACCTCCTTCATCACCTGCTACTCCTCCCCACAAAGAGCAGTACCGACAACAGGAGCAAGAGCAACATGCTAGGGAAGTTACTCCCCTAACACGTCGGCAACAGACTCATTTTGCTACCGAGCCAAGGCGACCTCCGTATCACATGGAGGCAACATGCGAAAGATCAGGCCTCAGCCTTATTCAGGCTGAGTCGACAAGGGCTGATCCCTCCATAATTAATTTAGCTTCCGGATATGATCGGACGTTCAACACAGTCGCTCATGTAATTAGAGGAATACCCCTCTTGTTGATTGGATTATGAATGCTCATTACCCAAAGTTCAAGATGCCACAAATGACATATCTAGAAATATAAGGGCGAAGGCGATCCAAGCGAGCATGCACAAAATATTTATGATTTGATGTGCATGTAGCAGGTGAGTTATCCCGCCATTTGTCGAGCTTTCCCTATCACTCAATGGAACTCATTGGATAAGAAGTCCATTCACAACTTCGAGCAACTAAGCCAGAAATTGTATATCATTTTCTAGTAGATACAAAGGAAAATGCACCCTCTGCTCTCTTGCTACAAATTAGGCACATACCAAGAGAGATTTTGAGGGAGCATTTCAAGAGATTCCAGGCCAAACGCCTAGAAATGGAGGACCCTGACAACATAGCAACCATGGTTGCGGTCATCATGAGTCTCAAGGATAAGAAGTTGTCTGATTCCCTCATCACCACAGCCAGAAGGCTCCGTCCGTACTTTAAGCTCACCATAGAGATAGTACGGACAAATTTGCCTTTGAAGAAAGCTTTTGGTAGCCCGACCACTTTTGGGCGGATGATCCATCGAATTCACTAAAAATGACATTATGTTTAAATCTCGGACAACCATACTTCTTGATTGAATCACCCGGTCCCAAGGACAACCCGCCATTTTAAAGACCGGCTCTCCTTTCAGACGCTCCATGCCCAGTTCCAATGCCGGTTAAGGAGGCTCTATCCAGAAAGTACATTACTCTCGAATATAATTAGCTTAAATTTTCATCATGGTGGTTCCTAAAAGTAGACGAATTATCAGGAGATAGTGGCAACGATGCTGGAGTAGTTCCACTGTTATAAATAATGGTAAATAGTCCCGCAATAGTGACGTTAATAGCATTAGCGGTCCCTTCCCACTGCGCTATCGCCCAATAGAGGTAACATATTGTGGAATATATGCACTTTCCGTTCGTAAAACCGGCCAATAGTGTGCCATAACGGTAAATAGCGGACGATTGCATGTGAAATCTGCTTTTTGATTGCTATTTAAAAGCGGTTGAGGTTTATTTTTTTAAATTAAACCCAACCCTTGACTATTGTATTCCACCGTCTCCTGTGATTTTTAGCATACTCCCGCCACCTCTCATAGCCTCTAGCACCTACCTCAGTACTTCCTCTCACCTCCTTCACCGTGAGCTCCTCTTAGGACAATCCTCTCACCGCTTAGCTTTTTTTCTCGAAGACGATGGCTCTTTGACTCCTCCAGTCATCTTTGATATTACATGATGGTTACATGTCTATTTTATGTTTAGGATCTCTTTAAATCATCAAATATGTACTTTTAGATTTTTTATATTTTTCTTTAATCTTTTTTTTAGTATTTATACATATCTAAATTAGACCGCTATTTAACTTTGTGTTTTTCTAGCGCTATTTTTCCGTAATAGCTCCAAATAGACTTAGCGATGCCTCACCGCTACGCGACGCTATCTGCTATTGATAACCTTGAGTAGTTCTGTGTAGTCCCGAAGGACCCGTCTCTGAATACTCAATAGCCTTTGACTTCCCTGCCTCCAATAACGAAGCTGAATATGAAGTTCTTCTGGACTTAAAGCCGAATAACAAAGCTAAATATGAAGTTCTTCTGGACTTAAAGCCGCTCTGGCGGCCAAAACTGAGTCCGTCTTCATTATAGCAAACTCCCAGCTCATTGCTCGTCAAGTATGGGGGAGATTATGAGGCTAAAGACCCTAGGATGATGAAGTACCTGGGGAAAGTCGAGGAATTATTAGGAAAGTTGAAGGAATTTCAGACCACACAAGTCCCAAGAGCGCACAACGCTCACAGACGTGTCGTCCAAGCTAGGCTCCTCAAACTTGCATTGGAGCCACGGGCCGGTATATACTGATATTCTCAAACTTATCATTACATCCATGTCCAATTTCAGCTTTAAAATAACTGTGATGGGGTGTGGGGCCCACCCACGTGGGTTTGTCTGCCCACGCCCACGAGAAAGAGCAGCTGCTCTTCTCTTTCTTGCGCGCGCACGCAAAGGCCTCGAGCCTAGCGCCCTCTCGTGCTCGTGTCCTTGCGCGCCGCTTCCCGCGCTTGATTCCCGCGCGCGCCTCTTTCTCCCGCGAATTCTTTCCGCTCCCGCCAAATTCATCCGGATCCCCCCCCTTTAGTTTCCTATAAATAGTGAAGGGGGTGGAGGAGTTAAAGTGTGGGGAAAATAAGTGGGTGTGTAGATTTCTTTTGAGAGAAAAGAAAGAGAGGAAGAGAGAACTTGTATAAGTTTGGTATTTTTCCTCCATAGTGAAACCCCCTCCTGTGGACGTAGGCTAGTTTGCCGAACCACGTAAAAATCTCGTGTTTGTATTTGTCTTATCTGTGAGTTGTCATAGCTTGTAGGTTCCCTCGAGATTTCAGTCCTTGAACTGATGAGAGGAAGAGTGTATATTTCACTTTGATGAAATATATCACTTTCGATTCTTGTTTCCTTTGAGAAATAAGAATTTCATTATCTATTCTCGTTTCCTTTGAGAAACAAGAATTTAGAGGTTGACTTGTGCTTTTGTGACAACAATAGCCAGGGCTATCTCTCAGGTGATATCGCTTCCGTGGCGGTGGGTGTGACTCCGTGCCCAACAATTGGTATCAGAGCCCTTATTCAGACTAGAGGTGGTAAAATTTCTGATCTGAGATGGTGGTTGAATATTGTGTGGTAAAACACAAAGAAATTGTTAAAAAATTCCTGAGAGAAGCGGACTGTCATAATACAAGCGGAAAGTGGTTTCTACAAGTAAAACAAATAAAATTGGAAAGTACGAGATTGAAAAATTTAATGGGAAAAATGATTTTTTCTATTGGAGGATGCAGATGAAAAATTCGCTGATTTTGCAAAAGTTGCACAAGGCTTTGGCTGAAAGAGAGAAGCATAAAAATATGTCTGATAAGGATTGGGAGGAGCTGGATCTGGAAGCACGAGCGTCGATTATCCTATGCCTTGAGAGGGATGTAGCTTTCCTGGTAGACGGGGAGGAAACGGCTGCGGGTGTGTGGTTGAAGTTAGAAAGCACCTTCATGACGAAGAGTCTAACGAACCGGATCTATTTAAAATCCAAATTGTATACTTGCAAGATGGAGGAGGGCTCGTCAATCCGGGAGTACATCAACAAGTTTGATAGGATCTTATCAGATTTGAAAGACATTGAGGTGACAGTGGAAGACGAGGATCAGGCGCTTCTACTACTTCTATCTCTGCCGAAGTCTTATGAGAACCTGGTACAAACACTGATGCTTATAGGTGATACTTTATCAATGGATGAAACTAGAACTGCGCTTCTAGCGGATGATCTTCGAAAAATTGCAACTAGTGATATGGCCACTGGTGGTAACAAAGAACAAGTGCAGGGACTGTTTGCCAGAGGAAGAGGCAATGAGCGAGGAAAAGGCAAGAGAGGAAAGTCTAGATCTAAATCGAGACCTCTTGTGGGACGAGTGTGTTTCAAATGCGGTGAAGTTGGGCATTTCAAGGTCGATTGTCCTAACAAGAGAGTAGGTGGGAAAAAGAACAACAACAAGACTGAAAGACGAGAAGGCAAGGAAGAGGCGAGCTACGCTTCAGAGGATGGGAGCGATAAGGAATGTTATATCATCACGGATGGCGAGGATACCTCCAGGAAGTGGATTCTTGATTCTGATTGCTCTTACCACATGTGTCCAAACAGAAAGTGGTTTACTACCTACAGGAGCATTGATGGTGGAACCGTATTGATGGGGAACAATCATGCTTGTAAAACGGTGGGGCTAGGTGATATCAAAATCAAGATGTATGATGGAGTGGTTCGAACCCTGACGGACGTACGACACGTTCCCGGCTTGCGGAAGAATCTCATCTCAGTCGGATCTTTGGACTCCGGGGGTTGCAAGATTGTAACAGAGAACGGAGTGAAGAGGGTTGTTCGGGGTTCCTTAACAGTGATGAAGGGTATTCATCACGGTAATCTATATACTCTCTCGGGTACGACGGTGACGGGAGATGCAGCAGTTAGAGCTGAAGGAAGTGGTGGAGACCCATGTGAGCACACACGGTTATGCCATAGGCGGCTTGGGCACATGTCAGAGAAGGGTCTAGATCTGCTTGGTAAAGAGGGTTTGCTGAAGAATCTGAAGAAGCCTTGCATGGATTTTTGTGAGGACTGTGTGTATGGAAAGGCGCACAGGGTTCAATTTCTGAGGAGCAAGCACAAGAGCAGAGGGATACTAGATTATGTGCACACAGATGTTTGGGGTCCGGCTTCGACAACTTCCAAGGGTGGTTCCAGATATTTTGTCTCATTCATAGATGATCATTCAAGATATGCTTGGGTTTATTTCCTGAAGCATAAGAATGAGGTATTTGAGACATTCAAGAAGTGGAAGGCGATGGTTGAGAACAGGACAGGGAAGAAATTGAAGACGCTGAGATCTGATAACGGTACAGAGTACACAGATGGTGCCTTCAAGGAGTTCTGTGATCAGGAGGGCATTGCTAGACACTGGACAGTTAGATCTACACCACAGCAGAATGGGATCGCGGAAAGACTGAACCAAACACTGCGGGAGAAAGCAATGAGTATGCGATCATATGTTGGTTTGGGCAAAGAATGGTGGGCAGAATCGATTGCTACAGCTTGCTATATAGTGAATCGATCTCCACATTCGACATTGGACGGTGATACACCCTATCGGGTGCGATCAGGAGAGCATGCAGATTATGAGAGGCTCCGGATTTTCGGATGTACCGCCTACTATCACGTCAACGAGGGAAAGCTTGACGCGAGGGCCAAGAAGACAATTTTCTTGGGGTATGCAAAAGGCATAAAAGGCTACCGCCACAGCAGCTCGAGGATAGCTTGGCTTCCACTAGGCCAAGGCGAGTATACAAGCAGGTACAGAAGCTGGGGGCTGATCAACCCCTGAAGCACTATGGGCATGTTAATTTGGTTGAATACGCACTTTCGGTGGAGGAAGATGAGCCGGTCTCCTTCAAGGAAGCTATTCGGGACAAGGATAGTGAGAGTTGGTTGGCTGCGATGGAGGAGGAGATGGAATCTCTTCGGAAGAACCAAACATGGGAGGTGGTCCCATTGCCCGTAGGAAAGAAAGCTATAGGTTGTAAGTGGCTGTATAAAAGAAAGGAAGATCCTTCAGAGCTCGGTGGAACGAGGTACAAGGCGAGGCTAGTGGCTAAGGGGTTTGCACAAAGAGAGGGTGTGGATTACAATGAGATATTTTCTCCGGTGGTGAAACACACTTCTATTCGGGTGCTTCTGAGTATTGTTGCTCATAGTGATCTTGAGCTGGAACAACTCGATGTCAAGACGGCCTTCTTGCACAGAGACTTGGATGAAGAGATCTATATGCATCAACCTAAGGGATACAAGGTTGAGGACAAGGAGAATCATGTTTGTCGCTTGAGGAAATCACTATATGGATTGAAGCAATCTCCACGACAGTGGTACAAGCGATTTGACTCCTTCATGCTAAAGCATGGGTTTTTCCGAAGCGACTATGATTGTTGTGTTTACATTCGGAAGCTTAGTGGAGGTGATTATATCTATCTCCTGTTGTATGTGGATGATATGCTTATTGCATCGAAAAACAAGGTGGAGATAGATAAACTGAAATCTCAACTTAGCAATGAGTTCGAGATGAAGGACATGGGCGCTGCTAGAAAAATACTGGGTATGGAGATTAGAAGAGAGCGGGCGAATCGGCGATTGTTCTTGAGTCAGAAGGGCTATATAGAGCGGGTGATCGCGAGGTTCGGGATGCAAAGTGCAAAGTCGGTGAGATAAGGCACACATGGAGCGTGTTCCTTATGCTAGTGCAGTTGGCAGTTTGATGTACGCCATGGTGTGTACACGCCCTGATATTTCACAGGCGGTTAGTGTGGTCAGCAGGTTCATGGCGAATCCGGGAAAGGCGTACTGGAAAGCGGTGAAATGGGTCCTGAGGTACTTGAAAGGTACCGTGGATACGGGTCTGTGTTTTGGTGGAGATACATGTCAGGTCGACGGGTATGTGGACTCTGATTAAGCGGGCGATCTAGATAGACGGCGATCTACTACTGGTTATGTATTCAGAATACATGGAGCTCCAGTTAGTTGGCGATCGATGTTGCAGGCTACAGTGACACTTTCTACAACAGAGGCCGAGTACATGGCTATGGCGGAGGGAGTGAAGGAAGCATTGTGGCTGTGGGGTCTTCTAGACGACTTGGGGATCGAGCAGGAAAGCGTGAACTTGTGGTGCGACAGTCAGAGTGCGATTCACTTGGCAAAAAATCAAGTTCACCATGCTCGTACTAAGCATATCGATGTCAGGTATCATTTTGTACGGGATGTCATAGAGGAAGGCGATATTTCTCTCATGAAGGTGCATACGAATGAGAATCCCGCTGACATGTTAACCAAGGTGGTCACAGGTAGCAAGTTCCAGCATTGCTTGGACTTGCTTCATATCAGCCCGTGTTGATTTTCCCGAGAGGGCATGGCCCTGTGGGGCGGTGATGGAGGTGAGGTGGAGATTATATTGGAGAATATTAGCAGAACTACGGTTAGCTTGATCCCGATGGAGGGTACGTAGGCAGTTGTGGTATAGTGACGCAGCTGGTTTGGCCTGGTTTGGCCTATATCTCTCTGGTGGAGTTCGTAGGGGGTTCTTCTGGTGTTGTCGTTCAAAATTTGAGGTTTATCAAATGATGAACGAGGTGGAGAATTGTGGACGCGGGGGCCCACCCACGTGGGCGTTTGCCCACGAGCAGACGTGCGCGCGCACGAAAGCGGGCGCGGGAATTTTTTCTCCCGCGGGAATTTTTTCCCTCCCGCGCGCGCTCTGATTCCCGCCCCCACGAGCTCCCGCCAAACGTCAGTCCCCCCCCTCTTTTGGTTTCCTATAAATAGAGAAGGGGGTGGAGGAGTTATATGTGTGGGAAAAATCTCAAGTTGAGTTTTTTTGAGAGAAAAGAAAGAGAGGAAGAGAGAACTTGTATAAGTTTGGTATTTTTCGTCTATAGTGAAACCCCCTCCCGTGGACGTAGACTAGTTTGCCGAACCACGTAAAAATCTCGTGTTTGTATTTGTCTTATCTGTGAGTTGCCATAGCTTGTAGGTTCCCTCGAGATTTCAGTCCTTGAACTGATGAGAGGAATAGTGTATATTTTACTTTGATAAAATATATCACTTTCGATTCTTGTTTCCTTTGAGAAATAATAATTTCATTATCTATTCTCGTTTCCTTTGAGAAACAAGAATTTAGAGGTTGACTTGTGTTTTTGTGACAACAATAGCCAGGGCTATCTCTCAGGTGATATCGCTTCCGCGGCGGTGGGTGTGACTCCGTGCCCAACAATAACCATTCATTGAAAAGCCAGACTGCAATAAGGTGCAAACCATACCTTAATTCTGGTATTTGTAGCCTCTCTTGAAGCCTCCAGCAATGGGTTAAATATGGGATTGAATGCCACTGTAAATGCACAATCAACAATATGCCCTGAATAAACAAGCCATCATGTTTAGTAATTACATTGCTCTAAAAAAAATTTTCTTAAATAGTTTGTGAAATCAGC
Source organism: Asparagus officinalis (assembly GCF_001876935.1). Lineage (NCBI taxonomy): Eukaryota > Viridiplantae > Streptophyta > Magnoliopsida > Asparagales > Asparagaceae > Asparagus > Asparagus officinalis. The sequence goes on from NC_033802.1 coordinate 25,549,630, forward strand.
AAATGTTAATTATCATTAAATATATGTTTATATCTGAAAGCTATCACAAGGAGTGCAACACTTGCAGGAAAATAAGTTTATTAGAGAATATGTTGAGTACCATCAACTTGCGTTCCAAAATCTAACTTCATCACATCATCATACTGCAGTATAGTTTTATCACTAGAATTAGGTGTCTAATGCGCTGCGACCCTAGTAAGTAAAAGTTTTCTGTATAAGACCATGGTCTCCAGCAGAATACAGAAGAAATAATGCTGTTGGATAAAGACATTACTAATTTAAGGAGCAACCTGTTGGAAATGCAATGCTAGCTTCAAGACCGTTCTCTTTAATAATCCGAACCATATTTTCTAGAGTTTCGCACATCTCGATCATTAGCATTCCAGGATTGATAATATTCCTCATGTATTTCCGAACCTAACCATCAAGCAACAACTTTTCAACCTGATGGTACAAACTAGGTAAAGTACGGAGCATATGGTGGTCAAATTAAGTTATAAAGTCAACTATGAAATAAAGGGTAAACAATTCTAGACATAGATCTGTTAGAATCATACAGGGGGGCAGTCAAACCTGTCTGTGAACTTCCGCTGCTCAGCGAACTGCATTATAGATGGGCTTCTCAAGGCGCTCCAGCTCTCCCTTTTCTTCAGATGTTGACCTCCATAAGTTACTGGTCAGAAAGTTATACCAAAATATCAGCCACTTTCAAGTTATGTTCAATATTCCATAACAAAGATATAATATCCTAAATAAGTTCGATGTTCCAAAAATATATTAAATATTTTACACTATATATCCATATGCATCTTTTGAAACAGTACAGAAGTTTCAAGCAACCCAAATATTCTTTTCATTATGGTCATTTCAACGTAAAATCATAATTACAAACTGTTTCATGCTCATTACTCATTTCAAGGCAGAGTAGTTACCACAAAAAATGTCTTAACCCTTCCATGCTTTTTGCATTAGTCATTTTTAATCTTTATGGCTTTCTTCACTAACTCATGAATAAGGATATAATGATCATTCTTCTCAATTATGACCCTAAATACTAAAGCGGAAGTAATAGGAGCTGAGGTAGACAGTTAATTAGCAGCCCACCCACAATTTGGGTGACATGAGAAATAGTCATCCAGTGACAAGTACAAAATTCAGATAAAAACATGGGTACCACATGTACGAATCTCCGGCTATGCAGCGGGTCCTGGGAGGGCTCGGACCTCTTTAGGCCTAATGTACGCAACTTAACCTTCCATTTAATTTGCACAAGAGGCTATTTCCACGACTCAAACCCATGACCTCACATTGCGAACAATCTTACCGTCTCCAATCCGACACATTTTGATCACTATATTTCCCTTTTATTTTGTGGTATTTCTCCTCACGAACCATAGTTTCCCTGTTCATCTTTACCACTTGAGATACATAAGCATAGGTTGGATACATAATTAGCGAAACTCCATTATCATTTAAGTTAAAATGAAGCCAGACTTCGGTGAAACTCCATTATCACTCAAACTACAATTTATAAGTTAGGTTAAACTAACTTTGATGATTGCTTGGCAATAATTGGCGAAACCTACTTTCAATTATGCCATCCGCCATAACTTTCTCAAAAACAGTTAGGATAACTCCCTAGTCCCTACTTAAAGCACAACTGGAAATCACAAAAAACAAGCGAGGCCTAGTTTGGGTACATTACACTGGTTTCAATTATAAGTTAAACTAGAAAACTGAATCAGCACACCTACAAACTCCGGTTATTTCAACAAGAGTTTCAAAAAATAGCCATCATTTGGAAACAATTAGGAAAAAACCTCAATTTAGTTAAAGCATAACTGTGAACACGAGACACCCACATGAACGTGTTTACGCGTTTTCGTGAACGCATTAGCAGACGCGTTTTCTCCTATAAATACCTATGTAATTTTCGGCCTAGGGTTTAGGAGAGCAGTGCGAAGGAGGTGTGCAGGGAATATCTTCGGGGGCTGCAGGAGAAAAACTTGCTCAAAGGCAGAGAAGAAAATTGTTGTGCAAGGAGAAAAGTCGGTCGCCTTTTGTGAAGATTTTGTGCAATTGTTTTCAGGGTTTTAAATCTTTTGAGAGAGATATTTGTGTGAGGGATCTAAGAGTTTGTGTGAGGGTTTAAATTGAGTGATTGTAAACCCTAGTTGTATTCTCTCCCTCTAGTAGTAGATCTCCCCCTCCTTGCCCCGTGGACGTAGGCAATTGCCGAACCACGTAAAATTGGTTGTCTCGCTATTTGTGTGATTTGTAATAGCTTTTAGGTTCCCTCTACAGGTCAGTCCTAGAACTGATAAGAGGAAGAGCTGATATCTCACTTGGTTGAGATATTTTGCTTAAGGTTCCTGTTTCCTTTGTGAAACAGGATTTCCTATTGCGACTTGACTCTCTTGTTGTGCTGCCGAAGTGCTGTCGAAATTTTCGCTGCGCGCAACAAGTGGTATCAGAGCCCAGATTTTAGATCTAGGATTTTGGAGTTTGGTGGAGGAAGATTCTTGTGTGAAGCTTGGTTCTTGGAGTTCTAGGCTTCGGTGGAGATAGCATTAGGAGTTGTCGTTGGAGATTTTGCTTTCCTCGTGTGGATATGAGATCTATTTGGAATCCGATCTAGGGTTCAGTTAAGTGGTTCCTAATTTCTATCAAATTTATTCTTTCTCTATAATTTGGAGTTAGTTTACAATGGGAGAAGAAGGTGAAAGCAGCAAGTCGATGGCGAGTACAATACAAGTTGGTTTTTAAAACACTAAGATTAGTATGGTGAAGTATGACGGCTAAATTAACTTTGGTTTATGGATGAGCGACGTACAAGATGTGCTTAATGCTCAGAATTTGGAAGAGACCATCATGGTCCACTAGAGGCCACCTAAATATAATGAGGCGATATGGGAGAAGATGAATAGAAACACTTGTGGGGTGATCAGGTCCTGTTTGGAATAGGAACTAAAATATGATGTGATTGGGGTGACGTCTGCAATGAAGATGTGGGAAATTCTCAACAACAGGTATCTCACAAAGAGTGTTGAGAATAGGTTGCACTTGCATCGAAGACTCTTCAGATTTCAGATGTCCAGAGGCACCTCGCTAGCGGCTCATGTGAACAACTACACTAAGTTATTGTCGGACTTGGAAAATATTAACAAGAAGATATCGGATGAGTACAAGGCTATTATCTTATTGGGCTCCTTATCGGATGAGGAGTATGATACCTTCGTGGTCACTTTGTTGAACGGGAGATCTTCTATCAGCTATAGTGAAGTGACTAACACATTGACCAATTACGATTTGAGGAGGAAGGACAAGGAGACTTCCCAAGCTAGCACTTCAGGCGAGGCATTGTCGATGAGAGGTAGAAGCCCATATCCGAAAGGTGGTAATAGAGGGAGGTCAAAGTCAAGAAGCCGCCACCAATTAGCAAAGAACCTATGTGCATTCTGCAAGGAGCAGGGATATTGGAAGAGAGACTATCCGAAGCTCAAGAAGAAGGAGAATGGTAAGAAAAAGGGCCCGAAGACCAATGAGGTGAACGTTGCGAAAGGCGATGATTCCGATGATTCGTGCTTTTCTCTACTGATTACTCCAGAGGTGAACCATATGGATACATCAGATTGGATGCTTGATTCCGGCGCTACTTATCATATGACCCCTAGGCGAGACTGGTTTGCATCTTTTGAGAAAGTCGACGGGGGTGTTGTTATCATGGGAAATGATCAATCCTGTAGCGTTTGTAGGATAGGTACCGTGCGAATTAGGATGCACGATGGAGTAGTCCGTGAGTTGAAGGAGGTGAGATTTATTCCTCAACTAAAAAAAAAATCTTATCTTAGTTGGAGCTTTGGAGGCGAAGGGATTCAAGGTGACTTTCGAAAACACTGTAGCGAAGGTTACTAAGGGTTTGGAGGCGAAGGGATTCAAGGTGACTTTCGAAAACACTGTAGCGAAGGTTACTAAGGGATCATTGGTTGTGATGAAGGGAGTCCGCAATCGGAATTTGTATTATCTGAAAGGAAGCACCGAGATTGGCCAGGTTGCTTCGGCTATTTTAGAAGCGGACATGAGTAGACTTTGGTACTATAAGTTGGGACACACAGGTGAAAAGTTACTACAGGCATTGTGCAAGCAGGGACTATTGAAGGGAGCCAAGAGTGGGAAGATTGAGTTCTATGAGCATTGTGTTCTTGGCAAGAAGGTGAAGGTGAAGTTCGGGACTGTCATTCATTAGACGAGGGGCATCCTGGACTACGTGCACACAGACGTTTGGGGTCCCACCAAGACTGCATCACTTGGTGGTCAACATTGGTTCGTCACGTTCGTTGATGACTATTCTAGGCGTTGTTGGGTGTACACCATGATGAAGAAGAGTGAAGTCCTAGATATATTTGTGGAGTGGAAGAAGAGATTGGAACTGTAGACTGGGAGAAAGATCAAGACAGTACGATCCGACAACGGTGGTGAGTATACTTCTAACCCCTTTCAGTAGCTATGTCGAGACGAGGATATAGAGAGACACTTCACAGTGTCATACGCCATAGCAAAATAGGGTGGCAGAGAGGTTGAATCAGTCTTTACTGGAGAAGATACAATGCTTATTATCGCAGAGTGGTTTGGAGAAGATCTTTTGGGCTGAGGCAATTACATATGCGAGCCACCTCATTAATAGGCTACCTTCATCTGTGATTGAGGGGAAGACCCCTATGGAGATGTGGTCGGGAGAGCCAACACGAGATTATGACCAGCTCAAGGTATTCGGGTGCCCTGCATTTTATCATGTGAGAACTGATAAGTTGGAACCTCGAGCTAGGAAGACCATATTTGTAGGATTTAAGCGTGGTGTCAAGGGATACAAGCTTTGGGATCCAGTTGATAATAAGATTGTGCTGAGTAGGGACGTCACATTTGATTAAGGCTTCTATCTTGAAGCTTCCCAGTTCTTATCAGGTGGAGAGTGACCCGACAGAGGAGATATCGCAGGTGGTGGAGATTGATGTAGCTTCACATTGTTCAGATGGTATAGTATCCATTAGAGTGCCGACTGAAGTGACGCCAGGCGAGCATGACGATGACACGGGGGGATACGAGTACTGATATGCAGGATCAGGGACCGACGGCTCAGGTTCAGGATTCGATTGTTGTTCGGAGTCAGAGGAGAAACATACAGATGCTAGTACGGTATGCCGACACAGTTGTGTATGCACTTCCGATGGAGAGTATCGATGAGTTAGTGCCTACTACATTCAGAGAGGCCGAGCACTGTTCGGAGGCTGATTCGTGATAGGTGGCTATGTAGGAGGAGATGGAATCTCTTCATAAGAACGATACATGGGAGCTTGTTGAGCTTCCAAAGGGGCGGAAGGCAATTGGTTACAAGTGGGTATACACGAAGAAGGAGGGCATTGAGGGCACTCCATTGAGGTTCAAAGCTAGGTTGGTTGCGAAGGGATATGCACAGGAGGAAGGTATTGACTATAATGAGGTTTTCTCTCCGGTGGTGAAGCATTCTTCGATTCAGATTTTGCTAGCTTTGGTGGCATAGTATGGTTTGGAGTTAGATCAGTTGGATGTGAAGTGGGCATTTCTTCATAGTGATCTTGATGAAGAAATATATATGACTCATCCATTGGGATTCCGAGCTACAGGGAAAAAAAATTGGTTTGTAGATTGAAGAAATCGCTATACGGTTTGAAGCAGTCTCCTCGACAGTGGTATAGGCGATTCGATGGTTTTATGATTGGTCATTCGTACACTCGAAGCCAGTTTGATCCTTGTGTATATTTTCGCAAGTTGAAAGGAGGTACGTACATCTATTTATTGCTTTATGTCGATGACATGTTGGTTGCCTCTATTTCCAGATCTGCTATAGATGAGTTGAAGGCACAACTTTCAAAGGAGTTTTAGATGAGGGATTTGGGTGAGGCGAAGTGTATTTTAGGGATGGAGATCAGTAGAGACAAGAAGAAGGGCAGAATTTGTTTGACACAGATGGATTATTTAAAGAAGGTTCTACAGTGATTCTATGTTAGCATGGATACGAAGCCAGTTGGTATACCTTTGGGAGCCCATTTGAAACTTTTAGCTGATATTTCACCAAAGTCAGTTGAAGATCGAGAGTTAATGTTGAATACTCCATATGCGAGCGAGGTTGGGAGCTTGATGTACGCGATGGTATGTACGAGACTAGATTTGTCACAGGCAGTAAGCATGGTTTCAAGATACATGCATGATCCAGGAGTGGGTCATTGGGACGCCGTGAGATGTATTTTGAGGTACATTTGAGGTACGCTCAATGTTGGTTTAGTTTATGAGCGGGACACTACAGGTAGGTAGTTATGCATTGTGAACACGAGATGTGGAGAATTGTAATAGCTTTTAGGTTCCCTCGACAGGTTAGTCCTAGAACTGATGAGAGGAAGAGCTGATATCTCACTTGGTTGAGATATTTTGTTTAAGGTTCCTATTTCCTTTGTGAAATAGAATTTCCTATTGCGACCTGACTCTCTTGTTGTGCTGTCGAAGTGCTGCCAAAATTTTCACTGCGCAACAATAACACTAGTTAGAACAATAATCTACGCCAAATGGAAACTAGTAAAGCAATTTCAAATGTTTTGCGAGCTATGATACCCCGACATGGTAATTTTGGCGTCGTACCCATGTAGGGTGCGGTTTGGGTACGTTTCCGCACCCAAACGGAGGGGACACGGAAGCAAACTCATTTTCCACGTGTGAGAGGACTTTTGGAGCAGTTACGTTTGAGGAAAATGGGTTTAGCTGAGATATGCAAGGAAGAAGAAGACACACTCTCTCTTATTTCCTTAGTTTTAAATTTGTTAGTGGAACATGATATCACCATTCACATGGGTGCTTGACTAATTACTTTTGTCTTTTCTTTAAAATCAATGTCAATGCTAAGAATGGGAAACATGTGTTCTCATATATATATATATATATATATAGGGCTAATCCTAATGATATAATATAAAAGGGTACCAAAGTGCTTGATATTTTTATTAAGGTACCCAAGAAAAGAAATTTTTAATTAGAATTATGTTTATTTCTTTTTGCTAATGACAAAGGGGGAGTTATATAGAAAATTTTAATGCTTTGATGCAGGGGGAGTAAAAGATTTTATTTAATGATTTCATGCAGGGGGATTAAAATTTTTATATCTTAATAACATATATTTGTCATCATCAAAAAGGGGGAGAATGTTAGGAATCTTGACCCCAAGATTAGTTTGTTTTGATGATAACAAATATTATATGTTGTGTGTATTATGTGCTAACATTTATTTTGTAGTATCAGAGTTATATCGACAATTATATTCAAAGAGATACTCAAGACATAGATGAGTTCAAGGCAAAATGAAGCAAAGAAGAAGATATACTTTATTGTCAAAATGTAATTTTATATTTTCTTTGCTTAGAAATTTGTACAAGCCTTGATCACTCACACACATGCACACACATAGTGTTAGAACACACTAACACATGCTTAGTGTGTTGGTTAACAATAGAAATCCCCTATGTTAGCCATTAGAGTTTATAAATATTGGGTGAATCTTAAAACATTTCATTTACACCCCTTATCAGTTAGAATCTGAAAAAACTCAAAGACCAAAGTTGTAGGTCTCTTCAAGATCTTTCCAACAAATCTTAAATCACCTCATTCTGATATCGGATGAGAAAGTTACAGTTAAAATACTAAGCAGAAAAATTCTAGAATCTGAGTTTACAGTGTAGTCGACTACTATGCCTTGTAGTCGACTACTGAGCAA
>NC_033802.1:25558424-25566070 GCF_001876935.1 Asparagus officinalis
GACCTTCCTCATCGTCGCCTCGAGCCCGAGCTTCTCGCCGTCGAGCTCCGCCTGACGAACATTAACCCCGCTTCCCCCTCAGATCCACCTGCAGCCTTCGTCGCCGAGTTCCTCCGATGAACTCCGTCGTCGCCGCCTTCACCGACGCTCATCGAGGACTTGCACGTCAACGTCGATTCGTTCGACGAACCCCGAGGCAAGGTTCCACTTGCTCATATCTGAATTTTGTATTTATTATGAATTATCTGTAATTTTAGATCTGTTAATAATTATCTACGTGTGAGGATTTGACGAATGATATTGGATAAATCATTATAATATGATAATTAGTATTTTCAGAATAGCTATGATAAATTAAAAGAATTTATTTCAGCAGCAGAATCATTTTTAGATAATTATATTAATTAAAAAGAATTTATTTGAGAAAAAAATTATTTTAGGAAAATTATAATAATTTAAAAGGAATTATCTTGGAAAAAGAATCATTTTAGAATAATTATAATAATTTTTAGAAATTATCTTGTGGGAGAAATCATTTTAGAATGATAAATATTTTTAAGAAGAAATTATTTTGGGAAAATAGACTATCTTGAATTAATGAGAATTTATCTTATAAAAAGATTATTTTTAAATTTATGAATTCATTCATTTAAAAGATTATTTTTAAGAAAATAACTTATTTTGGAAAAAAGGTTTATTTTGAAATTAAATTAAAAGAATTTAAATTGTAAAAAGAATTATTTTGAAGTAAATAAATTATTATTTCAGAAGATTATTTTAGAACAATTTTATAATTTTTGATTCTTAATTATGTGATATGTCTTGATATTATCATACATGATCATTTGTATTCGTTATTTATGGTTGTGTTTGAGAACCGTTAGTAGTCATGACCGTAGTAGCCTTGCGTGACCTAGAGACATGTGTGTGTTGACTTAGTAAAACGAGAAGAGTTAGGACTGGAAAGTCCATGTTAATGTGATCGGATATAGCTGTTGATGTATCTTCTAGGCTCGCGCCAGTGAATCCGTGTAGTCACTGGGGTTGGTTTGTAGGGCTAAAGTGAATTCGTGTAGTCACTTTAGTCAGTGAAAGTTATGTAGTCACCCGAGTCCTGCTTGAGTTCGGACCAGGCCGGAATCGGATTGCGTGTAGTCCTCTGACCGATTCGTGTAGCGGTATTGGATGCACGTAGGAGATTTGTGAACAGTCAGTTATCCGATGATATGAGCGTTGACTTTGTGTGAGATGTGGACCAGTAACCTGTTATAGAATGACTAGTTACATAACCTTATTACTTAAGGTGATTATGGATTCTTGTGAGATACGGATCAGTTGTATTTCTCTTCATACATAGATCGAGATTTATATTTAATTATCTACAATTTGAGACATATGGTATATACATGAGGGTTTCCTTGTTTGGATTATTTCGTTCGACGTACTATGTCTCGAGTTGTAGATTTTTAAGTATTAATTTCATCTAGTGTATGACCATGTGCTTGGATGATTATTTTGATCGCTAGCTGCATGATCGACTTGTTACTTGGTTGATTTCCTTGGATTTATTCTGATTATTCTATTCTAGTAGTAAATTATATTTAGATTATTAGTATTTCAGTTGCATGTTTCCATTGTTATTACTATTATTGCATTGGTCGTTCGACTGTTTCTATTCTTTCTTTTGGGATCTTGTCGTGTGCCATGCACGCTAACGTACTCCTTTTCTCTCAGGATGTACGTCAGATTTAGAGAATGGACAACTACAGTTCGGAGTAGTACAGGAGCCAGAGGATCCCCCGTAGGAAGGCTTTGCAGATGGAGCAGAAGAACAAATCAGAGCTTAGTTACCTCTTTTAGTTAGTTGATGACCCTAGTTTACTTTTGTAGTCCTTTTATTTTCTGTCGGATCATTGTATTTTATATTTTTCTAGTATTTCATTCAGATAGTTTTGTATAAGGGCATGTTTGGCCCGAATATTATGTCTGGGATGATGTTTATAGTTTTGTATAAGGGCATGTTTGGCCCGAATATTATGTCTGGGATGATGTTTCAGTTGTGATATGTATATTTTCTGTTCTGAGTTGTTTATTGGCCCGAATATTATGTCTGGGATGATGTTTCAGTTGTGATATGTATATTTTCTGTTCTGAGTTGTTTACTATTCTCGCTACTGTGATCGGGGACCTGTGACTTCGCTTTATATTGCTTGACGCTTAGCGTATTATATTGAGCAGAAGGGGTCTAGTACTTATTTCTCCTCAGTCTAATTCGTCGCGGGCTTGTTCACGTTCCGATTCCCTGGTATTTTGGGAAGCGGGGCGTGACAAATATAAACAACAAACAAATGCACAACGTGAAGAAAGCAATAACTTAAAACCAAACATTAAATTTATATAACATAGTACAAAACGCTACAAATTACAATCACAAATGACATACGGAAACAAACACAGAGTGAAACCGCTACAAATTATAATCACAAATGACATACGGAAACAAACACAGATCGAAACCGCTACAACATCAACACCTAATCCTAGCTGGACAATTATTTTTGTTATGGCCCGGTTGATCGCATCTACTATACTTATTTCTCCTCCTAACTCTTTCATGACCGTCATCCATACAACTTCTAATTCATACAGAACGAGGGCGCCCCACTGACCTTTTACACAAAGGAGGTAATATCAGTGATCCGTCTTGTGTCCAATGTTGACTATTATATGGTGGACAAAATCACTCTTTGTATGTTTGTCGATAGTTGTAAATAGAATACCAAGCCGCGATGAACTCATAATGTGAAATCCTCGCACCACCTTGTAGATCAGAACAAGCCGCGATAACATGTGAATAAGGAATCCATTGTAATTGCGATACATTGTAAGTGCATGTACATGTGTGATCCACTAGCATGTTAACTTTGTAAGAGCAACTTTCTCTATGTGATATTCCCTCAATGACCTCCCATTTATTAAAACCGTATCTTACGACATGAGAGGATCGAGCTTGTACAATCTGAGCCGCTAGCATTTCATCAATCTTCGGTGTGAGCTCCGAGCGGATATTTTCACCAAGTTCGCGACGTCGTAGAAAGAAGTTATTAAGTCTATAAAATGTTTTAGCAACTAGTGACTGTATTGGCATACCACGTGCTCCCTTGAGCACACCACTGAAACTCTCTGAAGCATTCGTAGTTATCATACAGAACCGTCTCCCGCCATCTTCACATAATGCCCACTTGTCAACATTGTATGGTCCCAAACTAGTTTCGATCCAATCATGTGCAGCTCGAGAAATAAACTTAATCCTCTCTCGTATTTGGTCATAAACTAATTTTTTTGTTGCACATCCGGCTTGCCAAAGAAGATCTTGAACCTAATCGTTTCCATATTTCTTCTTGAAGTTGTCCCTAATATGTCGCAAGCAATAATAATATGCATGTGGTGATGGGAAATGACGTTGGAGTACTCTTCGAATTCCTTTCATCCTATCAGATATGAATGTAATCGGTCACGCCTCCACACTAGGGATATGATATCTAATGCATGCAAAAGTCCACGTCCAATTCTCTGTGTTTTCAATATCAACCACTACAAACGCCAAAGGAAACAAACCGCCATCCGCGTCAACTCCGGTAGCAACAAGCAAAACGCCTTTATACTTGCCGTATAAGTGGGTGCCATCAATGCTAAAAATAGGACGACACTATTGGAAACCCTCAATACAAGGCCTAAATACCCAAAATACACTCGTGAATTGTCGTTCTTCACCATCAAGAGGGTCTGATGAAACTTCATATACAGTCCCAGGATTTTCACTTTTGAGTGCTTCAAGATAATGTGGTAAGATCTCATAAGATTTGTCCCAATCCCCAAATATTTTTATCATCTTCCTCCTAGCATTCCAACACTTATTATATGATACATCTAAGTTGATCGCTTTATGCACTAAAAGACGAAAATCTTTTGGCCGTAGATCAAGATCCTCCCTCAGATGCGGTAAAATCAATCGATATATAAAAGAAGAGGATGCATACTTGTTATTCATCTCCAATCAAGGATTGCTATATTTGTGGACTCTGTTGTACGTCATGATTTTGAAATGCCCACCTACTCTTACACCCGAACGTAAATTAAGCTTCCAAGGATAATTCGCATTCCCGTCGTAGTTGATAAACACGTAAAATATGCATTATCTTAGTGTGTTTAAGCATGATTTACGGATGTTTAATGCATATTTTGTATTTAGATCGAGGATACTGCCGTTGTTTGTGTTCTTATATGTAGGTATTGGCTCAAGGTTGAAAGATTCGATGATCGTTGGAAGTTGAACAAGAGTTTGAAGCAACAACAAGATTTCGAATGCATGGTTCGTGAAGAAAATGGATGTACGAGTATGAAGAACTGGACCATGATGCAATTTGAATTCGGAAAAGTTCAAAAGATAAAAGTTGTAGATCTCTTCAACAGGTTTCCAATACAACTTGAATCACTTCATTCCGAGATCGGACGCAAAAGTTATAGCCAAAATATTATATTAAAATTAAAATTATATTATATAATAATATTATTAAAATATTATATAATATTATAATAAATAAGTTATACTATAATTACTATTATATAATATTATTAATATATGTTATTAAATTATGTTATTAAAATATTAATATATGTTATATTTTATATATCATATCATATATTTATAATATAATTAGCATGTATTAGTTAAGTAATACAAAAATATTTTAAAATTATCCCAATTGCCTTCAAAGTGGAACAACATTGTTCCAATATGGAGGATGAGGTAAATTTAGGGTAATTATGAGGAAGGGGTGGAGGGGATCTTTAATTAGTTGGTGTAATTTAGGGGAAAGTGGAGTATTTGTCCCCTAATTACCCTAACAAATCAATAACACCACAAAATTGACTCCAATTCCAATTACCCCAATGAATAACACCAAAAAGTAATGTTCCAAAAATTATCCCATTATCCCCCAAATTACACCAATGAATAACCCCACTTAGCCATCAATTAGCAACTATTTTAGAGTTCAAGTATTGAAGGAAGATACTATTTTCTTGTACAAGATTGGATTGTAAGTTTTGATTTTGAAGATCTCAATTGAAAGACGGGTTAATTCTTTCCTCTCTTTAATTTATTTCTTCTTATGATTGATTTGCATAATTATTTGATGTATTCTCTTATCCCAATCATGTGTGAGTAGATTTCCTGTCTAGGATTAGGAAAGAACCTAACTTTTTGGTGATTGATGATGAATTAATATAGGTTCTTGGTGAAAGTTTAAATCTTTTAACTTGATTTTGAGAGTTTTAATTTTGTTGATTCGCTTGATCACCGTATTAGCAATCATAGGTAATTAATTGAAGGACTGAAAGGTGACGATTAATACCGGACTTCTAGAAATTAAGCAGGGAACTCGAACCACGAAAGTAGGCTAGATTCCTTGGGGATTTGATTTGGATTAGCATAAAGCTTAATGGGTTTAATTTAATCTTGATTCCACGAATGTAGGTTAATTGAGATTAATTAGGCATGATCTTTAGACCTTGAAAGAGGCTTTAGATTAATTTAGGCTAATTCACCCTTTCTAGTTTAAACCAACACCGAGAATTAAAATAATTCATCATTGAGCATCGAAGTTGTGGTGATAACCCAACCCTGGCCCTTCATTATATTGAATTCCACCTGATTAGCTGTTTATTTTATTTCTTTTAATATTCATCTCTTCTAATTTACTCATTAGTTTAGCTAGTCGAATAACGTGAAATTTGGTAATTAACCCCTAGATTCATCTCTTCTAATTTACTCATTAGTTTAGCTAGTCGAATAACGTGAAATTTGGTAATTAACCCCTAGTCCCTGTGGGATCGACCTTGATAGCAGTTTAGCTAGTCGAATAACGTGAAATTTGGTAATTAACCCCTAGTCCCTGTGGGATCGACCTTGATAGCAACAATGAGTCTGTGCGCTTGCAGATTTTTCCTATCAGTAGTGTCCACCAAGATCTTCATCTTCACCATCTTTGCGATAAAAACAAACCGCATTATAGCTTGTTGTGTTATTTTTTGTTGGCCTAAACTTGATATTTTTTGCAATGGCATACGAGCGAAGCGCATGGATCAATTTCTCCTTACTCTCATAAAGATCTCCATTCACGAATGAGAAGTCCTCGCCCCGTGTATCATGGCCAATATTAGTGTCAATAGGAACACTTTCCATCACGGAGTTATCAATCCATTCTTCTCCTTGAAGTTCATCGGGCGACGGATCCTCTAAGATAACATACTCATTATTAGCATAACACCCGTCAATGTGGTGGTTGTCCCCTTCATCACGATCTATAAAGGTCCTGCTATTAATTTGTAAGCCCTCCTCTTCATCATCATTCTCAGATTCAACACTTGCATTATCTTCTTGAATTCCCGTGTTAGTATCGACCGCATTCGAAGTGCCCACAAACGAAGGACCGCTTATATATTGTGATTGTGTCCAAACTTCATCTTGTTGAGGAGATAAAAAGCCAACGAAATCAACATCAGGGTCCTCCAATATGCAGGAGTACATTCCGTCATAATTCAACGATTTGCCCAAATTGCTTTGATGTTTTTCAAAGAACAATTCGATCGAACGCTTCTCGTCATGTATGACCCCAATGAGACTCATATCGTATTCACTTGATATTTGAATGCCGCTTGTCATGTTCTCCACAACAGGATAATTGCAAATAACATTGAGGTGATACTCACGTGAGTTGGTTAATGTAAGTTTGTGTAATTCATTAACCACCTAATCGAAAGTACACGATTTTGTTATAAACAACGGTCTCATCGCACCTTCTTTATAAACGGGCATATTATTTTCGAGGTAGTTAATCTTCCCATCATACGAACACAAAATTACGATTCGATCGTTCATCATTACCTCGGAAGAGTAAAACATTCAAAATCAATATTACACAAAAAGACTTTAAAAATTTATTGTTACTTACCATTAAATCCTATATCAATTTTAGGGAACCATAATTTTACCCAAATTCATATACCGATGTCATACATATGTAGTAACACTAATTTTTTTATTTTTGATAATTTCACCTCCAAATCCACAAAATTATTTACTTTTTCTTCACAAAATTCACAAATTATTCATAATTAAATTCTAAATTCTAATTGATGTCATATAACACTAAGTTTTATATTTTTTATAATTTCACCTCCAAATCCACAAAATTATGTAATTTTTCTGAGCAAATTTCATAAATTATTCACAATAAAATTCTTAAATCTAATTGATGTCATACATATGTAGTAACACTATTTTTTACATTATTGATAATTTCCCCTCTAAATCGAAAAAATTATTTAAGTTTTCTTCACAAAATGCATAAATAATTCATAATTAAATTCTAAAATCTAATTTTTTTTCATGTAATCACCATGAAATAGTGAGAAAATACAAGAAATTAAGAGAATACATTTTTTTGGGAGGAATTTACCTTCAATCTGTCTAACTCCGGCGACAACGGCGGTCGGAATGAGGTGTCGGCAGTCGAAATGGGGTTCCGGCGGTTGGAATGGGGGTTCCAACAGTCGAAAATGGAGGGGGGGGGCAGTAGGAA
>NC_033802.1:25566080-25570773 GCF_001876935.1 Asparagus officinalis
GAAATAGCCTGGGCGGCAGCGGTTGGGACGAGGGAGAGAGGGCTTGGGTTTGGGGCGACGGTGTAAGAGAGAAGTGAGATCGGGAATGATACGTGTGCGCTTATATAGGTGGCCTGTAACTCCACGGGAGTTCAACTCTCGTGGAGTTTACTCACGAAATTAAGCTTCATGGGATTTGAACTCCCATGAAGTTTAAAAATATGCTAAACTTCACGGGAGTTGAACTCTCGTGAAGTTTCGTAATTTTTTTTTAAAATCGACCTGGTTTCAGCAACATGGCTGAAACCAGGTCGGTTTTTAAAATTAAGTTGGAAAGGGGTCATTTTTTGCAATTAAAAGTCCAAATAGGACTGTTTCGAAAATTTGTCCTTTATTTAGTAGGTTTTAGGAACTTGCAATCAATGCACGTTGGTTAAATACCATGATTAAATATATTTATTTTATTTAAATATCAAGATTAAATATATTATTTATAATTTTCATAAAAACTAGCATGATTAAGTATATTTGGTTTATATATAGGCATGAGGTGTTGCATGTGATAGGATAATAGTCATAATTAGAGTTCTCTTTGTACAAACATTTATCATTAAAAATTAGAATTTGATTAAGATTGTGTTTCATTATTTATTTTGAATTTAGAAATGTTTATCAAGGTACACTTGTTAAATATCCACTAATATGTTATATACTTCTACATTATTCTCTCCTTATTTGATATATATATATATATATATATATATATATATATATATATATAATATATATATATAAATATATATATATATATATATTATATATATATATATATATATAATATATATATAATATATATATATATAGAGAGAGAAGAGAGAGAGAGAGAGAGAGAGAGAGAAATATGGGTATGCTTGGTACCAAGCACAAATTTTGTGCTTGGTAGTGAGGTAACACAATCCCCTCCACTCATTCAAATGGGGGACCACATTCATATAAGTTGAGGAGTGTATGAGGATATACAACCATTTGAATGAGTGGAGAGGATTATGCCACCTCACTACCAAGCACAACTTTTTTTGCTTGTACCAACATACTCCATTCTCATATATATTATATATATATATATATATATATTATATAATATATTATTATATATATAATATATATATATATTGATACGGAGTCGCCGTGCGAGCACCCTTTGGTCGCGGAATTACCAAAAGATGAGTTGAGAATAAAATAACTAAAACACTAGAACAATTCAGTATGGCGAAGGAAAATACCTTTTCTAGATTATGAAGAATCAATTATTACAAATCTCTCCCTCACAATCTCACTAGAATCGAGAACAACCTCTCAATCTTCTCTAAACCCTAATACAATGATTAGAATCTCTCTTAATTACCACTGATTTAAGATCTCTAAGATGATGTTTAGAAACCCTAAACAACCCTTTATATAGGTGTACAAACGTGGATGGCAATCTGGTAAATAAACAAGCCCAAAACAACAAGAATTCGTGTGAACAGAAACCCAACCAAACCAGGAAACCATCGATGAGTCGACTCATGACCTCACATGAGTCGACTCGTAACTCATGGGTCAACTCATAAATTGATGAGTCGACCGAGCAGAAACTTTTGACAAAACGGCTGGGTTTCGTGAGTCGACTCATGTTCATGTATGAGTCGACTCACGAGCTGAAAACTGGATTCTTCGAATCTGCTGCTCGAGCTGAAAACTGGATTCTTCGAATCTGCTGCTCGTCGTCTCGTTCCACGCTTCCACCTGCATTCCACTGTACTATTTTACACCCATATTCTCATGCTATCATAAGAATCATCTATCTTCAAGCTCCCATGACGATCGTTAAGCTCCTAAAGAGAAGATACACCCGTATCATGGGTCCCCTCTTTAGGAACTTGAAGTCCCGTTCAAGTTAGAACTTTTGCTGAGGAAACTCTCGAGCCCCTCCATCTTTTCTGCACCATCTGGCCCTACTAGGAACTTGGTCTCACATCCAATCAAAAACATCTCATCCATCCCGCGTCTCGTCGTAATCACCTTTCGCCCCAAGTTGCAATCCTTTATTGATGACTTTTCTGGAAGTCTAATACACAGCGAGACAAACTTCTTGCTTGCATTTACTAGTCTCTTCGCTCGCATCACCATCCCCAAGCTTGTCTCCCTCGGAAGAGATGCCGAACGAAATATGAACTTTTCACCATCCTTAGTGAAGGTGTACTTCTGAGCCCGCCTCTCGTAGATCGCATATCTAATCCATAAGTACGGATTGCCCAATATAATCTGACAAACATCCAATGGAATGACGTCGCACGTGACCTCGTCAATATACGACTCGTGAAGCGCAAATCTGACAGTGTATTGATCAACTACACTCAGTTTCACCTCCTTCTCAATCCACCCCAATGGATAGGGCTTCGGATGCTTGACCGTCTTCAGACCCAGCTTCTGAACCAATACCTCGGATATCAAATTCTTCTAGCTACCCGAATCAACAATGGCATCAACCAAACTGGTCTTCACTTG
Organism: Asparagus officinalis; assembly: GCF_001876935.1. Taxonomy (NCBI): domain Eukaryota; kingdom Viridiplantae; phylum Streptophyta; class Magnoliopsida; order Asparagales; family Asparagaceae; genus Asparagus; species Asparagus officinalis. The sequence goes on from NC_033802.1 coordinate 25,568,610, forward strand.
CAACTTAAGAACAAAGAGTTGCTCTCTCGGGTCATCGTCCTCTTTCGTGGTCTGCTTCCCCGTTATAAGGTTGAGACTACTGTTGAGCTCTGTCATCCCCGGGACTTCTTTCGGACCTTGAGCTATCATGTATGCCTTTTTCTCCTCCTTCTTCAACCCTCTTGGCTTGAGATGAGGATACTTCTCCCAGCACCGATCAGCTGTGTGCCCTGTCTTCTCGCAGTGACTACAAATCAGCCCTGCCTTCCCTGGATTACCCTTCTTCTCCTCCTCCTTAGATTGAGAACCACTAGACTCACCTTCCGTCTGTTTGGAGTCTCCCTTAGCCTCATTGCCCTTCTTTTGCTTGCCCTCGAGGGCAATAGCCTTCACGCTCGCCTCTATAATTGATTCCACCGTGAAAAACTTCATCTCCTTTCGGATATAATCACTCAATCCCGCCATATACTTCATAAACACAGAATATTCCTCTATCGCAATGTTGAGGACCATCGCCTGCTGTTGGAACTCCGTGGTGTATTCTTGAACGGTTTGATTAACCCTTTAGCACAAGCCATACCATTTGTACCAACGCTCTTCAAGGAATCCTACCGGGTAGAACTGCTTCCTCAGTAACTCCTTAAACTTGTTCCACGATACCGCTTTCTTCTCCTGCTTGCAGTAGGATTTACACCACGTCAACGCGTGCCTTGAAAGCTTCAAAGTCGCGAACACAATCTTTTCTTTTGACGAATAGCCATAAAGAGTAAAATACGTCTCCATCCGCTCGATCTAGTCATCAAGCCTCTCGACGTCAACACTCCCATCATACACAGGAATCTCCACCTTGAAGTCAATCTTCAGGTTCTGATAAGAATTCTTACCCTCTTGATGCAATGCAGCCTTAACGGTCTCCTCCTCCTTGTTGGAATCTGAATCTACTCTCTCCACATCGGACTCAACAATTTTCTTCGAAGAAGATTCACCTTGTTTGCAACCTTCATGAATAAGACTGATGAGTTGTGTGTGAGTCGAACCTATCGTCTCGATCTGCTTCTCCAATGCATCAATTCTCGTGGAATTGTCTCCTTCAGCCATCTTCTTCCTCCTTAAAACCTGGACTCCTTCTAATGAAATAAGGATCTCGCCAAGCTACTTGTATTGCGACCGAGTTAGGACCATACACAGGATGCCCCTTCACCGGATCTGATCACTCTAATACCAACTTGATACGAGTCGCCGTGTGAGCATCTTATGGTCGCGGAATTACCAAAAGGTGGGTTGAGAAGAAAATAACTAAAACACAAGAACAATTTAGTATGGCGAAGGAAAATACATTTTCTAGATTATGAAGAATCAATTATTATAAATCACTCCCTCACAATCTCACTAGAGTCGAGAATAACCTCTCAATCCTCTCTAAACCCTAATACAATGATTAGAATCTCTCTTAATTACCTCTGATTTAAGATCTCTAAGATGATGTTTATAAACCATAAACAACCCTTTATATAGGTGTACAAACGTGGATGATAATCTGGTAAATAACCAAGCATAAAACCAACAGGAATTCGTGTGAAAAGAAACCTAACCAAACCAGGAAACCGTCGATGAGTCGACTTATGACCTCACATGAGTCGACTCGTAACTCATGGGTCGACTCATAAACTGATGAGTCGACCGAGTAGAAACTTTTGACAAAACAGCGGGGTTTCGTGAGTCGACTCATGACAGTCATGAGTCGACTCAACCTGATGAGTCGACTCATGTTCATGTATGAGTCGACTCACGAGCTGAAAACTAGATTCTTCGAATCTGGTGCTCGTCGTCTCGTTCTACGCTTCCACTTGTGTTCCAATATAATGTTTTACACCCCTATTCTCATGCTATCATGAGAATCATCTATCCTCAAGCTCCCATGAGGATCGCTAAGCTCCCGAAGAGAAGATACACCCGTATCATGGGTCCCCTCAGTCGACTCACGAGCTGAAAACTAGATTCTTCGAATCTGGTGCTCGTCGTCTCGTTCTACGCTTCCACTTGTGTTCCAATATAATGTTTTACACCCCTATTCTCATGCTATCATGAGAATCATCTATCCTCAAGCTCCCATGAGGATCGCTAAGCTCCCGAAGAGAAGATACACCCGTATTATATGTCCCCCTTTAGGAACTTGAAGTCTCAT
>NC_033802.1:25571323-25609006 GCF_001876935.1 Asparagus officinalis
TATATATATATATATACACACACACTAGTTTTTGTGCACGTGCATGCACGTGGTTAAATACCAAAATTATTTATTTTCTTACTATAAAATAAGTCAGATTCATTTTGAGTTAAAATCTATAAACATAGATTATTATATTTGCCATAAATTTTATTTAAATGTTTTTAAAAGTTTTTATTTAAAAAAAAAATTTATGAAATAGATTTGTGTGTTAAATTGGGATTAATATACTTTTATATACTTGCATACACAACGTTATTTTTTAAATTTGTATATATCAAACTTCATGTAACACATTTGTTTGTCAGATTAAATCATCGATCTCCAACTTGTTTATTTTAGTCATTAAATATAGTATTAAGTTTGAAAAAAATACTATATTATCGACGTGTTAATAAAAATATAACCAAATACTTAATATTAAGATAGTTTGTGTAAGCTCAACACAGAGCACAAACTTTTCACAAGACTGGAAGATATCTTAATTATAGATAGATTTAAAATAAAAAATAAATACTAAAGATTAATGATAACTCTAGTATAATTTTATATGACAAAAGCATATTGAAAAATTTGCGTGAAAATCCCTTCTAAATATTCCTAATTTTACTAAAAACTTTAAGCTTTACTATAGAATATTCAAAAAAATTATCCTTTTTTTCTTATTTTTTCATATTTAATTAAGCCGAGATTAATTTTTCTCCACCTTTATTTTTTTCTTAGGCAATTCTACAGTAGTGTCTTCATCATCTACATCAATTGTGATATCAGGTTGGTACATAATAAAGAGCAAAAGACAAGACAAGAGTGTAGAAAGATCACTGCTAAAAGTACTTAATATAAACACTGCTAATGTACTTAATATAAACATTGCTGAAAGTAGTAATGAAGACCTTAGTAAAATATATAGAAGATCAGAAACTCAAAAGAAATTTTGACTTGAGGAAACAAGAATCGGGTAATGTAAGAACTAAGAACTTCTGTTTATAAAAATATATATGCTTTGAGAGAATAGGTACCCCAACACCCAACATTCGACACTCTTTACCACTAAATAGAAATCTTCACCTGGATTTTCTCAAAAAAAAGATCACTTAGAAGGAAAACCCAACAATATCATAATGGGTAATGTAAGAACTAAGAACTTCTGTTTATAAAAATATATATGCTTTGAGAGAATAGGTACCCCAACACCCAACATTCGACACTCTTTACCACTAAATAGAAATCTTCACCTGGATTTTCTCAAAAAAAAGATCACTTAGAAGGAAAACCCAACAATATCATAATCTCTAATGTATATAAAATCATTTAATATATGTTGTGGTTTCTCTGTTGTTTGTCTAAACTTACAAATAATGTAGTATGCTTATTAACTTTGCCCAAGCTATAACTTCTATCTTGAGAGAAACTAAAGTTACAAACTTTGTATATAGGGTGTAGTTTATCTCAAACGTCACCAGAATCCATTAATATATCGTAACTTATAGATCATTTAAAGGTAAAATTGATACATCAATAAAAAGGCAATGAACGCCTTAAACCTATGGGTCCAAAGAACATGCATAACCCCCAAATACAAGATACACAACAAATTTTGATCTAAAGATGGCATCTTTGAAGCTTAAATCTAAATACAGTGTCAAGACAAGTTATAAATCAAAATTAAAAATGAGTAAAAGATATTAAATTAAAAAGGCGAAATTAAAGTTTCCCCAAATCTACCTACTTCCACAAACAACAAACAAAATGGAGCAAAACCCAAAAGGTAATCACCTAAAACAATATATATATATATATTATAAATACTTTAAATATGATAACCACTATTAGATAACCACCTGCAATGTAAATTTTCCTTTGATATACTATTTTTACTAACTATAATATACTATGATAACCATAAGTTAGAATTTAAAAGTAGTTATGATGAGAATTATTAGAATTTTGAAATATATATATATATATTATAAATACTTTAAATATGATAACCACTATTAGATAACCACCTGCAATGTAAATTTTCCTTTGATATACTATTTTTACTAACTATAATATACTATGATAACCATAAGTTAGAATTTAAAAGTAGTTATGATGAGAATTATTAGAATTTTGAATTATGATTAGGATAATCAGCATAACAAACTCTGGCAGACCAAACTAGAAATTATTAGAATTTGATTATGATTAGAATAATTATACAATTTAAAAGTTAGAATTTGATTAGGATTAGGATAGTTCAAACTTTTAAGTTATTTGATTAGGATTAGAATAAATCATTAAACACAATTTAAAAATTAGAATTTGATTAGTGATAGGATAGTTCAAACTTTATAAGTGTATTTTTGTCTACCGAAAGATTTTTCTGAACTTCTGTTTTTAACTGACTGATGAAACAATTTAATGAATCATGACATGTTTTTTTAGAGTTAGTTAGACACACTAGTAGAAAAACGATCAACCTAGATGGAAATTTCTGCCTAGGTTGATCCAAATCCCGTCTAGGTTAGTTCAACTAGACGGAATTCCGTCTAGTTAGGTCCGTTTATTTTACTTCCGTCTAGATTGAATTAAACTAGATGAAATTCTGTCTAGGTTGACCAACCTAGACGGAAGTCAACCTAGACAGAAGTAAGAATTCCGTCTAGTCAGTCAGACTAGACGGAATTCCGTCTGGTCTGACTGACCAGACGGAATTCCGTCTGGTCTTTCAAACCAGACGAAATTCCGTCTGGTCTGACATCCCAGACGGAATTCCGTCTGGTTTGACAGACCGGACGGAATTCCGTTTGGCCTGTATGACCAGACGGAATTCTATCTGGTCTGTCAAACCAGGCAGAATTCCGTCTAGGTTAGTTATTACAACCTAGACGGAATTCCGTCTAGGTTGATTAAACCTAGACGGAATTCCGTCTAGGTTGCTTTTTTTCCAACAAAAAAAATTAATTTTAATTTGTATTTTCCTGTACAATTACATTAATATATGAATACATTCAGAAAATACTATACACATGACTACATCCAACCATCCAATTATAATCAAAATTCATAACAATTCCATTCAAAACCAAATATAACCAAATCCAACACATTGTACAAATCCAACCATCAACTTCAAAATATACATCAACCAGTTTCGTCTAATATATACATCCAACAACATATATACTAACAATGCACATGACTAAGATAGGATATACGACATGAATAAATGCAGTGTTATAACAAATAAAACTGTTTATTGCATTAAAAATAAAAAACCTCATTCATCATCATCGACGGGGGTATCTCTATCCCGATTACGAGAACGGGTGCTGCTCCCTCCAATATCTCCACTCTGAATGTTCAATTGAATAATCATTATGTGGTGGTTGATAACATATTAAATAAAAATAAATTTATAAATATAAGAAAAAATAAGGTACCTGAGCACTGCTCTGTCTAGCGCCGGAATTATCGCCAATCGAGCTAATGATCCGTATGATACCACCATACGCGCTATAAGGAATCGAACCACCTAAATATTGTATAACATACCCCATGAGATCATCCATCGAGTTCGCCGTAAGCGCAACTCTAGTCATCTCATTAGTCACCTGAATATGCAGCTCCGGGTCAATTTTATCAATCAGATACGCAGAGATACGTGCGACAAATGGCATAGCCTAGAAACTGATTGTGGCTGTTCTCATTGATGTAGATGGCGTCGAGGATGCTGTGGATGATCTCATGCTTATGCCAGATGAAGCTCCGACACCATGCAGAGCATATCTTCCTCTCCTATTAGTCGACCAATGAGGTTGCTAGTCGACTGATTAGGTTGGTTTTTGTGAGATTGAACATTTTGCTTGTGTGTTCATTTGGTGAGCATTTTTGTGCTAGATGTGCGCTGATATTCACGCATAGTTCGAGGAGTACACGTACGAGGATTGAGTACACATGATTACATTGTTTGGGGTATCCAAATAGGTTACAATAAAAGGGCTGCCCTACTTCTGATGCCTACCGCGCAATGGCTCGTTAAGAGTAATGGATTTTATTATATATATTATAATTATGATCAGTTGGGTGAGGTTAGTTAGGTCCCACAATGAGACCGCGGATGGACTATACTCCGAGTACTTTAGTCAGGTCTTGCAATGAGACCGCAAATGAACTATACTTCTTTATCTGTCCGTATGGAGATGCGCAGAGGTTGATATACCTATCTATTGGTCTACGTGGAGATGCGCAGAGGTTTATATACCTATCTATCGGTCCGCATGGAGATGCGCAGAGGTTAAAATACCTATCTATCGGTCCGCACGAAGATGCGCAGAAGTAGATATACCTAACTATCGGTCCGTATGGTTATGTGATGAGTTATTATACTTAGTTAACGGTCCGCACGGAAGTGTGATGAATTCACATACCTAGTTATTAGTCCGCACGGAAGTGCAATGAACTAACATATCTATTTATCGGTCCGCACATGGGTGCGATGAGTTGAAGTATTCCATAGACGGATGATTCGATAAATAACGTAGGTGTAGGTGAATATTGACATCATCGATATGATCCATTATGAAAGTAATTCAAAACTTAGATACATGAGTGTGTCAATATCTGTTTTACCCACTAAGGGTAGTATGAGGAGTTGATATGACATTTTTGGAGATGTATGATGTGGTACTTCCTGTATTATCTTTCTTGTATTCATTTATTCTTAGTTTTGGAATTAATATTTAGCGATTCATAATTTGTGACATATGATATATACATTAGGGATTCCTTGTTCGGATTATTTCACTCGACGTACCAGTCTCGTGTTGTGAGTTTCTAAGTATTAACCCCAGTTTAGTGCAGGGTAAATGAACTAGGTAGACTATGCACTTATAGGTAGAGCCTCCATCATACCTAGTAGCCCTTCCCCTAGGGCGGATGAAGATGATCTTGCTAGCACTCTGATTCTGTGGTTTTCACTTCTTTTTAGGTAGCGGAGCAGAGTTTCGAAGAGTCGCAGGTTGACGGATTTTCAACATAGTCGCCGTCATATATGTTTAGTAATTCTGCTCCACAGATGTTTAGTTATATTCTAGTTGATATTTAGATTTGCATTACATTTTGAGAGCTGAGAGAGCTTATGTACTTTTCAGTTGACTCTTGTAGTTGAGATTTTGGATCATTTATTTTAGATTGTTGGACATATTTTCTTTTATATCTGTTGAGACCTGATTATTTGGAGATTTATCGAATATTATGTGTTCTATTTCTTATCTTCATCTCTTTTATATATGCTTGTATATGTACTGTCGTATTTGATTCCACTAGAGGGATATTTCTATGATAGTGAAACATGTCATTGCACAGTATAGTTGTATGGTAGGTTTGATATCTTTGGTTTCACCTTGGACTGCAACCTTGTGTGAACACGGGGGCGTCACAAGAGGGGGCAAAAATTTCAAGGCCAGAGATAGCAGAGAGGTCTCTAGGTTTAGCATTCATACCAACCACAGTATCAGCAGAGGCGCCCAGAGTAATACGGTAAACATGTTCTGCAATAGCAGAGACAAGGTCAGGTTTTGACACTTAACCCTGAGCAGGTGGACACATCTATTGATGTTGGCACAAGTACCATTTTGGTTTATTCAGTCCTTACATTTACCCTATTTGATTCTGGGGCATTGCACTATTTTATATCCGCTCAGTTTATTGCACGACACACCATACCATGCGATAGTTTAGTTACAAGCTAGAATATCTATACAGGTAGGGCGTGTTAATATCTGGTAGGGACTGTGAGAGATTCCCATTAGTAGTCTGTGGTAGGGAGCTATTTGCAGACTTGTTAATGATTGACACTAACGGGTTCGATGTTATTCTAGGGATGAATTGGTTCTACAACTTTCATGAATTATGCAACTTTTTGAAGGAAGAATGTTCTTTTGCTAACTTTTTAAATTCAAAGTTTAATTCCTCAAGAGAGGCTCCTAGTTCACATTGCATATAAAAAGATTCATCATCGGATTCAGATTGTACCTCACTTCATGAGCCATGAAGTACATGTTTGGATCATGAAAGGCGCACTTGGCAGCTTCTTCATCACTATCTGAATCGCTTGGTTCGGATTCTTCCCATCCTACATACATCACCTTCTTCTTCTTATACTTCATGTATTTTTCTTTTTATTTGGGACAACCTCTTGCTATATGTCTCGGTTCATGGCACTCAAAGCATTTACCTACACGAGAGGAGAATTTGTTAGAATGATTATTTTAAAAAAATTATTTATTTTTACTAATCTTGATATTCTCCTTAAGAGGTGAGCCACTTTTTTGGAGACATCAATTTCATTCTCGGATGAGGAGGAGTCGCTCTCAATTGCTCCTTTGAGAGCTATTGCCTTCATCTTTTGGGAAGGCTCTTCATTTGCTCGTGGGGGTTCTTCCTCCTCCTCCTTGATCTTCTTCACATGAACCTTAATTTAGTTTACCAATGAGCCCATCAAGCGTGAGTGTTGTGAAATCATTGGCCTCATCAATGGCCGTAGCTTTGGTCTCCCATGCCGGCGTTAGAGAGCGAAGAATTTTATAGTTCTTCTCTTGGTTCTCCAACACCTTGTCAAGACCATGTAATTCATTAACAATGTTAGTAAAGTGGAAAACATGGTATCAATGGACTCATTTGGAAGCATTTTGAATAACTCATATTCATGCATGAGACTACTAAACTTTGACTCCTTGACTTGAGGAGTTCCTTCATGAGTTATACATAGTTTCTCCTAAATTTCGTGTGCGGTTGCACACGTGGAGACTCTATTATACTTATTAGGAGTGAGTCCACAAATCAAGGCGTTCATGGCTTTAACATTAAGATTTTCTAATTGTCGTTCATTCTTTGTCATGTCCTTGCTAGGCTTTTCAATATATTTTTTCTCTACAATCTCTAGGATGTCAAGATTAATACATCACAAATAAATTCTCATCCTAGCCTTCCAATATATAAAATTATTGTCGGTAAATAAAGGAGGTCTAGTAGTTGATTGACCTTCAAGCATATGCACATTCATGTTTGAGTCCATTTGGATCTTTACTCTAAGGCGATTAAACATCAACAAATATAAAGACCTTACTCTGATACCAAATAAAATTACCCTAGAGGGGGGTGAATAGGATAATCAAATAAATGTGCAATTAATGAAATTCAATGCAACACAAGACACAATATAATAATAAGGTAATAAATGAGAGAGTGAGTGAGAGAGAGAGAGAGAGAAGGTTAGAAAATAGTTAGCCAAATGAAGCCCCGATGTGTTCACGATTTGGTCCTCTCGACCTACGTCCCCGACCACCTCTCCCAATGGTAATCCACTAATCACAACCCAGTTTGGAAGGTGTAACTTCTTCACAACGGTCTCCTCGAGATCTCACAATCCACACAATGATCTCCTCGAGATCAAGCTCTCCACACAATACAATAAGATGGAAAAATCTCTCTTACAACAATCCTATAATAAGGATTAAGAGATGACAATTGAAGCTTGGGGCTGTAGGATTTTAACGTGAAAGATCGAAATTGAGTAAGATGAAAGTTTAAGCTCAAAACACACAAAAACACAAACTCAAGTATATTTTCTTGCTTGCTTTCTTACTGAACAAATAGGGTCTGGAAGATATTTATAGGCACTTAAAACAATAGCCCAAATCTCAAGAAAATCCTCAAAACCAACAAAATCCTTGAAATCCCTGAGTCTAGAAAAATGACCGTTACAGTACTTTCGGTCGACCGGTGGACCATGATCGGTCGATCGATGAGTCGACGTTGGCTGAAACAGCAATCTCAAAACACCATCGGTCGACCGATATATATGTATTGGTCGACTGGTCACCTGCCATCGGTCGACCGGTATGTATCGATCGACTGATGAGTGCTAGACTACAGGGTCTCAGAAACTATTTCTGATCGATCGACTGGTTGCACGTGATCGGTCGATCGATAACAGATATATTACAGACACTTGATTTTTCTAAACTTGTTGATATTTTAAAAATGATTTAAAATATTAAATCAACTCTAAAAATAATAAAACTTGGGAGAATACTTATAAATATGAAAATGAGTATGTTAGAGATGGAGTTTTTCAAATAGCATCTTGTATTTGTGAAATTTCATTATTTTTCCAAAACGTCAAAAATATGAGTTTTGAAAAGGTGTGTGGGTGTAAAACCCTAAAAATTTGTGATAATATAATTAATGTGTGATTAATTATAGTAAGTAGATATTTATTATGATAAATATCATTTTATGGTGTATGAGTACACTAACAAGTGTTTTGAGTATAAACAAGTCAGTAGATGAGAAAGAGGCATATATATATATATATATATATATATATCAATTATTCATGAGTTTTTCAGTATTTTGAAATCCTAGCAATCACCAAACTCCTCCATAAACCCTAATTTGATTTTTGAGAAAGGTTTGAAGGTTTTTGAGCGGGATTTCCGATTGTTTTGGGTTTATAACTTGGAGATCGGCTTTGAAACTTCATCGCTCACGATTTAGATCAAGTCTCAGGCGAGTTTCATCTCTGTTAATCCCTCTCCATGTTTTAAAATGTTTTTAAAGAATTTTTAATAAGTTTTATAGAACCTAATTGATTAATTTGTGTATAAAAAGTAGATCTTTTATATTATATGTATAAAGACTAGGTCATTTTATGTTAAAGAGATTAAGACCAAATTTACAGAAGTGTTTTAAGATCTGAAAATGATTAATAACGTTATTTATCTAAATTTAGATGATTTTTTCTTCGTTTTGAGGTTTCGTTCCTGGTTGAGGGTTTAAATATGATTTATTATGAAAATAATCATGTTTTATATGTTGAAATTGTTCCCAGAGATGTTAATCTGATGTTTTCGATGTTTCATGCAAGTTTCATATTGTATTAAACAAGTTTAAATCATAGGAACATGAAACGAACACAACTGTGTAGAAACCTGTACGATTTCTAAAAATATCGGGTTTGGTCGACCGCGCCTAAGCGATGGTCGATCGCGTGCAAGACAGAGGCTTAGGAAGCTTCTAGTTTGCGGTTCGCCGCATGTATGCGGTCGACCGCCAGTCTGGCCGTTAACCTGTGCATGTTTTTGACCCACATTGATCTTTTCGAGAGAGTTTCTCGATCTTGTAATGTTGTATGATGAGGTTTAGGAGTTGTTTAACACCTGAGATGTTGGTGAACACCAGATATGGATATGCACACTGAGATATGTGCACATACACTCAGTTCAGGTGATTTGACATGTATTGTTGAGATAGTTGATACACGTTGGGTTGATGATAACGAATTAACCTATAAAAAGTTTTGTTTATCATTTATGGATGCTCAGTGTGGTTCTTTATCCCGTAATAAGACCTTGGTTGTACCACACTAGGAGTATTTGGTTGTTTTCCTGTAATGAGACCTCGGTGGTACCATATACTCGAAGATGATCGGTGTGTTTTTCGGGTTGGGCTAATGTGCCTATTCACCATTGTACGATCATCTGGAAGCATATCCAAAAATAGGGAGATAAAACTTATTATCGTAGAACGATTGAGTAAGAAATTTAAACCCACATGTAAATGTGTGAACCTTATAAAAGTATCGTTAGTTCATATTGCCAGAATAGGGAGATAAAACATATTGCCGTAGAGCGATTAAGTAAGAACCTTACAAGAGTATCGCTATTTGCACGTGGAGATGCACATATAAATATTTATATTTGTAGTTTTGCTCCTATGTTAGATTACCCATGGGTAGGGTACATTCTTTGATATATGGCATACATGATATAGCCCATGGAGATTATGAGTTGGGTGATATTCTCTTATTATTGCGCCACTACTCGAGGGTACTTCGAGATGTGACATTATTTCTATATGGTTGAGGTTTGGAGTATTTCTTTTGAGTGTTATTTCCATTCATAGAGTTGGAATTTGGTATTTAGGGATTCACAATTTGAGACGTGATATGTACATGAGGGTTTCCTTATTTGGATTATTTCGCTTGACGTACTAATTCTCGTGTTGTGGATTTCTAATTATCAATCTCCATTTAGAGTTATATGAATGATTTTATACTGATATGTACTGACTCTATTTTCATATATACTCCTACCCCCCTTTCCCTTGGGAGCGGTGAAGATGATCTCGCTAGTGCTTTAATGCTCGTTGTTTTCCCCCCTTTCAGGCAGCGAGTCCGGCGCACGAAGAGTCGCAGTTTGATGGGATTGCCTCTTAGATTCCATCTAGATATTATTATATTTATAGTTATCTCAGAACTCCATATTTAGTTGTTTATTTTCAGACTCTAGACTTGTATTTTATTTTGTAGAGGCTGAGTGTCTTAATGAGATTACATTTTACTCATTGTGTTAAGATTTATTTCAGACTCGGAGATATTTTCATTCTATTTCAGTTGGGCTCATTTATTGATTATTCTTATATTTCTTCTGTGCATATCTGATCTTGTACTATTTCTATTATTTGCCTACTTTGTACCTTCACCTTTTGTTGACTCTACTAGAGAGATAGTAACTGTGATGGTGAAATATGTCGTAGTACGGTGTTAGTGCTTGGCAGGTTTGACAATCCAGGTTTTTCCTTGGACAGCAGCCTTGCGTGAACCCTGGGGCGCCACAGTATGTGATCCCCAAATGCTTCAAAAGCTATATACATTAATTATTGCCTACATTATGATCTAGAGAGAAAATAAAAATTCAAATACCGCTCACAAATGTATACAACTCTTGAGAGTCGATATTTGCTAATTTGTTGATGAAGCTCCTCTTGTATATGTTACTTTTGAAAGCTCTTCTTCATCAATTTGCCTCCACCTCCTTGAATATCATCGTTGTGGTACAAAATTCCATCCATCCTCCAACAGTGGCACTAAAATGCTTGATAAAATACATCATGTATTATATCATTTAACAAGCAATTAGTACCAATAACGGGGTTTGTAAATCATCATCAAAACAAGAGATCTAGCAGTCAGGATTATTTGTAGTGCACACTGATGCTTCTGGTTTGGGTTTAAATTGTGTTCTGATGCAACATGAGAATGTAGTAGCTTATGCATCTAGACAACTGAAGACACATGAGAGTAACTACCCAGTTCATGATTTAGAGTTGGCGGCGGTTATTTTTACATTGAAGATATGGTGGCATAGGGTATCAGTTAGCATTGTGTCCGATACAGACACACGATTTTTATCACACTTTTGGAGGAGCTTGCAGTAGTGTCTTGGAACTAGATTGAGTTACAACACGGCTTACCACCCTCAGACAGATGGACAATCAGAGAGGACTATACAGATTCTAGAGGGCATGTTGTGGGCATGCATGCTAGATTTCAAGGGCCCTTGGGAAGACCACTTACACTTGGTGGAGTTCTCTTATAATAATAGTTACCAGACTAACATCCAGATGGCACCTTATGAGGCTTTGTATAGGAGAAAATGCAGATCTCCTACCTGTTGGGATGACTTGGGAGAGCAGTGTCTGCTAGGGCCTGAGATGATAGTGCAAACAGTAGAGAAAATAAAGATGATACAAGATCACCTTAAGTCAGCTCAAGATAGCTAGGTAGAAAAGCTGGGCTGGTGCTAAGAGGAGATATCTACAGATCTAGGTTGGAGAGCATGTCTTCTTGAGGATATCCCTAACCAGAGGAGTTGTCAGATTTGGTAGCTGCAGGAAGCTTAGTCTACGTTGCATTGGTCCATTCGAGATATTAGAGAAAGTATGAGAGATGTCATACAGGCTAGCTTCGCCTCCAATGTCAGAGGGAGATATTATATGAACCACATTCTAACACATTTTTCATTTGAGGGTTATTCGTGGATTTGATCATATATCAATCAAATATATATCAAAAAACAAAAATTCACTAAAGAGTGCGCTGATGAATGAAGAACCACTTGTACTCCCTGAGATATGCAGTGGAGGAAATCCTTGTGCATCGGCAATAATCAGCTCTTTAGTATGCTAGTCAATTATCAGAATATTAAAGCATCCCAAATTACGGATAATGAAAATGAACTCAAAATTCTTAATTGGAAGAGTATCAGTAATTTCACTAATCTGCCTTGGCTCACATGTCATACACTTGCAGCTCATGGGGAGAGGTGAGCTGCCAGCTCACCTCCATTATTCTCTCTCTCTCTCTCTATATATATATATATGCTTTTAGGGGTCGTTTATTATTCCACATGGTCAAATGAACCGGCCCTTAAACTTTTTACCTCTTTATCCTACGGTCTACCCCTCATTCAGTTAAAGTTTATCCTCATATGTTGTTAAACTTTTAACCTTGGTGACATTTTAACATGATAACAAACATGGTTAAAATTAAAAGAAAATTTACTAGAATGAGTTTAACCCATTTTTATCCTTGTACCAAACAAGTCCTTAGTGCAAACTCTTGAAGTTAAGTTGGGACTCCATTATGCTCACTGGGTGCTTCTCTGTTAAATTCATAACTTCCATCTTACAGACCCATGATGCAATTTCTCTGTTAGATCTTTGCCGCTTATTTGAAGATTATCTTAAAATGCTATGATCTTCACTTAGGAGTTGTTTGATTGATAGGAAATAGAGCTATGAAACAATGATAACAAGTAATACATGTTGCGCTGAAACTTTACATGTTTAAAAAAAAGTCATTTTCTCTCCTGTTTCTAGAGCGGTTACCAGGCTTTTCAATGAAAGCAAAATCTTTGGCACAAACCATAGTTTGATTCTCTAGTAAGTTAACAAGATAATTGAAGTTACAATTACAATGATATGATTGTTAATTGACTGAGCACATATCCTAGGAGATTGATATTGATCGAGCGTAAGATTTCATCTGTAGGCAAACATAACATGAGATTTTTCAACTTTTAATGCCAACCCTTTGTCTCTTCTTGGATATAAATGGATGGAGGGTTAGATAACAAATATGCTTTTAACTGCTAAACCTAAAACATTAATAGGTCCAGAACAGCAATCTTGAAACGCGTCGCGGAAGGCGGGCGCGGTGGTTGGGGGGGGGGGTGGGGGGGGGGTGGGGGGGGGGGTGGGGGGGGGGTTGTGGAAGCTTTGGATATTTATGAGATCGGACTCATTTCACCACTAAAAGCTAAAGAAAACTGGAAGTAGACTATTCTACAGGCTAGGAATGTTGGCGTACCCATAGATTCATAGTACATCGTTCTTTATAGCAAGGCATCTAACTATCTATACTCGTACAAAAATTTCATCCAGTGGCCGTAATGGGGCCATGCCATAAATAATTACCCAGTGCTGGAAAACTTAATATGGCCAACCACTAAGTTTAGTGGCAAATGTAAGTAACGATCAAGTATTTAGAATCCTTTTTGCTGATAAATCTTGCAATAAATCTTGCAATAATGTGATCCTGATAATCCCTTTGATAATGACCTTGTCAAATTGATGGCAAGGTTCAAAAATCGAGTATGCAGATTAGTGATTTCTTTTTCGCTAATGGTCTTGTTCAGTTGCAGTGTACAGTTACATCAATAAATCCTGGGGAATGATATTCACTGTGTACATTATATAAAAAATTCTTATAATTATGGGGCTCAGTGAATAAGCTAATGCTATTAATTCACATGACCAATTGTAGAAGTTCCCTACAATCAAGCATGTACATGATTAACTTCATTTAGACTCTTCTCTAGTCTGCTAATCTTATTATCTTGGATAATAATGAGAACCTGAACCACTGAGCTCCAAGCTTCTACAACTTGGACGACTCTCTTAACCAAGTCGTAAACTTAGAGACACAACTAAACCAGCTAGTAACAAGTTTAAAGATTTTAACATATATACCCCCCAAATCTATCTTATTTGTAGGTGTAACCCCAAAATCTAAATAGCTGCTAATTTTACGTTATATTCTTTGTTATTGAGTTAAAATACCCCTTTCGTTTAGTAGTTAAATTTCAAGCTAAGAAGAGAGAAGGGATAAATCAACAAAGTCCCAAAAAGAAAAATGCTTTTCGCCAGTATACCCCAAACTACCCTAGCTATTTGCAGATGTACACCAAATATTTGCTAGGGTCTTGTGCATTGTAAATGTGCTAAATAGGAGGGCACAAAACTTGGCGTAAATTTGCAAACATGCATCTTTGAAGGTAATCTGCGGGTAGGATAGATTAGATTAATTTTGAGGGTATTTAGGCCAAAGCCACACAAGCATAAATAACTTGTCACTACACTTCCCTATTCGTTGACGCCTACTATAAAACAATTATATCTCTTAAGATGCAAGCCTCCAGTGTTGTCTACAGAGGCACAAACACAACTAACTCATAATGAATAATAACTCTCTTATGGTTAAAACCCTCACTCACTGTCTCCAGTGAAGAGTACATTCCAACTCATCGTGCGCTGGGTACAAAATGTAGAAACGACAGGGGATGGACATAAGAAGGAAAAGGGTTTGTGCTTAGTGATGTCCCAGGCAAGGTCCTAACCATCAGTATAATTCCCTTAAATCACAACTAATTATTATTAACACTCTGCACCGCTTCCTTATAATAATTCGCGCAATCCACCATATTTTTTACTACCGTCAGCACAATGCACATGGAGTAGAGAAGCAAATCTCGTAGTTCATCTACAAATTAAGGGATTCTAATTCAAAAACCCTCCCCAAAAGGAGGCATTCATGACACTGCTCTATAGCAACAAATGGCAATAAAAGGAGTGGGGCTCATGAGGCTACCATGTTCTTAAGAACCCACATGCCACGATGACAACACCCTTCCCCATTTGGTTTTAAAGGACAACAATAGCCAAGACGACTTTTTTTCTCATACAATTCATAGCTTATGCTACATTATTGATCTTATAGACGCACATCAATATTGAGTAGTATAATCCTAAAAGTGCAAAATGGAGAGGCGTGAGGATGACTATACCGATCCAAGTATTATTCTAACCACTAGCTATTTGGTGGACAAAGTTTACTTGATAGTTCCTCTAAGGGGATATAAATTAAATTTAAATAAACTAAGAGCCAATGAGTAGCCCACCCTCACGAGGATCACAACATGGTTTTAATTCCCCCAACCAACAATGCGCCCACCTCAACATTTTTGGATAGCCATCTAATAACGTCACACTTGCAATGCCAACAACCAGCCCTTTTAGCATTACTCACAAAAGCAAACAAACTTGAAACAAAAATGAAATACCATCAATTTGTAGCAACAAATCAAAGGGCAGATCACACAATTCCTTGAATACTCATACTATTGATGACAATAGATTGAGAAACAACAACAATAATAAACAAATCAATATCCTCTCAATCCCAGATCACACTTGCAAATAACCACAAATGATTAAACTTAGTAATAAATAAACCAAGCGAAATACCAATTCATCAGAGATGGCAACCTAAGCAATTGCATGTCTTTGGGGTGAAGGAGCAGTAGCCAAAGGGTCTATTGGGGATGTTGCAGTTGATAGCATAGCAACAAGGAGAAGGCAAGCAGAGGCCTTTTGGGCCTCCACAGCAAGTGCACAGTGCACAAATCCTAAAACTCCCCAGCTTCCGCCTGTAACTCTCTCTTACTAGTTTTGACAGTGGCCCTGAGGTTGAACTTGCTGATACTGGCTTCGTTGCTTTATCTATAGCCTTCGCTTGGAAAGATTGCAACTTTAGCATCAGAAATAAAAAAAATTAGACAAAATGGAGAAATGGGTATTTGATTAAGGAGGGGAATTGAGAGAGACCCACCTGGGCCGAGGCTGATTGGATGGAGATTGAGACCATGAAGAGAAGGAAGAGGAAGAGGCATTGTGGAAAGAAAGACGCCATTAGATAGAGGAGGGGCAGAGAGAGGGGGAGAGAGGGGTTTAACTTCAGTTTTGTTGGTGGCTGGGAGTATTTATACCACGGAGGGTGTATATGGAAAAGTTTTGGGAAATGTTCTGAAATTGTGGGTTTCTTAAATAAAATTTTTTTTCACAATTTTTATAAATTGTGTTTGGTTTAACATTAAATTTACAGAATTTTTTTTGTAAAGTACATAAATCTGTACAATTTTACATAAATTGTTTTGCACTCAAAATGAGCTAAAAACACCCAAAAAACTAACAAGTTATTATTAAAATATTAAACCCACCCCCTAACCACCCCGTCACATTTCTCGTGGCGGCTAGAACTCGAAAAATATATAGGGCTTCCTCCTTCGTTCCCGCCCCTAAACTCATTCTCCCGCTCGAGTTTTCCTTACCTCAAGCTCTCATCCCCGATTATTCCCGTGATTCACTAGCGAGCTCAAAGAACTAGGAATTTGCTCTAGTTCGTTGGCGTTCTTGCAGCTAATTTGGGTCGATTTTTCCTTACCTCGAGCTTGTTCGCGTTGGAAATTGATTTCTTCATTGTCATTGAATCTGTTACAATCGTTTATCGATTACAAATTCAAAAAAAGGAAAAAAGTCGATCTTTTTATAAGATCTTCTTACACAATGAAAAACTAAACAAATACAATCACCTTAAAACACACGCAACGGACGTTTATCACCCGTTGCTTCGCGTGGGATCTTTGCCTGTGTCGGGAACGCGTTAGTCCGTGGACCACCGCGAATCAGATCCGGTTGACAGAAAAGTTAATTAATGCTCTTGCTTCACAAAGAAAATAACTGAAGAAGTGATAATATCGACCAAGCGAGATTACGACTCTTCTCGAGATCAAAACTAAGTTTGATCTAGAAGAAAGGGGGAACGGGCCTCAGATTCTTCAAATAGCTTCCTCTTTATGCTGAAGTCCGCCAAGATCTGCTAACCCTCTTCTGAAATTCATGCTCCACTCTTCAATTTGACAACAACTCACCCTCTGATTTCAGATCCCTATAAATGAAGGACATAGGCTTGTATTTATAGGCTTTGGTTGCAGCGTTTTAGGATAAGAATTAATGATTTGACCTCATCCGTAATTAATAACCGCTTAACCATGTTTAGGGATAGCTTCAAAACAGTTGGGAGGCTCTGGAACAGAAGAACCCGCGAAAACAGTCAAAAACTATTAAACAATATATTTTTGGCGTTTCTGGGTGCGAGCCACCATCTGGTGGCTTGGAACTGTGCGAGCCACCAAATGGTGGCTCGGCCTTGGGCGAGCCAGTTCGTACCGTCTCGGGTATTTTGGCTCTAACTCTCTCGTTCGATCTCGGAATGAGGTGACTCAAGATGCATTGGAAAGATGATGAAAAGACCTACAACTTTTGATTTGAACCTCTCCAGAATCAAATTGTATCATGGCTGAAATCTCAGTTCTTTGTGCAAGCCACCAAATGGTGGCTCGGCACTGTGCGAGCCAGTTTGTACTTCCTCGGGTATTTTGGTTCTAACTCTTTTGTCCAATTTAAGAATGAGGTCATTCATGATGAGTTGGAATGCTGAAGAAAATACCTACAACTTTTATCTTTTGAGCTTCTCCAGAATCAAATCTCATCATGGCCGAAATATTAGTTCTTTGTGCGGGCCACTAAATGATGGCTCGGCACTGTGCGAGCCAGTTTGTACCACCTCAGGTATTTTGGCTCTAACTCTCTCATCCTATCTCAGAATAAGGTTATTTAAGATGCGTTGGAAAGTTGGAGAAGATACTTATAACTTCCAATAGGCAAGTCACACATGGTATGGACGAGACACACATGTTATTTCACCCCTTTTCTGCGAATCACAACTCCTGGCTGAGTTGTTTTGTCGTTTGCGTGTCACGTTGACTCGTATGCTTCATCGATTCGCTTCATACATTTCGTTAACTTAGAGGTGGTCATTGAGCATGTTGGCCACTTGGAGCTGACCGGCGAGCACGTGGGCCACTTGGAGCCTGCTGATGAGCACGCAGGCCACTTGGTGGTGGCCGATGATCGTGCGGGCCGCTTGGAGGTGGCCGGTGAACACATGGACCAATTAGAGCTGGCCGGTGAGCGCGCTAGTCACTTGGAGATGGCCGATGAGCACGTGAGCCACTTGGAGATGGTTGGTGAGCGCGCGGGACACTTGGAGCTGGCCGATGAGCGCGTGAGCCAATTGGAGCTGGCTGATG
Source organism: Asparagus officinalis (assembly GCF_001876935.1). Lineage (NCBI taxonomy): Eukaryota > Viridiplantae > Streptophyta > Magnoliopsida > Asparagales > Asparagaceae > Asparagus > Asparagus officinalis. The sequence goes on from NC_033802.1 coordinate 25,589,425, forward strand.
AGCGCGTGGGTCACTTGCCTTGCCGTTCCGATGGCTTGTCACTATGTCATCAACGATTCACAGATTTGTTATTTTGAATGCTCGTCGCCACATCATCTGACAGTTCGTCGCTCGACGGCTCGTCATCTTGACCTGTGTTCGGGACCTATAGGTAATTTTTGACGCCTACAGATACCCCCCACAAAGTATTTCAGTCCCATTCTTTTATAGAGGAGGCTGGAATACTTTGGATATGCTTAGCCTCCAATTCTTTGATTTCTTCAGCTTTCAGCCTATCCAGTATTTTGTCGAATAGCTAAAATTCTTCCGGTACTGCGTTTATCGTCTGACCATTGTCGAAATCTTGAACTGAGACTGACGTATTGATATCTGAATTAGCTCGTGTCATTGAATCGACGCTGAACTGATCATCTTTATCGGGAATTCGTATCTGAATTACGATTGAACTCCCCGGGGTTAATTCGGAATTGAGAGTAATCCTGAGCCTTATTTTGGCCAAATTATTGACACGTCGACCGGTGTTGATTTTCATCGTCGCACATTGACTGGTGTTGATTTGTGTTGAATGGAGTTTGTCCTGCATTGACCGACGTTGACATTCATCCTCACACGTTGATCGGCGTCGATTTCCATCGATCTTCATCGTCACGCGTCGATCAGCATCGACTGTCATCGTCACATGCTGACCGACGTGAACACAGTTTATACTCATACATTAACTGGAGTCTATACAGTTTAAGCTCTTAAGGCGTTGGAGCGAGGAGGACCAGTTTATACTCGTATACTCCTGGGAGTTTAAGTCATAAGACCAACTGATAAAGCTGGTGCGTCAGTGACTATCATACTTATAGGATTTTTGGCAAACCCTTAGCTATAAACGGGTTTGACGAGTCTATACCGACTATCGCTTAAGTCGGGCTAGCACGCAGATTGTTTAAGCCCGTTCCGCAGGTGACGTTATGCTAAAAGAATGAAGTCTCTTAGACTTGATGTTATGATATTGAATATATGGACTTCGTCATTTGTCACGGGAATAGACTAACCGACAACGTATGTTAGGCGTAGACTTTAGGATTTTTGGCAAACCCTTAGTAATTAACGGATTTGATATGCCTTTACCGATTACCGTTTGAGTCGGGCTAGCATGCAGATTGTTTAAGTCTGTTCCACAGGTGACGTTATGCTAAAAGAATGAACTCTCTTAGACTTAATGTTATGATATTTAATACATAAACTTTGTCATTTTTATGGAGAAAGACTAACCGGCAATGCGTGTTAGGCGTAGACTTATCTCTATTTAGGAATTGAGATAACATCCCCCAGACGTGAATCCTGGCGTTCTTTTCATGGAGAAAGGTTAACCGGCAACGTGTGTTAGACGTTGACTTATCTCTACTTAGGATTCAAGATAAAATTCTTCGTGCATGTAGGGCATGGTTTTTGGCATTATTAATAGCGACCTGCCACGATGTCGAATACATGGGCTTTTGTCCTTTTTACAGCGAAAGACTAACCGACAACGCGTGTTAGGCGTTGACTTATCCCTACTTAGGATTCAAGATAAAATTCCTCATGCATGTAAGGCATGGATTATGATGTTATTAATAACAGTTTGCCATGATGTTGAATACGTGGGCTTTTATCATTTTTATGGCAAAATACTAACCGGCAACGCGTGTTAGGCGTTGACTTATCCCTACTTATGATTCGAGATAAAATTTCCCATGCGTGTAAGTCATGGATTATGTTGTTATTAATAACGGTCTGCCACGATATTGAATACATAGGTTTTTGTCCTTTTTATGGTAAAAGACTAACTGACAACACGTGTTAGGCGTTGACTTATTCCTACTTAGGATTTGGGGTAAAATTCTCCATGCGTGTAAGCCATTGATTATGTCATTATTAATAACAGTCTGCCATGATGTTGAATACATAGGATTTTGTCTTTTTATGGTGAAAGACTAACCGGCAACGCGTGTTAGGCATTGACTTATTCATGCTTAGGATTCGGGATAAAATTCCTCATGTGTGTAAGGTATGGATTATGGCGTTATTAATAACGGCCTGCCATGATATTGAATATGTAGGATTTTATCCTTCTTATAGTGAAAGACTAACTGACAAAGCATGTTAGGTGTTGACTTATCCCTAGTTAGAATTCAGAATAAAATTCCCCATGTGTGTATGACATGGATTTTTGGTGCTATGGTATTGAATACGTAGACTTGGTCGTTTTTGCGGAAATGGACCACCCTGCAGTATGTGTTAGATGCAGACTTATCTCTATTTAGAGATCGAGATAAAGTCCCACATGCGTGTAAGGCATGGATTTTGGATGTTGGAAGGTGGTGTCTTCTCTTGGGGCAAAGACAAACCCGGTGCTAATCTGAAGGTGGATTTCTCGTTTATCGAGAGGGAACTCAAGTTTTAGCCCTAACTATAGGAAGGTTTGACCAAGTGAGAGGTTTGAGATGACCCTAACTGTAGTAAGGTTTGATCGATCGATTTGAAAGTGGACCTCTCGTTCATGAAAGGAATCGAGAGGGGACTTTAGCTTTGGCCCTAACTATAGGATGGTTTGACCAAGAAGCAGTGGGAGTGAAGATACGAATAACACTGGGAATGTTGACTCGTACAAATCACTCAGTGGGTTTTTTAGTATCAAGTGGTTAGGACTTAACCCTAAGAGGCTTGATGATTGCTATGGAGCAGCAGCTTGAATTTTTAGATACCATGATGAGATTTTAACATTGGGAGTGTTAAGTGCACCAACACAAAGGGAGTTTGGATGAACTCAGCCGAAAGAATTTTGGTGGACCCACTGTCAGTTAATTTGATCAGTGAGAGACTTTGTGGAGGAGGACCGTGAATCATCAAGCAGTCCACAGTTACACTATAGGAGTTTCGTGAGGGAAGATTGACCGGATGAAGTTATTGAATCTCATCTCGATGAAAGAGTACTCGAAAAATCACAGTGAGTGGGTTTTAATCATCTTGGAAACATTAAATAGCTATAGTGGGAGGTTCTTAATCATAATTAAGAATGAATTATTCTAATAACTGGTTTTCACCATGAATAATCGGTTTTGGGTTATCCTTAAGAATACCATATATAGTATCCTTCCGGAACTTCCCTTTGGAATGTATTAAGGTATCCCACCCCCAGCTCTTTGGCGTACCTCAATCCAATTGTATTCGGCCATATTGTCGGTTTATTCTTAATAATATTAAGAGTAATATTATCTAGGAACTTCCCGTCGTTGGAAGTAAGGGAAGTGTTGGACCCTAGAGGGGGGTGATTAGGGTCTTAAGGCAATAATAGTGCAATAAAAATTAAAAGCAAGCAATCACCATAAATTTAAAATGCTGAATAAAAGAAATGTTGAGATAGAAATCATTATCCAAATGACACGCAATGTGTTCACGAGGTTCGGCTCTCTAGCCTACGTCCCTGCTCCCCACTCTCGAGGAGAGTCCACTACACAACCCGGTTTAGAAGTGGGAACTTCTTCTACACAACGATCTCTACGAGATCTCACACCAACACAGTTGATCTCCACGAGATCACCACACTATCAGCAGTAACAGAAGAAGAGCTCTCTCTATACAGCAGTCCTATGACAAGGAGAAAGATTGCACTTGAAGCTTTGGGTGTGGGATGTGTAGGTGCAAAAACAAGGAATTAAGGATTTGAAAGTTGAAGCTTTTAAACACAAAAATTAACCACAATAAATTTTCTCTTGCAAATTTGGTTCTTAAATAAATGGGGTAGTTGGATATATATAGGGAGTTGAAAGAAGAAGCCAAAAACCCTTCTAAAAGGACCAAAAAGCCATAAACAAACAAAACAGAAAACTAGCCGTTACTATGCAACGACTCTCTGATGAGTCGACTTATGAGTCGACTTATATGACTCGACTCAGTAGAAGAAAAATCACAACTCCGCTGTATTTCGTGAGTCGACTTATGAGTCAACTTATGAGTCGACTCATGAGTCGACTAATGAGTCGACTAAACGTGCACAGAGCTGAAGTGCACAGAAAAACTCAACTTTAAACTATATTTAAAAATATCAAATAAATACCAAAAATTGTAAAATTTGGGGAATAGTTTATAAACGTATAATTGAGCATGTTCCAAAAGAAAGTTTCCAAATATGATTACCCGTTTTTGAAATCTCTTAGTTTTGAAAAAACATGTAAAACGTGTACATAAATTTCTTAGTTTTGGACAAATGAGTTAAACAAAGATTTGAAACATTTTCAAATGATTTTATAGACTTAAATAAAAGATGTTTTGAGTCTATAAACTGATATCTTAGTATTTTGTCAAAATCACATTAAAACCCAAATGTGTGTGTGTTATATCCCAATAGCTTCAAATAAAATCTACAACTACTTGCCTACATTCTAGCACTAGAGAGAAAAGGAAAATAACAAATATCCTCACATAGAATTACATTTTTTTGAGTTTCGATATTACTTTGAGTTGATGAAGCTTCCACTTGTATATGTTGTTCTTGATTAACATTTGCTTCATTACATTGCCTCTACCTCCTATAGATATTGACGTTATAGTTCATATTTCATCCAATCCTCCATTTATGGTGCTAACAAGCTTGATATTCATATTAACTACAATATCATCCAACAAGTAATTAGTACCGATAATGATGGTTGTAAATCATCATCAAAACAAAAGGGCTAATAATCTCCCCTTTTTTGATGATGACAACCAACTATTATATTTGAGCGAAAAAAATATAGCTTACAAATAGGTGCTCCCCCTATCTATGAGCTCCCCCTTACTATGTGCACAAGTGAGGAGATTTCTCTCCCCCTTTGTAACCATCAAAAAGGGAAATATTAAATGAGAAACATACTTAAATACATAAAATGTACCTCAAGTGTTGGCCTCACCATGTCACCTTCCTCAAATGTTTGGATTTACGACCCCTACCGGCATTACTACCAACCCACTCCTCTTAGAATCAACCCCGGTCCTCCCACACACTCCACTTGGAAATTTGTATGTACTTAAGCATGTTATAAAAATGAGGCAAATACTATGTAAGCAAGCAAACAAACAAGCAAAGAAAAATTTTCAAATAATGCATAGGCCCAAACCATTTCTTATGCGACAAAAATCTTCTTCACTAAGAGACTTGGTAAAGATGTCCGCTAATTGAGATTTAGTATCAATATGAATAAGGGATACATCTTTCCGCTCCACATGGTTACACAAGAAATGATGGCGTAAATCAATATGCTTGGTTCTTGAGTACAAAACGGAATTTTTGGAAATATTTATAGCACTAGTGTTATCACAAAAAATTTTTGTATTTTGAAAATGCAAATCATAATCAACTAAACTTTGTTTCATCCATAAAAGTTGGGCACAACATAAGCCGGCGGCAATATATTCCACTTCCGTAGTGGACAGGACAACGCAATTTTGTTTCTTGGAAGCCCAAGAGACAAGGGAGTTACCCAAAAATTGACATGTACCACTCGTACTCTTGCAATCTACCTTACAACCGGCAAAGTCGGCATCACAAAAACCATAAAGATCAAAAGAGGTTCTTTAAGGATAAAATAAACCAAGATCAATTGTTCCATTGACATATTTGATAATTATTTTAACCGCAATCAAATGAGATGTTTTAGGTGAAGCTTGAAAACGTGCACATGCACACATACTGAACATGATATCGGGTCTACTAGTGGTAAGGTAAAGAAGACTACCTATCATACATTGGTATAGTTTTTGGTCTACATCCTCACCACTATCATCCGCATCAAGCTTGATACTTGTACTCATGGGAGTTGGTGCATGCTTAGAGGTCTTCAATCCAAACTTCTTCACCAATTCTCTAGCATACTTGCTTTGTGAAACAAGTGTTAGACCCAAGAGGAGGGGGGTGATTAGGGTCTTATGCTAATCTAATCCCGATTAACTTCTAATTAAAATTATATTGATTAATTTGTTCTTGCAAGAAATATATGAGATGGATATGAACAAGAAAGATAAGAATAAGCACAAATAAAAATATACGCTAAGAAAAGCACAAACACACAATATGTTTACGAGGTTCGGTCACCATGACCTACGTCCCCTCTCCTCACCTCGAGGAGATCTCCACTATCACAATCCGGTTTGGAAGCCGGAACTTCTACTCACTCGGTTTACAAGTTTACCGAAAACTCTTACACAACAAACACTATGCAATCACACTTTACACACTAAGTGTAGGAACCTAGCCCGTGTCCTCCTCCTCAAGTGCTCGAATACAACCTCTCCCTAGGTTCGTTAACCGACGCCACTCCTATTGGATTCGACCCCATCTCACGCCTCACACTTCTCTCGGTGTATAAGTGTATTACAAGTGATACTCGCAATAATGGTTAAATACAATGATTTGTTCTCAATAATAAATAAGAACACAATGAAGCTCACTCTCACTAAATCACACACCACTACCTAATAATATATAGTATGGAAATATTATAAGCTCAATACAGTATGTGTGATAACAGTGAATAGAAAATATGCAACTCAATTTAAATATAGCTAAGTTATGAAAATGAATCAATAAGCTATATAAGAAAGAGTTTAGAAAACTTATCAATAAACAAGAAGAACAGTAGATGATGATAAGGATAGGATCCTTAGTTAGAATTGAAAGCCTCTTCTTGTTGTAGAAAACTTCTTTTGAAACAGACAACCAAAATCAGCTTAAACAGCTCTTAAACAGCTCTTAATCTTTTGTTAAAAACTCACTGTAAAACAAACTCTTGTTATATAGAAAGAAGAAAGCAATGGGGTATTTATACCCACTCAAGACATCATCCAAAACAACATTGAAAAGACCAAAATACCCCCAGAGAATCAAATCAGAATATAGCCGTTGTAACTGTTGCCCTCTTGTTTTGATGATGTTTTACAACCATCATTATCGGTACTAATTGCTTGTTGAGTGATAATGTAGTTAATATATATATATCAAACATGTTAGTGCCATACATGGAGGATTGGATGGAATATGCGCTATAATGATGATATCCAAAGAAGGAGGAGGTATTGTGATGAAGCAACGTTTATTCAAGAACACCAAATGCAATAAGAAGCTTCATCAAACTCAAGCTATATCAAAACTCAAAGAATTGTATTCTATGTGAGGATATTAGCTAGTTTTTATTTTCTCTCTAGTGCTAGAATGTAGGCAAGTAGTTTAGATTTTATTTGAAGCTATTGGGATATCACACACATGTTTTCATACTTATAGTTTTGAGTGTTTTCACAAAATATCATATTTTCACAAGTATGAGGACCTATTCACAAAATTCATTTTCCAAACAATTTGTTTTTAGTGTTAAAAATATTTTGTAAAGTTTCACAGTTTTTGAAAGTCAATTAAATATTTTACAGAATTTTTAAGAGAGTCAAAATCAGTTTTTATGTATGTATCAGTTTGCGGTCGACCGCCACGGTCGACCGTGCCTGAGTTCTTTTCTGAGTGGGTAGCAGAAACTTTCGCGGTCGACCGCCACGGTCGGCCGTGAGCTCGAAAATTCCCACGGTCGACCACAGAACTCTCGCGGTCGACCGCGAGAATTGTACGGTCGACCGCCGCTTATTCAAACGATCTTTTTGGGTACAGATTTCAACACGGATTTTTCCAGGATTTAGAGGATTAGGGTATGGGTTTAAACAGTTGTATTTTCGCTTATTTAAACCCCCTATACTCCTTCTTCCTCAAGCATCCCAAGCCATTGAAAAACCAGAGATTTTCTTTTACTGAGAGCCAAAAATTTCAAACCTGTTTTTCTGTGTTTTTCTGTGTTCACATCCCAGCTTCAGTGTAATCTTTCTTCTTACCATAGGGATATTGTAAAGAGAGAGTTTTTACACCATTACTATTGTTGAGAGCTTGATCTTGTGAAGATCAACTGTGTGGGAGTGTGATCTTGTGGTGATCAACTGTGTAGTTGTGAGATCTTGTGGAGATTATTGTGTAGAAGAAGTTCCGGCTTCCAAACCAGGTTGTGTAGTGGATTCTCCTCGAGAGTGGGGAGCGGGAAGAAGTTCCGGCTTCCAAACCAGGTTGTGTAGTGGATTCTCCTCGAGAGTGGGGAGCGGGGACGTAGGTCAGTGGGCCGAACCTCATTAACACATCACGCATCACTTGGATAACGATTTCTCACTCTATCTCCTTTACATTTGTTGTTCATTATTGTGGTGTTTTGCTTGTCTTTTTTTATTGCACAATTATAGCCTTAAGACCCTAATCACCCCCCTCTAGGGTCCAACAATTAGTATTAGAGCTAGGTCTCTATATTAGTTTTTGATCTAACCACCTTAGAGAAAAGATCTTATGGAGGCTTCAATGAATGTGCATATGCTAGAGGGACAATCCACCACTAGACCACCACTTTTCACCGGTAGTAATTTTGCTTATTGGAAGGCTAGGATTAGGATTTACTTTCGTTGCATTGATCTTGACATTCTAGAACTCATAGAGAAAAAATATGTAGAAAAGCCCAAAGTTGGAAACATGACCGATGGAGAAAGGCACTAAGCCAATCTTAATACAAAGGCCATGAATACCTTAATTTGCGGTCTTTCCCCCAATGAGTATAATAGGGTTTCCACATGTGCAACCGTATACGAAATATGGGTGAAATTGTGTATTACACATGAAGGAACCCCCAAGTTAAGGAATCCAAAATTAGTGGGCTTTATGCATGAATATGAGTTATTTAAGATGCTTCCTAATGAATCCATTGATGCTATGTTTTCTCGCTTCACTAACATAATCACTGAATTGCATGGTCTTGACAAGAAATTAACTATCTTAGAAACGAACTACAAGATCCTTCGTTCATTGACTCTAATATAGGAACCCAAAGCTACGACCATAGAGGAAGCTCATGATCTCACCACTCTAGCTCTCGATGGTCTCATCGGCAAGCTTAAGGTTCATGAGAAAAAGCTCAAGGGAAAGGAGAAGGAGGAAGTGCCCCTACAGGAAGTTAAGGAGCCATCACCAAAGATGAAGACCATAGCTCTCAAAGGAGCTAGTGACAACTCATCATCATCGTCGTCGGAGAGTGAAGTTGATTTTTCTAGAGAAGTGGCTCACCTCTCTAGCTAGAAGAATTTCTAGACTCATCAAAATGAACAAGAAGTTTAATCCCCGATCTAACAACAAATTTTCTTCACGTGTAGGAAAATATTTTGAATGCAATGAACCGGATCATATCGTCAAAGATTGCCCCAAGCTCAAGGAGAAATACATGAAGTACAAGAATAAGTAAGCCATGTATGCCGGATGGAAAGAATCCGAACCAAGTGATTCAGATAGCAATGAAGAAGGAGCTAAACTTGCTCTTCATGATTCCAACATTTGCTTCATGGCCTATGAAAAGGAGGTAGTTTCCGACACCGAAAGTGAATCCTTTTATATGCAATGTGATCGAGCTACGGCTTTAGAAGAATTGAACGTTAAGTTTAAAAGGATGTCAAAAGAATTCTCTTCCTTTAAAAAGTTGCATGCTTCTTGTGATGCCAAACTAGAAGGATGTCAAAAGAATTCTCTTCCTTTAAAAAGTTGCATGCTTCTTGTGATGCCAAACTAGAACAACTACAAACCTCTCTTGCATTAAAAGATGAATTGCTAGGGGATCTTAATTTTGAAAACAAACAGTTAAGATCCAATATTGAAAGACTAGAAATTGAGAGTGGTAGGATTAGACCCACTCATGCTTATGCTAATCATCATCACCATGGTAGAAATAGACTTCATAGATCTTATGCTCCTACACACAAGAGAAATTTTGTGTGCACATATTACATGAAACATGGTCATATTTCTACTCATTGTAGGATCAAAGATAATCATGATTTTTATGGCATGACATGGGTACCCAAAGGTACCAAGCTTACTAACTACCAATGACCCAAGATTTGGGTACCTAAAGTTCCTACACCTTCATCTCTTGTAGGGAACATCACGGCAACAACGTAGAGAGATGTGGTACCTTGATAGTTGTTGCTCACATCATATGACGAGCAACAAAGAACTATTTGCAACCCTATCAAGGATTGAAGGAGGTAGCATCTCCTTCGGTGGTGGAGAGAAAGATAAAATCATTGGTATTGGATGTATTGGTAAGACACCCTCTCCCGTTATAGAAGATGTTTATTTGGTTAATGGCTTGAATCATAATCTTCTTAGCATTAGCCAATTGAGTGATAAAGATTTTGATATTTCCTTTAAACCGGACAAATGCATTATTAGTATGAAAGGAAAAATTGTTTTTGTTGCTAATCGAAAATCTAATGTGTATATTTTTTAGATGAATGAATTAGTGAATCAAGATGTGAAGTGCCTTACGGCAATTGATGAAAATTCTTGGATTTGGCATAAAAGGCTTGGACATGCAAACATGGAATTGATATCAAAATTGTCCAAGAGGAATCTTGTTAAAGGGTTACCAAACTTACATTTCATCAAAGATACTATATGCGAAGATTGTGCTAAAGGTAAACAAACTAAGTCTACATTCAAATCCATTAATGAGGTATCAACTTCTAAACATTTGCAATTACTTCATCTTGATTTATTTGGTCCTATGTGTGTTACCTCTCTTGGAGGCAAACACTATGTTTTTGTTATCATTGATGATTTTTCTCGTTTTACATGGACAATATTTCTTGCTAGTAAAGATGAATGTTTTGATGAGTTTTCAAATCATGTTAAGAGAATTATGGACAATATTTCTTGCTAGTAAAGATGAATGTTTTGATGAGTTTTCAAATCATGTTAAGAGAATTGAAGATGAAAAAGATTTGAAAGTTGTTAAAATAAGAAGTGATCATGGTGGTGAATTTCAAAATATCTCTCTTTATGATTTTTGTGCGCATCGTGGTATAACTCATGTGTTTTCCGCTCCAAGAACACCACAACAAAATAGTGTTGTTGAACGGAAAAATCGAACCATACAAGAGATGACACGAACTATGTTAAACTCCTTTGATTTGCCTAAATATTTTTGGGCGGAAGCCGTCAATACGGCTTGCCATGTTTTAAATCGTGTTTTGATTAGACCAAAGCTTAAGAAAACTCCTTATGAACTATTTTATGAAAAAACTCCATTTATTGGTTATTTTCGTATCTTTGGTTGTATATGTTTTATTTTAAATATAAAAGATCACCATGATAAATTTGATTCCAAAATTGATGTTGGTATTTTCTTAGGGTATGCACATCGAAGTAAGGCTTATAGGGTCTTCAACAAATGAAATCTTGTTGTTGAAGAATCTATAAACGTTACTTTTGATGAGACTAATATTGATTCACAAGTTATTTTGCCTAGGAAAGATGATGATGATGTTGAGGGAGGATTGGAATTTTTACAACTTAATAATACAGCCTCAATAGAAGCACAAAAAGATGTGGAAAACACCAACACTCATGTACAAGAAGAACTCCCTAAAGCATGGAAATTCACATCAAATCATCCAAATGATCAAATTATTAGGAGGCCTTCACAAGGGGTTGTCACTCGTTCAAAGGCTTTGAGTGAGTGTGGTAATGTTGCTTTTCTATCTTAATTAGAACCTAAAAAAATTAATGATGCTTTAAATGATGAATTTTGGGTTTTAGCTATGCATGATGAACTAAACAATTTTCGAAGAAATGATATTTGGAAACTAGTTCCTAGACCTAACAATGCTAGTGTAATTGGAACAAAATGGGTTTTTAGAAACAAACTTGATGAACATGGCATTGTTACTAGAAATAAAGCTCGTTTGGTTGCCCAAGGATACAATCAAGAAGAGGGCATAGATTATGATGAAACCTTTGCACCGGTTGCAAGGTTAGAATCAAGTAGGATATTTTTGGTATTTGTAAGCTTTAAAGATTTCAAATTGTTTCAAATGGATGTCAAAAGTGCTTTTTTAAATGGTCATATTGAAGAGGAAGTATATGTTGAGCAACCCCCCGGTTTTATGGATCATGCTTTTCCTAATCATGTTTACCGGGTTTAAAAAGCTTTATATGGGTTGAAACAAGCTCCTAGAGCTTAGTATGCTCGCCTCTCTAGTTTTTCTTCTTGAAAATGGTTTCTCTAAAGGAAAAAATGATAATACTCTTTTTGTGAGAAAAATGAAAAATGATTTTATTTTAGTGCAAATATATGTTGATGATATCATTTTTTGTGCTACTAATGAATCTCTTTGTAAGGATTTTTCTAAAGTTATGCAAGATCATTTTGAGATGAGCATGATGGGAGAGCTCACATTCTTTCTCGGGCTCCAAGTCAAGCAAATTAAGGATGAAATATTCATTTCTCAAAGCAAGTATGCTAGAGAATTGGTAAAGAAATTCAATTTGGAGAACTCCAAGCTTGCACCAACTCCCATGAGTACAAGTGTCAATGGTAATCACATTTTATTACAATTTTATACCCTCATTATCTATTTTTAATGAATAAATATATTATTAATAATTATTTTTATCTTTAATTGCAGGTTAACGAAGAATAAAGCCCAAAAATCCCATCTCTCAACAAAAGCTCATGAATTAAATAAAGAACACAAGCAATAGCCAAAAATCCCAAGCACAGAATCAAGCCGAGTAGCTTGTAGAAGCCGGAGAAAATAAAAAAATCAAATATGAAAACAAAATATATTCAAGATGGTTGGCCGCAAAGAAATGACGATATCTCTCAATCCGGAAGGCGGAATTTAACATATAATATATGAAAATCGCCTATCTCAATGAGACGAAGCCATCTGTAGAGGTAGATTTTTCATTGGACATCGATGCCAGCATTGATGCTGGCATTGATACTGGCATCGATGCTGGTATCGATGGCTACGATTCAGTTACAGATCAATGGCTGATTTTTGATAGTTTTGGATAAGGATTCAATTCAAGGGCTCTTATTCATTAATGTTTACTATAAATAGGGGTAGAGAGTGAGGAGTTAGAGGTGTGAAAATTTTTATAACTCTTTTTGTAGAGGAGGGCTACTCTTAATTAAGAAGACCTTCCAAATTTGTAACTTTTTGTTATAATTAATAAAATAATTTCTTCACCACTTTAAATTTTCCTCTTCTTCTCTTTGTTGGATGATGAAGATGAAGATGAAGATGGAGATTAATTTGAAGGTTTGTTTTTCTTATTTCTCTTTTATTGCTTATTAGTTTAGATTTATTTTCATGCTTGTAATTAGATTTTATTTTCTTATTTAAATAGACAAGAGGCTGGAACCCTCTTGCCTTAGATTTATTTCATGCTTATAGATTAGATTTATTTCATGCTTATAGAGTAGACTTATTTTCTTGTATTTAATTATTGCAATTTATTTTGTGGTTTAGATTTTGTAATTTATTTTGTAGTTAGATTTTAATTTCTTATACTATTCACCTTGAGGCTAGAACCCTCTTGGGTTTAGTTTTTCTTTTAGTTCATTTTTATTTTCTTTGATTCGCCTTTAGGCTAGAACCCTCTAGTGAATCACCTTTTTCTAAGAAGTGAATTCAATTCTAGATTACCCATATCTTTAATTGAATCCGCTATCTTTACATTCTTTATTTTTATTTGTTCTTGATTTTTCCTTCTTGCCTTGTTGATCACATTTATATTATCACTTCCACTCTTAAATATATACATTTACACAATCATTTTTATTCTCTCCATCTCTCCACAATCACATTCACTTATCACTCCTATTTGTCACGCACACAACATAAGAACCGATTTTATATTTTCTCCTACAAAACATCTTCCTCGTGGATCGATATCTTTATACTATAACTTGACACGGTTGTGCACTTGCAACATTTTTGCTACATGTTTATGCCACATCAGTCAAGCTTGATGCGGATGATAGTGGTGAGGATGTGGACCAAAAACTATACCGATGTATGATAGGTAGTCTTCTTTATCTCACCGCTAGTATACCCGATATCATGTTTAGTATGTGCATGTGCATGTTTTCAAGCTTCTCCTAAAGCATCTCATTTGATTGCCGTTAAGAGAATTATTAAATATGTTCATGGAACAATTGATCTTGGTTTGTTTTATCCAAAGAGCACCTCTTTTGATTTATATGGTTTTTGTGATGCCGACTTTGCCGGATGTAAGGTAGATCGCAAGAGTACGAGTGGAACATGCCAATTCTTAGGAAATTCTCTTGTTTCTTGGGTTTCCAAGAAACAAAATTATGTTGTGTTGTCCACTATGGAAGCAGAATACATTACCACCGGCTTATGTTGTGCCCAAGTTTTGTGGATGAAACAAAGCTTAGTTGACTATGATTTGATTTTTCAAAATATAAAAATCTTTTGTGATAACACTAGTGCTATCAATATTTCAAAAAATTCGGATTTGCATTATAGAACTAAGCATATTAATGTGCGCCATCATTTCTTACGCGATCATGTAGAGAGACAAGATGTATCCCTTGTATTTGTTGACACAAAATCTCAATTAGCAGATATATTTACCAAGCCTCTTGGTGAAGATGATTTTTATCGCATAAGAAATGGTTTGGGCTTATGCACTATGTGAAAGCTCTATTTGCTTGCTTGATTAGTTGCATTTCACATGCATTTTTGTTTATATTTTTTTTACCCCATTTTGATGGTGACAAAGGGGGAGAGAAATCTCCTCATTTGTGCACATAGTAAGGGGGAGCTCATAGATAGGGGGAGCTACTATCTATAAGCTATATTTATTTTGCTCTCATATAATGGTTGCTTGTCATCATAAAAAAGGGGGAGATTGTTGCCCTCTTGTTTTGATGATGTTTTACAACCACCATTATCGGTACTAATTGCTTGTTGAGTGATAATGTAGTTAATATATATATATATCAAGCATGTAATGTCATACATGGAGGATTGGATGAAATATGCGCTATAACGATGATATCCAAAGGAGGAGGAGGCATTGTGATGAAGCAACGTTTATTCAAGAACACCAAATGCAATAAGAAGCTTCATCAAACTCAAGCTATATTAAGACTCAAAGAATTGTATTCTATGTGAGGATATTAGCTAGTTTTTATTTTCTCTCTAGTGCTAGAATGTAGGCAAGTAGTTTAGATTTCATTTGAAGCTATATGGATATCGCACACACGTTTTCATACTTATAGTTTTGAGCGTTTTTATAAAATATCATCTTTTCACAAGTATGAGGACCTATTCGCAAAATTTATTTTCCAAACAATTTGTTTTTAGTGTTAAAAATATTTTACAAAGTTTCACAAATTTTGGAAGTCAATTAAACAATTTACAGAATTTTTAAGAGAGTGAAAATCAGTTTTTACGTATGTATCAGTTTGTGGTCGACTGCCACGGTCGACCGCGCCTGAGTTTTTTTCTGAGTGGGCAGCAGAAACTTTCACGGTCGACCGTCATGGTCGACCGTGAGCTCGAAAATTCCCACAGTCGATCGCCATGGTCGACCGTAGAAGTCTCTGGAAATTTTCTGAGTTTCAAAGCTGGCTCGCGGTCGACCGTGAGAATTGTACGGTCGCCCGCCGCTTATTCAAACGGTCTTTTTGGGTACAGATTTCAGCGCCAATTTTCCAGGATTTAGGGGATTAGGGTATGGGTTTAAACAGTTGTATTTTCTCCTATTTAAACCCCCTATACTCCTTCTTCCTCAAGTGTCCCAAACCATTGAAAAACCATAGATTTTCTTTTACTGAGAGCCAAAAATTTCAAACCTATTTTTCTGTGTTTTCCTGTGTTCACATCTCAGCTACAGTGTAATCTTTTTTCTTGCCATAGGGACATTGTAAAGAGAGAGTTTTTACACCATTACTACTGTTGAGAGCTTGATCTTGTGAAGATTAACTATGTGGGAGTGTGATCTTGTGGTGATCAACTGTGTAGTTGTGAGATCTTGTGGAGATTGTTATGTAGAAGAAGTTCCGGCTTCCAAACCGGGTTGTGTAGTGGATTCTCCTCGAGAGTGGGGAGTGGGGACGTAGGTCAGCGGGCCGAATCTCGTTAACACATCGCGCGTCACTTGGATAACGATTTCTCAATCTATCTCCTTTACATTTATTGTTCATTATTGTGGTGTTTTGATTGCCTTATTTTTATTGCACGATTATAGCCTTAAGACCCTAATCATCCCCCTCTAGGGTCCAATAGTAACACAATCATTTATACGACGGTCGACCATGAGAAAGTGGCGGTCGACCGTGAAGCACAAAGAATAGTTCAAACAGCTTTGAAACACAGGCGGTCGACCGTGATGGTCGACCGCGAAAGTCTCTAGATGAGCCACGATCGACTGTCATGGTCGACCATGATCCAATAAAAGGCAAAGATGAACTTTGAACTACTGGCGGTCGACCGTGACGGTCGATCGCAAACTGATATATGCTGAAATACAGGTTTTTGACTGATTTTGAAAATACGTTAAAAATATCAAATCAATTCAAAAATAGTAAAACTTTGGGAAAAGTTTCTAAATGATAAAACAAACATGTTTGAAAAGGAATTTTTGGAAATGTAATTTTCGTTTGTGAAAACGCACTGTTTTTGAAAAGAGTTCATAAAACCTGTTTTTCGTGAACACAAAAATTAAACTATGGCTTGTAAACTTGTGTATATATATCATGCATACATTATATATATATTATGAAGTATGAAAGAGATGTAAACATGAAATAAAAGCTATTGTAACAAAGTTTGATAGAAAATCATTTGTATGATAGAAAAAGTCAAACTTATATTGTGTTTACATATTGAGCTTAAATATAATCATACGATATATGTAATCAAACTACTCTTATACCTAGGTGAATGCACACACATGAACTTGAATATTTAACTCTTGATTATCGTGTGTTGAATTCCTGTAAAGAGAAAAACAAACAACAAAAACTAGAAAACATATTAGCTATAAATTGTTTGACAAATCATCATCAAAACCATAGGGCCAACAATCTCTCCCTTTTTTATGATGGCAAACAATTTATTTAGTGATATGAAATCCAAACATATGATTAAACCAACCATATGAATAATTTGAATAAACTATATAACCAAACATCAACATTACATGTAGTTTTTCCATCAATATGAATAAACCAAAAAATCAAACAACAATATGTAGTTTTTCTCCCCCTTTGACAACATCAAAAAGGGAAAAATTAATAGGAGCAACACTCCCCCTGCATTCATGCACAGATTATAAACAACTGTATGGCCAATACTCCCCCTGTCAATTTGCATAAATGACATAACAAATAAAAAGAAAAACATATATGAGAGCTACACATCCATAACCATCCATAAACATCATAAACATCCATAAACATCCATAACCATTTTAACAAGCTACTAAAATCATAAACATATGAATCAGAAGCAAAACCAAATTTTTAACACAAGTAGCATCCTTAACAGCCTGTTTTCGCAATACATTGTGCAGAGGATCTAAAAGCCAGAAAAAGATAGTCATAAGCTATCATAACTACAATAAACAGAAATAGTTCCACAAGACACAAAGTTTTCAACCATAAATCATAAAGTTATTACAACTTCAAAACAAAAGTTAAATATCCAGTTTCAGTTCTACAAAACATAAATCCATAGACAACAAGTATCAATCACCACCATCATCAGATTCAGATGCAGAGCCAGATCCTGAACCAGAAGCAGATCCTTCTTCAGAGCCCTCTTTAGATCCAGTGTCAGAGCTAGAAGAGGGATCCTGAATCCCAAGAGAATGACGCTGATAGCTAAGGAGAGTCCTAACATCCTTCTGAATGCTCTAGACCTGAGTCTCAAGACGATCCAGACGGTCAAAGACCTTAGAAGCTAAAATAGTGGAAGCTCTAGAACGAGATCGGGAAGATGATGGGTTTGTAGGAGCAGATAAAGAGTCTGAAAGTTGTATTCGAGAGAGGGAAACTCTATCAAAATATTCCTTACTAGGATTAACTTTGGGTTCATGAGACAGAGCAACACCGAAGTGTTTAAGAATAAGAGTGATGAAGCAACCAAAGGGTAGAAACTTGAAATGCTTATATGCCATGTTTTTAAGAAAAACGTTTGCCCAATTCACTTTTACCTTGGCAAAAATGGCATACACAGCATTGACTTTATCAGGAGCAAAATGATCAAAGCTACCGGTCTTAGGAATGAGATTCTGAGCAACAATTCGTGCTATGATTTTGGCTGTGGGATTAAGAGAATTGTTGTTCATAGGATAAGAGCAACCGGGCTTAAACAAAATATCATTCACATCCTGATCGGTGTGTTCAATAGACATGAGCTCAATGTCACTTGACGGGATCTTAAGGATTCCCGCAAGCTCGTCAGCAAAAAATGATATAGGAACATTCTTAACAGATGTATTGATGGTTTGAAGACCATCAGTTGAAGATGAAACAGATAGGTTTGCATAAAATAGATAAACAAGAAATGGGTAATAGGGAACCTTACGTTCCACATCTAACAAATTATGTAACCCAATAGCAGATAGAATTTCATGAATATTATAAATAGCTAATTCTTCATACTTGATGTACCTATTAGATAGAATTTTTAACTTGCAAAGTTCCTTATATTTCTTAACTAGGGATTTGAACAGTAGAAAATCCTCATAGTTAGAGGCAATAGATGATGAAGAGCCAGTATCTTGTTTAGATTTCTTTCTAGGAGGCATTATAACAAGATAGGAAAAAAAATAGGATATTGACAGATAAGATTTAAGTAGAAACCCTAGAATTGACAATAAGACCCTAGAATAGAGAAAGAACACAAGATTGAGAGAGGAGAGATTACCCAACTAATTCCCAACAGGAATCGATGAAGAGAGATCCTCAAGGGAGACCACGGTTGATCGAAGGTGAACGGTGGGCGACCGTGAGGAGAATCTGAGCAGAAATCGATTTTGGGGAAGAAATTTTTGAAATCAGGGGAATAGAGAGGGTCGGGTCAAAAGAGGAAGAATCAATGGCCTAGATCAGCTCAAAAATGAAATCAAGGGTGATAGAAGAATCGGGTTTAGAAACGTTATCAAACAAAAACCAAAACCTGATAAGAAATTAAACAGGAAACAGAAAAATTCCCTCGTGGTCGACCGTGGCGGTCGGCCGCGAAAATCACAGAGCCTAAGCTCTAAGGCAGAAACTTTGACGGTCGACCGTGGCGGTCGACCGTGAGAAAAATATCAGCAAAAACATTATAAAATCTGGATTTTGAGAAAAGTTTGATTTGGATCATTAAATAATTTTGTTTTATAAAAATTATATCTATATATATAAAGCTTTTACTTAGTAATCCATGAAAAACATTTTATTTTGTCTTAACATCAAAGAAAATAAACATTTAAGCTTAAAAACCAATTATTCAAAAAACAAAAACAAAAATGTGAAATAAAGCTCATTTTGGTACCTAAATCATTTTGGTACCAATAATATTTGGGACATGACCCCTATCATGTAAATCCAAGGCCCTAGGGTTATGAACCCGCTTGGGTGTATTTTGTGCACCGATACGATCAAAGCAAAAATTGTAAACATGACCCATACGATTG
>NC_033802.1:25609384-25620918 GCF_001876935.1 Asparagus officinalis
TTATCATGTTTGAATCACAAAAACATGACGTGAACACGACACACACAAAAATCTAGAAAAAATTGGATTTTGGGCTCACGGTCGACCGCCACGGTCAACCGCGTGCAGGACAGAGACCTGGGTAGTCTCTGGAGCCCGTCACGGTTGACCGCTAGTCTGTTTCGGCTGTGCATGTTTATTTGAGTTTGTTTTTGGTTGTCAAATGGATTTCTAGACCTTATGATGATAGACTATGATATTAGTGATTGTTAAACACCTGAAATGATGGTGAACTTTAGATGT
Organism: Asparagus officinalis; assembly: GCF_001876935.1. Taxonomy (NCBI): domain Eukaryota; kingdom Viridiplantae; phylum Streptophyta; class Magnoliopsida; order Asparagales; family Asparagaceae; genus Asparagus; species Asparagus officinalis. The sequence continues at coordinate 25,609,667 of NC_033802.1, forward strand.
GGACACGCACACCAAGATTTGTGCATTTATGCTAGATTGTGTTAGATTGACACACTTTTGACACGAGTTAAGTTGATAAACACATATGAATAATGTTGTTCTATACGTATCCGAAAATAGGGAGATGAAACCTATTTGTCGCAGAACGATTGAGTAAGAGTATTACAAAAGTATCGTTATTACACGTATCTGGAATAGGGAGATAATAAAACCTATTGCCACAGAGCGATTGAGTAAGAACATTACAAGAGTATCGCTATAGCACAAGATGATGCACACATAGATTTTTTATCAGTTATAAGTTTTACTTCTATGATAGATTACCCGTGAGTAGGGTATTTATTTTAAAATTTTGGCACACCCGTTATGGACGGCAGTTATATTTCGTTTTGTTTTGGTTGGCATCCTCTTATATTAGAGCAGGCTACTCGGATGTACTTCGAGATGAGATATTTATTCTTTATGTTGGAGATTGGAGTATGTTTCCATGACTATTTGTTTTTTATTCATAGAGAGCTATATGAATGATTTGATATATGTATGTACTGACTCTATTTTCTTATATACTCCTACCCTTCCCCTGGGGAGAGGTAGTGATGATCTCGCTAGCGCTTTGAAGCTCGTCGTTTTCCCCCTCTTTTCAGGCAGTGAGTCCGACGCACGGAGAGTCGCATGTTGATGGGACATCTTAGTTGTTTGTTTAGCTATTTACTATATTTTGTAGTTATTACAAAACTCCACATGTAGTTGATCATTTCCAGACTCTAGATTTGTATTTTATTTTATAGAGTTGAGAGCTATTGTGAGACTATGGTTATTTGACTCATTGTATTTGAGATTCAGTTCAGACTCAGAGATATATTCTTTTTTTCCATTCCAGTTGGGCTCATTATTAATATATCTTATGCTTCTTCTGTGTATATTTTCAGTGTTGCTCTATTTCGATTATTTACCTGTCTGTACCTTCATCTATTTATTGTTTCCACTAGAGAGATAACGATTATGATGGTGAAACATGTCGTAGCATGGTGTTTGGTGCTTGGTAGGTTTGACAATCCGGGTTTCACCTGGGACTGTAGCATTGTGTGAACCCTGGGGCGTCACATAATAATATTTGGGACATGACCCCTATCATGTAAATCCAAGGCCCTAGGGTTATGAACCTGCTTGGGCGTATTTTGTGCACCGATACGGTCAAAACAAAAATCGTAAACATGACCCATACGATTGCAATTTGTGCAATGTAAGGGTTTGAATGGTTTGCGTTGACCGAAATGATGTGCACGTGGTTCATTTGCAAAAATAGATTTTTCTTTGTAATTATTTTGCAAACGAGAATTTCTTTTCAAATCGAAACAAAACATGGCCAAATGACCAAAACGACCATAATAATCACATTTGTACACATGAGTATGTTTATGATTTACACTATGTGTGTGTACATGTGTATGAGATGAAGAAGCTTGATGGGATGCATAATCATGAATATGCTTGTCAATCTTTTATGCATTATGACAAAATTGGGCTAAATGGCCTTTAAGACCATATATAAAACATTTGAAAATTTTTTCATACATGTGTACATAGTGAATAGGTTTCTTAGAAGAATTAACATTGAACTTTGCACACAAGTCCATAAGCTTTTTGTTATTAGCAATACAAGTGTTTAGTGTTGAATCTAAGGTAGATATGTGTTTTCTCATTTGATTCAACTCATCATTGTGCATAGAAGCATTGCTACTAGAAGTAGGATAAACATGATTATTTATCATGGATTTTAATTTATCTACTTCTAACATGGCATCACATTTTTCATGAAGCAACCTAGCATTTTCTAATCTCAAATTTTCATTGCATTCTTTAAGAATTATATTTTTATTTGCAATGAAATCAAACTTAGTGACTAGTGTTTCATGAGTGGATTTATATTAACATACTTACTTTTTACATCAATATAGCAATTGTATAATTTTTCAAACTCAAGAGCAAGCTCATCAAAAGTAATAACATCATCGTTGTGAAGCTCGCATACCTCATTAGGGTTATCACCTAGTAGTAGTGTACATGGAGATGAGACTTCTTTAGAACTCAAAGCGGGATTTTCCAACGCTTGTTGAATAGCCTCCAAGTTCCCTTGATGTGCTTCAATAAATTTCCATAAGGTGTAAGCACTATCAAAATGAGCAAATTTTTTAGAAAAAGATGAGTGAAAGGCACTAAGTAAATATTCTAACAAAAGCTTGTTCATATTAAACATTCTTTTATCATCTTTATTCCACTTGGATTTTTCCAAAGTGGGAATAATATAAGCATCCTCAATAATTTCCCATAAATCAAATTGTTTAGATTGAACAAAAAGTTAATAATTTCCCATAAATCAAATTGTTTAGATTGAACAAAAAGTTTGAATCTAACACACCATTGAGCATAGGGAAAAATATCCAAATGATGAGCAAAATTAATAGCATAACCTAAACTAGATGCATCATACATATCCATAATGATTATATGCAAGAAGCAAAATGCAATCAAAACTAGATTAGCACAAAAACGATAACTTGGATCTTTAACTCAAGGCGATTAGACCTTAAATCAAAGAGCACCAAGCTCTGATACCAATTGTTAAACCCTAGAGGGGGGTGATTAGGGTCTTATGCTAATCTAATCCTGATTAACTACCAATTAAAATTATATTGATTAATTTGTTCTTGCAAGAAATATATGAGATGGATATGAACAAGAAAGATAAGAATAAGCACAAATAAAAATATATGCTAAGCAAAACACAAACACACGATATGTTTACGAGGTTCGGTCACCACGACCTACGTCCCCGCTCCTCACCTCGAGGAGATCTCCACTATCACAATCCGGTTTGAAAGCCGGAACTTCTACATACTCGGTTTACAAGTTTACCGAAAACTCTCACACAACAAACACTATGCAATCACTCGGATACAACCTCTCCCTAGGTTCGTCAACCGACGCCACTCCTATTGGATTCGACCCCGCCTCACACCTCACACTTCTCTCGGTGTACAAGTGTATTACAAGTGATACTCACAATAATGGTTAAATATAATGATTTGTTCTTGATAACAAATGAGAACACAATAAAGCTCACTCTCACTAAATCACACACCACTACCCAATAATATATAGTATGGAAATATTATAAGCTTAATACAGTGTGTGTGATAACAGTAAATAGAAAATATGCAACTCAATTTAAATATAGCTAAGTTATGAAAATAAATCAATAAGCTATATAAGAAAGAGTTTAGAAAACTTCTCAATAAACAAGAAGAACAGTAGATGATGATGAGGATGAGATCCTCAGTTGGAATTGAAAGCCTCTTCTTGTTGTAGAAAACTTCTTTTGAAACAGACAACCAAAATCAGCTTAAACAGCTCTTAATCTTTTGTTAAAAACTCACTGTAAAACAAACTCTTGGTATATAGAAAGAAGAAAGCAATGGGGTATTTATACCCACTCAAGACATCAACCAAAATAACATTGAAAAGACCAAAATACCCCCATAGAATCAAATCAGAATATAGCCGTTGCAACACAATCATTTATATGGCGGTCGACTGTGAGAAACTGGCGGTCGACTGCAAAGCAAAAGGAACAGTTCAAACAGCTTTGAAACACAGGCGATCGACCGTGACGATCGACCGCGAAAGTCTCTGGATGAGCCACGGTCGACCGCGATCCAATAAAAGGTAAAGATGGACTTTGAACTACTAGCGGTCGACCGTGACGGTCGACCACAAACTGATACATGCTGAAATACAGGTTTTTGGCTGGTTTTAAAAATACGTTAAAAATATCAAATCAATTCCAAAAATAGTAAAACTTTGGAAAAGTTTCTAAATGATAAAACAAACATGTTTGAAAAGGAATTTTTAGAAATGCAATTTTCGTTTGTGAAAATTCATTGTTTTTGAAAAGAGTTCATAAAACTTGTTTTTCGTGAACACAAAAATTAAACTATGGCTTGTAAACTTATGTATATATATCATGCATATATTATATATATATTATAAAGTATGAAAGAGATGTAAACATGAAATAAAAGCTATTGTAACAAAGTTTGATAGAAAATCATTTGTATGATAGAAAAAATCAAACTTGTGTTGTGTTTACATATTGAGCTTAAATATAATCATATGATATATGTAAGAAAACTACTCTTATACCTAGGTGAATGCATACATATAAACTTGAATCATAAACTCTTGATTGTCGTGTGTTGAATTTTTGTAAAGAAAAAAACAAACCATAAAAACTAAAAAACATATTAGCTATAAATTGTTTGACAAATTATCATCAAAACCATATGGCCAACAACAAGAATCTCATCCTTAGTTTGCTTGGCTTGGAGCCCAAAAAAGAATGTGAGCTCTCCCATCATGTTCATCTCAAAGTGATCTTGCATAACTTTAGAAAATTCTTTGCATAAAGTTTCATTAGTAGAACCAAAAATGATATCATCAACATATATTTGAACTAAAATAAAATCAATTTTTATTTTTCTTATAAAAAGTGTGTTATTAATATTCCCTTTAGAAAAATCATTTTCAATAAGAAAACTAGAGAGGCAAGCATACCAAGCTCTAGGAGCTTGTTTTAACCCGTATAAAGCTTTTTAAACCCTGTAAACATGATTAGAAAATGAATGATCCACAAAACCGGGGGGTTGCTCAACATAAACTTCCTCTTCTATAAAATCATTTAAAAATGTACTTTTAACATCCATTTGAAATAATTTAAAATTCTTAAAGCTTGCAAAAGCCAAGAACATTCTAATAGATTCTAACCTTGCAACCGGTGTAAAGGTTTCATCATAGTCTATACTCTCCTCTTGATTGTATCATTGGGCAACTAAACGAGCTTTATTTCTTGTTACTATGACATGTTCATCAAGTTTGTTTCTGAAAACCAATTTAGTTCCAATCACACTAACATTGTTAGGTCTAGGAACTAATTTCCAAACATTATTTCTTTAAAAATTGTTTAGTTCATCATGCATAGCTAAAACCCAAAACATATCTTTTCAAGCATCATTAATCTTTTTAGGTTCTTATAGACGGTAAAAAAATACCTCTGTGAGCTTGCAAGAAATTCACTTGAATGACCAACTCGCCTGCACGAGCCAAAATCAACTGGGATAGTGGAATTTCGCCTTTGACACAACTCGCCTGCCCGAGTCCAAAGTCGAATCCGCCCGCAAACCCCAAGGCCGCCAATATGGCCAGATATCAGCTAACCCACGTGCTGAGATGGGCTTTCCCACCTCTCTCGACCCGAAGGGAGAGGGCACAGTACTCCAAGACCGTTAAGCGGCCGCTCACAGTGCGAAGGACTGGATAGGTATCGAGTCAACCTGAGCATTCATAAATGCAACTCACCTCGGCTATCTGAGTCAGGAGACGAATCCGCCAGCATTCGACGAGCTGTCTAAACCCACTCGAGTGCCAGGGACATGCTTTCCCGCCTCTCCTGACCTGAAGGGAGAAGGCACGGCACTCCAGGCCCGCCGAACAGCCGCCCACAGTACAAGTGAGCAGACAGATGTCAAAACAGTCTGCACTCTCATAAATGCGACTCACCTTAGTTGTCCAAGCAACGGGCAAGAGCCACCGGTGCTCGGTGGTTGGTCAGATCCACGCAAGCTTCCGACAGCCATTGTCACGCATACGAGGAGGGGCTTTCCCACTCCTACGTGACGTGATGCAGAGCACAGCTCTTCGAATGACCACTGGTGGTACGAATGGGCAGCAGGATATCTCCGAACAATGTATGGTCACATCCCATAATTCAAGGAGTAGTCAAGCTGTCCTTCTTCCATTTAAAAGCCTCTTCCAGCCAACTTTGAGAGAGGTCGGAAAAACTCGGAGAAAAGCAATTGAGACCAAACTGTTCGCATAATTCTTGCATTGCAGCACCACTGCCTAGTTCTGAGCTCCGATCGCCGGCGGACTAAGCAGACCCGAACTCCATCGAGTCGAGCTTCTACTGCGTACTGAAGCTCTCCAGCAACCTCGATCGAACGGTCCAAGGGAAGCAGACTCGACACGAGCATCGAGCGAAGCGTCCTATAGCCACCTAAAGTCCCCACACTAAACAAAGAGGGCATTCCCTCTGCTTCTGTTGTAAACATTTGATTATTAGTTTGTAATAAGCTTTCTTATCAATACAAACGAAACTCCCTATTTTCGGGAAATCAAATTTACACCCTACAGCACTTCGTTAGCTTTCACGATTTGCTCTGAGGAGCATAATTGATGGCTAGCCACTGTAATGTACCTAGTAGACTTAGGAGTCAAGACAAGAATGGCTGCAAGAGACGCCAAAACATACGCATGAGCATTTTCAAGACGGACTACATAACTGATGTAAAAGACTTTGAATGAATGAGCAAGTTTCATTGCGGCTTCATGGTAGGTATAAGGTTATTGTGGCGACCTCAAATTCTCCTTTAATTTGATTGATGATCGATTAAGAGCTCGTCAGACAGGAGGTCCAAACCTCCGTTTCTCATAATGGCCTGAATCATTATACAGGCCCGAGAAACGCTAGATGAGAAGGCAAACTGCCCGACGTCGGAAGGCTCTCCAAGTCAGGAGCATCGACTGAGGAAGGCAGGGCCACCCGCTCAGGAGGACTTCGCTTCTCAGGTCATATCCCTGATGCGAATAAATCACCTCGAACGAGCGAGCCTACCCAAGTAGGCGAATCCTCGAAGGCTGGCGAGCCTCGCCATAACCATTTGGCGGATAAACGTAAAGGCAAGGAAATAGGCGACACCTTGCAAAACCACTCGTCCAAACGAAGGGTTGAAACCCGCCTATGCACTGGAGTTCGCCCGAACACGAAGACTCGCCAGTCAAGGCGAGATCGCCTGACTCCAGCATCAAAACGTTCCACCCAGCGTGCGCCAGAGAACACGTCAAAAAATCTCTCGTGCACTCACCCGAGCGACTCTTCTGAGGCTGGGGGTTGTCACCAACCGCCCACAGAAGACCTCAGGGAATACTTAACTCGCAAACGCACTATACATGAGGCGAATCCTCAGTGCCACTATGAGAGACTCATCCACACGGTCCTCGCCGATTGCCAATGCGTTGGAACTGCGAAACCTTCGGTATTTGAGAGACTTTCTTAACAGTCCTCTCGACCAAGGCCCTCCCGTCGAAGGCGTCGTCACCAAAAAGGACGCGCTGCCGACGACCTAGAGCTCGCATCCGCCACAGTTAACATGACGGACAAGGGGAAGGCGATACTCTCCGACTCGCCAGACTCGGACTCCGTCCTGAGACCTAATACTCGGTTCGTTTGACGCCGGTAGGACGGCATATTCCAGCGAACACGTAGTCGCAGGGGGGCAAGTATTGGGTTTGATTATTCCACCCTGGTACCTCCCTCCTACGGAGAAGATGAGGTTCATTCGGCTGCGGCCACATCTCAGACCTCGCGCTCAAGTCAAGACGTGCTGGCGAAGGTACACATGACTGAACTCAACCCCGAGCAGACAATGGCTCAAAAGCTGGAGGAACAGCAGGCGACCATCGACTCTCTAAGAGAGATGATAGAGCAACTGCTGAACAAGAAGAAGAAGAAGAAAAGGACCCAACGTCCCTTACCTTGGCAAACTAGGGAAAAGGAGTGGGTACCTCCCCGTCGCCCGACGACTGAAACGGAAGACAACAGTAATCAACAATCTGATTACTCTTCCAAGACGTCGCTGGGAACGTCGCCTAGCGGTAGCATCCGTGACAAGAGATTCGACGAGTTGCAGGACCAGCTCAACGTGCTGAAGCTTTAGCAAAACATGAACAAGCTGGGGGTGGTACGTCCTTACCCTATCGAATGGGACACAGTCCCATACCCGGTGAAGTTCAAGCCAATCAGCTTGGTACAGTTTGACGGTAAGGGATCGCCCTCGCAGCACATCTACTACTTCATGGCGCAGACTGGGTTCCTTACGGGGAATGACGCCATTCTCACTCGACTATTCATAGGTACCCTTAAGGGGGTGGCCTTTGAATGGTTCCGCAAACTGGAACCCGGCTCTATCAAAGCATGGGCCGACGTTGAAAAGCTCTTCCTCGCCCGCTTCTTCGACGACGACATGGAAGTGTCAATGGCCACTCTTCTTGCTGAGAAGCAGCAGAAGTCAGAGTTGGTCAATGACTTTGTGAAGAGATTTCGAAATCGATCAGTCCACTGTCGGGACCAAGTCTCCGAGTCGATACTGATTGAGATGTGCCGCAACAACCTGTCGATCCACATCCTATCCAAGATAGGGGCAGTAGAGACCCGGACTTGGAAGGAGCTTGTTCGCCAGGGTGAACAAGTCGAAAACATGATCAAGAGGCTGGAGGCCGAGAAGCCGCAGTCCAAGAAGGGAGCAGCATAGCCAGCTACGCCGAAGAATCCTCCTCGGTCGAGGGGAAAAGAGATCATGGCAGTCGACTCTGCCCTGGCACCAAAGGCTGCTCAAAAGCCGAAACCCAGGTAATTTGAACAGCGCCCCCCCGCGGCAATACGACTTCAAAGAAGACCAGGTGGTGGCGACCATCGACACTCTACTCAAGAGTGGGCGAATTAAGTTGCTAGAAGCCGCGAAGCCTGAGGAGGCGGACAAAACCGGTGACCCAAGTTATTGTGCGTATCACAGATTCCTTGGCCATCACACAACCAAGTGCTACGTCCTCAAGGACAAGCTCCAAGCCCTCTACAACGCGGGGGTTTTGAAGAAAGAGAAAGTCCAAAAGCAAGTGGCTGCGAACATGATCACTTTGAGCTTTGGGACAGATCTCCCGGAGGTTCAAGCTCCAGCGGGGGTAATCCCTATCCCCAAGGCGGTCTTAAAAATCACTAATGACGATCCTCACAACCAGTGGGGAAAGGGTTTGGTCCCACAGACTCTGCCATCGGGGTAGGTGATGTGGGTCCACTCAGACCTCCTCAATGATGAGCAATGGACTGCACAGCCTTCCAAGGAGGCTAAGGGAAAACACTGCAATGTTGTCTCCGCCATCTTGGATAGAGATAACACGGCGATGACTGCCCTGACAGACTCTGAAGAGGACACCAACATCTTCGCCACGAGAGCAGGGAAAGAATTCGCGAAAGAATATCCCGCGAGGGCGGAGAACCTGGCAGGACCTCCCGCGAGGCCAGCCGCAGCAACCCCTCCCAATCCAGACGGGCCAAGCTCAAGCCGCCAGCCTTTCCGGTTCAACGTGCTCGCGCAACTGAAAAGCATCCCCACGCGAATCACCATGTACGACCTCCTCCGATTATCCAGATCCACCCGGGAGGCCCTACAAGAGGCGTTGGCCGACTCAGAGGCGTTCTCTACCCATTTCTCGAAAGAAACAGAGGTAGAACAGGAATGTGCGACTTGCTGCCAAGTCTCCGAGAGACGGGTCCCGTGCATCACTTTCACTCCTAAGGACATGCTCATCAAGAGCACATCCCATGACCGGCCGCTGTACTTCACAGGATACGTCGGCTCGTCGAAAGTGGATCGGATTCAGGTCGATGCGGGGTCGGCGCTGAGCATCGTGCCCTTAAAGTTGATCAAAGTCAAAGCGCCTAGCCTCGACCGTGACAACCATCTTCGGCTTTAACTCTACGGGGACTTGGCCGCTCGGCAAAATCCGCCTGAAATGTCGGATAGGCGACATGAAGACGGAGGTGACGTGCTACGTCATTGACACCGAACCCTCCTACAACCTGCTCTTAGGACGTCCGTGGATTCATGGCAACTGAATAAATACGTCCACACTGCACCAGTGCTTGAAGTACGTGGACTACTACGAGCGAGTAAAGACAGTAGTGGACGACAAGCAGACCTTTAAAGGTGTCGAAAACTACTTCACAGATTCTCTGCTGTACCAGGACTCCGACGAGCCACCAGCAGAAGAACTGGAGAGTGGCAACGAGGCGGACATCGAGCCTGAATACGGTGACAGCTTAATTCTGAATGACTTCGAGTTAATTGTAATCGGTTACGAGAGTCACCATGTAACCAACGCTGTTCAGGCGGAAAAATTTATCATGAATGAGAAATCCGACTTTGCTTATTTGTCGTCTTGCTCCACATCCGAGGATGAGGCACCTAATAACCTATGGTCGACACTCTACAGTTCCCTACACTTGCCGGTGTGCTCGTCATACGTTGCCAAGACGCAGCCGATCAGGTCATCGCAAGCTGTGTTCGTCGTGCCGGCCCGAAATAATTATCGAAAAGATATTATTTTCCATCGGATCGATCATCCCCTATGCATGCTATGGGATGAATCTGAGGACGAGGACCCAGCGCCCTAGTTTTCGCAATACAGTCGAGTTGTGAAACGTATGATGAGCGACATGGGGTATGACCTCACTCGTTTGGAGGGCCTAAATTACGGCCAAGGGCGCAGAACGGTCATCCAACCCGCTTATGTACCCAAAGGGAAGCCCTCAAATTACTTCAACAGGACTAGGAGAGGCTTAGGCTACTCCTCCTCCTCGTTCAGGGGATCAATCGTCAACAACCTCAGCTTGGGACTCAGACGTTAGCGTGAGGGATCTGTTCGATAGCCTTACAGTCAACATGGCTACGATAGACCCCGCCGAAATGGCGGAGGACGAACAACTTCCACTCTATGACGAGACATGGGATCGCCATGTTAACGCCCAGTGGAACAGTCGCTTCGAACAACGCGAACCGCCAACTGAAGACGAAGTCCTCCAGGTGAACATGGGTACCGAGGCGAATCCCAAACCCATATTCATCAGCGGTAGTCTGCCTCTGCAGGAAAAAGAGGATCTCATCGCCCTCATACGGGAATACATTGACGTCTTCGCCTGGAATTACGAAGACATGCATGGTCTGGATCCGCGGGTCGCCATGCATCGCCTCAACATCAGCCCTGACTCTAAACCAATCAAACAACAGCAGAGGCGGGTTCGCCCTCAGATCATGGAGGCGATCGAAGCCGAAGTGAAGAAACTGATTGAGTCCGGTTTCATCAGGGAGGAGCAACACCCCGACTGGGTGGCGAATATTGTTCCGGTCTTGAAGAAAAACGGTAAGATCCGCATCTGTATCGACTTTAGGCACCTCAACGCTGTGTGCGCTAAAGACGAATTTCCTCTGCCCATCACGGATGTCATCATTGACAACACTGTTCGCGTGGAAAATCGTAGGTTTCTTTGTTATTGATTCCATTGTCATCTTGAGTTACAACTT
>NC_033802.1:25621918-25623226 GCF_001876935.1 Asparagus officinalis
TGCTCGTACGCCATCAATAAGTCCTCCCTCAACCTGCAGGCTACGGCTTGGATTCCCGACATATAGTTGATCATAGCCGAACTGACGAGCAAAGCGGCAGGGAAGGTAAGGCTCTATGTGGCATTGATTCTTCACTCGGAGGACAAGATACCCAACGCGGATGTTCACTAACCAGCGGAAACAACCAACGTCGAGAACAGTCCTGTCACTTCTAGGTTTCTCCTCGTCAATCAGCACGTCGCCATAGCGACCTGAAAAGTGAGGAAAACACTTGAAGAACTCCCAGCTCTTACGGACTCGAAGCTCTCGTTGAACATCACTAAATTTGTTCCCGAGCCATCTGCTCTTCTCCACATCAAGTCGGGACGGTGGAGAACGAGCCACGCCATCAGATATGCGTAAGGAAGCTCGACCTTCGGACAAATAAGCTCAGTCGATGGTTCAGAACCCATCTGGGTAAAACTACTGACTAGACACCTAAGCCCGCAATGGATGCCAGCAACCATCGCTGGGAGCAGGGAAAGCTCTCTCCCGTAAGCTAGCTGAACTGCAGGGAAGAGCACCTCGACAGGTAGAGCGTCTGAAGGCTGGTACGGGACAACACATTTCTTCAACCAAAGGGCAAGGTAGCCTGCTAGTAGAGTCCGGGGCCCAATGGACTTCTGTGCACGGCAGAGAAACGAACGAAACTTGGTTCCCGCAGGAAAAGCTCCCTCAGCACTGGCAAAGGTATAAGAACGAGCCTCAGCCTTCTCCATCAACTCATTAATGGCAGTAGGGGTCAACACGTCTAATTCACGAATGGGCTCGCTGGAATTACCCTCCAAATTCTGGAACAAATAGCTAGCAAACTGCTTCAAGCTGATCTGCCTCTTCCTTTTCGCTAGAGCAGAAGTCTGGACCAAGGAGGTATAATAGTGACAAGTAAGATCCCAGAGAGTGTCATACATATCGGGAGTATCTTTCTTCATACACTCCAACTGCTGGTTCGAGGGAAAATACTCCTGATATGGACAATCCCCCATCGGAAGACCAGAAACCTGATGCATCTCATGCAAGGCCAACCCTAACTCGCCACCGCTGGTCAGAAAGGTGTTACTGTCAGGCATGTAGGTCTCTAGCAACGCCAAGAAATGGCGGCAGCTGACCGGGATTCCGTACATGGTGGCTCGTATAGGTGCATACAACCCACTGCTCTTCAGAATGGCGGCAGCTGACCGGGATTCCGTACATGGTGGCTCGTATAGGTGCATATAATCCACTGCTCTTCAAATCCCTCTCCCAGCGCGCCAAGACGAAACTAGTCAT
>NC_033802.1:25626251-25643455 GCF_001876935.1 Asparagus officinalis
GGCTCGGCCATGAGCCGAGCCACCCCAAGGTGGCTAGGCACAGTGTCGGCCACCCCGAGGTGGCCGACAGTGGCCCGAGGTGGCCGACAGTGGCCAGAGGGGGCCGACAATTCTCTTTTTGCAGCCACTGTCCTGAGAGCCTATAAATAGGCCTAGAGATGTTCATTTTCGGAGGTCGAACTTTCAAGAGCCGAAACTCTGCCGGATTGAAGAGTGAACTCGGAGCTTGAAGACCAGAAGACTTGCACCATTCAGATCTGATCCTCGGCGACCATCCACGTCAGAAAAGGCAGGATCTCGAGAGGAAGAAAGAACAGATCTGAGATCTACACGAGGCTACACTCCAGATCTAAGCTTGGTCTTAGATCTCGAGATCTGAGCGATTATTCCCTTGGTGGATTAATCCCTCCCGGCTATTATTCCCTTCGTGGAATAATACCCGAATACTCGTGTAGATCCGACCGGATCCAGATCGCGCGGTGGTCCACGGATTAACCCCGGCGTCGGCAAAGAACCCACACAAGCAAGCGACCGCAAAACAGGAGCTTGCGATTCGTTCGAAAGAGGAAAGTTGTAATTTTTCTTTATTTTCTTTGATTTAGTTGTAACCGGATCTATAAAAGACCGGATCTTTTGTAACTCGAAAAGTTGTAACTCAAGATGACAATTATCTCATTAATGAAGAAAGCAACAGTTTTCCACGCGAACAGTGTTGGCCTCATGTTTATGAGCATATTTCCTGATTTTGTTTTGATGGTCACAAACAATTCCTAACAACGTTTGTCGGGTGTTGGTATTTTTTTATTAGGTAATCTACATAAATATCCATGTTGGAGGTTGGATGAAACCGAGCTTTCACGATCATATCTATTGGAGGATGGAAGGAATATCGGAGTGAAGCAATGAAATTCAAGTCATATACAAGATCAAGCTTCATCCATGTTACCAAGATCGAGCGTCATGAAGATTATTGCTTGGTAAATCAGTTTAGGGTTTATATTATGTGTGTTGGTACTTTAAGCTCAATATGATACACACACACAATTTATTGGTTTATCCGTTTTCTTGTTCTATCCACAAACAAAGTTTTTACAAGAAAAATAAATATTTGTATACATACATATTTGTTTTCTTATGGATAAATGATTTTGGTTTACTGATATAGATACAAAACAAATATGCATTCATATACATATTTTATGTTTCATAATTATCATTTTGTTTAATGCATATATTGTGCAAAACTTCATTTTGCATAATATTGAGTTTCTAGGTTGTAGACTTCATAAAAATATTTTATATCATTTTATTAAGTCTATAAAATTATTTTATAAAGTTTTAAAAGTTTTTTTAAATCAACATGTCAAAAACATGTATGTTTAGTTTTCATGTTTTTAGATATTTTTTCAAAATGATGATATTTTACAAATAGGAAGTGCAAATTCAAAAATTCTTTTTACAACATATTTATTATCATGTTTACAAGCATTTCCCAAAGTTTTACATTTTTTATGAATTTATTTACTATTTTAAAGGCACTTCAAAAATTAGATTTACTATTCAAAACAGACTGATATTGTGTTATCAGTCGACTGATACAAAGGATCAGTCAACTGAAGAAATCATCTTAAATCATCATATGTTTTTGTTTTTATGATTGATGATCAATCAGTCGACTGATGAGTTAATCTGTCGACTGATGAGAACTTTAGTCGACTGATGAGCTGAGATTGATCTATAACGGTCATCTCATCAGTCAACCGACGTAACCCGTCAATCGAGTGATAGCCTCCAACGGCTATATTTCCAAACTTTGTCTTGTTTTGGTTTTTTGGTCTTTTTGCTGGGTTTTCTTAATCTTTGGGGTTCCCTATATATACCCCCTCATACCTAGCTCTGTTTCCTAACAAGAGAAAAGTTTTATAGAGTTTTACAAAGTTTGTTTAAGGGTTTAAAAGTGTGTTTAAGAGCTTAGTTTGTAAAGAAATTTTCACAAGTGCTTGAGAAGATAATCTTTGGTGTTTGGGCGTCCAACTCATCTCCCTCTCTCTCTTGATCTATAAAGAAGTTTCCTTAAACTCTTTCTAACTTTATATTTATTTGTTTGTTAATCGTTTTTATTAAAGCTAGATTTTAATTAAGTTTAGACTTGTTTTGATTTATCTCTTTATTACACACACCCACATTGAGCTTATTGTATTTTATACATAGTACAATTTAGGGTTGTGGGTTTGTAATTTAGAGTGTGAGCTTAATTGTGTTCTCATCTATTTTAGAGAACAACCATTTGTTGTAGAGAGCCTTATTGTGAGTTACACTTTGTAATACACTTGTACACCGAGAGGAGTGTGTGGTGAAAGACAGGGTCGTCCCAAGAGGAGTGGTGTCGGTAGTAAAGCCTAAGGAGAGGTTGTAAAATCCGAGCACTTGAGGGAGACACGAGCTAGAGACGAACACTTAGAGGGTGTAGAGTGGGATTGTAAGAGTGTGAGTTGTAAAGTCTTCGGTGAGCTAGAAAACCGAGTATGAGCTGTAAACATTTTCGGGTGAGCGTCGAAAATCCAGTGTGATAGTGGATTTATCCCTGGGGAGCAGAGACATTGGATGGAAGGACTGAACTCTGTGATCATTTTGTGTTGTTTGTGTTTGTTTATTTATGCACTATCACTCTTGTTTGTTTATTGTTTATTTCACCATTGTGTTAGTTTATATATCCTTGCATATATTTCACCATATATCTCATAGCTTGGATATTGCTCTTTGTTTATATTGCTCATTCTTGTACATAACTCTTGTATATCTATCTTGCAACAATAATTTGTTAATTAATTTTTTATTAGCATTAAATCGGATTAGATTAGACAAAGACCCTATTCACCCCTCCCCCATCTAGGGTTCTTTTCTAGTGGCATTAGTGTCTAATAACAGGTATCGGAGCTTGGTGCTCTTTGATTTAAGGTCTAATCGCCTTGAGTTAAAGATCTAAGTTATCTTTTTATGCTAATCTAGTTTTGAGATTTACTGTATCTTACTTTCATATGATTATAATTATGGATATAAATGGTGCATCTTGTTTAGGCTATGATATCTAGTGTTGCTCCTAAATATAGAAACTTCCCTTATGCTCAATGGTGCTTTAGATTTAAAATATTTGTTAAATCTAAAAATATTAATTTATGGGAAGTAATTTATAAAGCTTATATTTTGCCCACGTTGGAAAAATTCAAATGGAGCAAACATGATAAGAAAATATTTATAATGAACAAGTTAGTGTTAGAATTATGCTTAATGCTTTTGAACCATGTATTTCTAACGAACTTACTCATTTTGATAGTGCTTATATAATATGGAAACTTTTTGTAGCATATCAAGGAGACTTGGAGGATATTCGATGCGTTGTGGCGAAATCGACTTTAAGTGAGAGCAGAGCATCATGCATACGGTCACTAGGCGATAGCTCTAGTGTGGTAAACGAGTCCAATTCCGAAAATGATTTATCCATTAATGATCTTGTATGTGCATATGAAAAACTAATGCATGCCTACAGAAGTTGCAAAATAATTTTATTGATCTTAAAAGCAAGCATGCAGAATTAAAATCTGATCATGTGTTGTTAGCTTCTAAATTTGATACTATTTCTAATAAGAATGTGATCCTCAAAGAAAAGAATTATAAATTAAAATTGGATCATGATTCTTTAATTTTAAACTTTCCTATTCTAACTCATGAAAAAGAAAATGCCATGATAGAAGTAGAAACAATTAGAAATGAGTTTAATTCATTTAAAAATGATCATGTTTTATCTACTTCTATTTCCAATGCATTTGTACAAAATGATGAGTTGAATCTTGCTAAGGAATGCATGTCATCTTTAGATTCAACCCTTAATTCATGCATTGTTAATCATAAGAGGCTTGTGGATATGTGTGCCAAGTCTAAGTCAAAATCAACCACTCATTATGCACACATATATAGCAAAGTTTATAAATATTCTATTTGCGGCCGAAAAGGCTACCTTACTAAATTTTACTATGATACGCAAAAACCTATAATAAATAATCATAATTGTGCATGCCATCAAGTTTCTTCATCACATGTACACACACATGCACTCATTGCTCATCATAAGCATGCTCATGTGTATAAATATAATTTTTGTGCAAGATTTGGCTATTTGGCAAAGTTTTGTTTTGATTTAAGAAAAGGTTCAATTTTGCCAGATTCTTCAAATAAACCACGTTTGTTTAATAAAGTTTCACATTTGCAAAATAATTTTAAAAGATCATCCTTGTTTGTAAATGATTCTCGTGCACGCCCGTTTGGTCAACACAAATCATTTAACCATTTTTATTGCACCTATTGCAACCAAAAAGGTCATGTGTATAATTTTTGTTTTAATCGTGTTAGTGCACAAAATACGCCCAAATGTGATCATTACCCTAGGGCTTTGAGCTTTATTGATAGGGGTCATGTCCCTAAATTTTTCGGTATCAAAAGTTCTTAGGTGCCAAATCAAAATTAATTGTGTTTATGTTGTATTTTTAGATTTTAGGATTTTATTTGTTTTCATATATATATATATATATATATAAGTAGTTTTATATTTTAAATCTATAGTTCATGATTATTGTATGTTTTGTAATTTCATATTGAACTATGAAGTGTTTTGTTTTGATTTGTACTCATGAATTCATTATAAATCACTTATATGATAATATTTATGTGTTTGTGTTTATGGATCATCTATTTGTACTTTATAATGTATTATTTATGTGGTTTGATCAAGTTTTACAAAGAAAATTTCCTTTATTGATCTAACATCATTTTTGGGTTTAAATCTTGATTTATGATTTCATTTGAGTGATTTATTTTCATTTGAAAACTTTTTTTCATGATTCTCATGTTCTTCATTCCTTTGTTTTCCTAAATCTATTTATACATTATTTTTATGTTTTTATTTTGAGACACACTCTTACATAATGATACATCCATATGTGTTCTCATTATCTCGTTGTTAGTGAGTGATACATAGCATGTTTTCATCTATGCTTGCTCACATATTTTTCCTTGCTTTTTATTGCATATTTTCTTTGTGGCATTTAGATAGCGGGAGTTTTTTCGCCATATATTTGTTTTATACTCACTTATTCTTATTTGTAGGGGGAGCTTTCGCTCTCTTCATTCTTATTTGTTTTCCCTATTTTGATGTTGACAAAGAAGGAGAAACAAATCTATTGTGAGTATATCTTGCTTTGGTTTATGCATAAGGATTTTACTTTTACATATTCAAAATGGTTCATGCATATTTTACATCTCTTTGTGTAGATTGTTTGTCATCATCAAAAAGGGGGAGATTGTTGGCCTCATGTGTATGAGCTTATTCCCTAATCTTATTTTGATGATTATAAACAATTCCTAACAATGTGTGTCGAGTGTTTGCATTTGTTTTGTTAGGTAATCTACACAAATATCCATGTTAGAGGTTAGATGGAACTGAGCTTTCACGATAATATCCATTGGAGGATGGAAGGAATACCGGAGTGAAACAATGCAATTCAAGTCATATACAAGATCAAGCTTCATTCATGTTACCAAGATCGAGCGTCATGAAGATTATTGCTTAGTAAATTAGTTTAGGGTTTATATTATGTGTGTTGGTACTTTAAGCTCAATATGATACACACACACAATTTATTGGTTTATCCGTTTTCTTGTTTTATCCATAAACAAAGTTTTTACAATAAAAATAAATATTTGTATAGATACATATTTCTTTTCTTGTGGATAAATGGTTTTGGTTTAGTGATATAGATACGAAACAAATATACATTCATATACATATTTTATGTTTCATATTTATTATTTTATCAAATGCATATATTGTGCAAAACTTCATTTTTGCATAACATTGAGTTTCTAGTTTGTAGACTTCATAACAATATTTTATATCATTTTATTAAGTATATAAAATAATTTTATAAAGTTTTAAAAGTTTTTTTAAATTAATATGTCAAAAACATCTATGTTTAGTTTTCATGTTTTGGACATTTTTGCAAAATGTTGATATTTTACAAATGGGATGTGCAAATTCAAAAATTATTTTTGCAACATATTTATTATTAGCAACATATTTATTATCATGTTTACAAGCATTTCACAAAGTTTTACAATTTATGAATTTTTTTGCTATTTTAAAGACACTTCAAAAATTAGATTTACTATTCAAAACAAGCTGATATTATGTTATCAGTCGACTGATACAAGGGATCAGTTAGCTGAAAAAATCGTCTGAAATCATGAAATATTTATGTTTTTATGACTGATGATCAACCAGTCGACTGATGAGTTTATCTGTCGATTGATGAGAACTTCAGTCGACTGATGAGCTGAGATTGACCTATAACGGTCATCTCATCAATCGATTGACGGAACCTGTCAGTTGACAGATAGCCTCCAATAGCTATATTTCCAGACGTTGTCTTGTTTGTGTTTTTTGGTCTTTTTGCTGGTTTTTTTTATCTTTGGGTTTTCCTATATATACCCCCTCATACCCAGCTCTGTTTCCTAACAAGAGAAAAGTTTTAAAAAGTTTTACAAAGTTTGTTTAAGGGTTTAAAAGTGTGTTTAAGAGTTTAGTTTGTGAAGAAATTTTCACAAGGACTTGATGAGCTAATCTTTGCTGTTTGGGCATTCAACTCATCTCCCTCTCTCTCTTGTTCTATAGAGAAGTTTTTCTAAACTCTTTCTAGCTTTATATTTATTTGTTTGTTAATCGTTTTTATTAAAGCTAGATTTTAATTAAGTTTAGACTTGTTTTGATTTATCTCTTTGTTACACACACCCACATTAAGCTTATAGTATTTTATACATAGTATAATTTGGGGTTGTGGGTTTGTAACTTAGAGTGTGAGCTTAATTCTGTTCTCATTCATTTTAGAGAACAACCATTTGTTGTAGAGAGCCTTATTGTGAGTTACACTTTATAATACACTTGTACACCAAGAGGAGTGTGTGGTTAGAGAAGGGGTCATCCAAAGAGGAGTGGCGTCGGTAGTAAAGCCTAAGGAGAGGTTATAAAATTCGAGCACTTGAGGGAGACACAAGCTAAGATCAACACTTAGAGGGTGTAGAGTGGGATTGCAAGAGTGTGAGTTGTAAAATTTTTGGTAAGCTAGAAAACTGAGTGTGAGGTGTAAACATTTTTGGGTGAGCGTCGAAAACCCGGTGTGATAGTGGATTTCTCCCCGGGAGTGGAGAGCGGAGACGTAGGACGAAAGGTCCAAACTCCGTGATCATTTTGTATTGTTTGTGTTTGTTTATTTGCGTACTATCAGTCTTGTTTATTTATTGTTTATTTCACCCTTGTGTTAGTTTATATATCCTTGCATATATTTCACCATATATCTCATTGCTAGGATATTGCTCTTTGTTTATATTGCCCGTTCTTGCACATAACTCTTGTATATCTATCTTATAAGAATAATTTGTTAATTAATTTTTATTGGTATTAAATCGTATTATATTAGCATAAGACCCTATTCACCCCCCCCCCCCCCCACATATTAAATCGGATTAGGTTAGCATACCCCCCCCCCCCCCCCCTCTAGGGTTCTTTCCTAGTGGATTTAGAGTCTAACATAAGGTTCTCACATTCACATGTGGATTCAATGTCCATACTCAATCAGTCTGTGGCAATAGGTTTTATCTCCCCTATTCCGGATGATGCATCCTGATGATCGTACCACGGAGTATAGGTTTATCAGCCCAAATCTAGAAACACATCAATCATCTTCGAGTATTGGTACCGTCGAGGTCTCATTATGGGATAACGTTTAAATACTCCTAGTGTGGTATCACCGAGGTCTCATTACGCGATAAACGTCCACACTGAAATATCCCCGACAGATATGCGTGCGTCATTATGTGTTATACCAACAATAATTAACTCAAACATGTATTGTGCATCTCCACTATGCATATATATTTATTTAACAACATAATTCAAGCATTTGTGCACGTATCTCAATGTGTGTGTCCATATTTCATGTTCACCAACACCTCAGGTGTTAAACAGGTCATAAACATCATATTACATATCAGATAGATCATGAAAATCCCTCAAAAATATCAAACATGAGTCTAAACATGCACAGGCTTCTGTCTGTTTGGCGGTAGACCACGCCTTAAGCGGCGGTCGACCGGACTGCAATCAGCAGCCTATTTGTTGCAGATTCGTGATATTGTGTTTATGCGTGTTTTTCATGATTCAAACTTTTTAGTTCATCATAAAACTTGTATAGAACACTGTAAACACTAGATTAACATCTATAAATATTATTAAACACATGAAACATGATTAATTACATGATATATCATAATCAAACCATAAACATGCACAAAAACATCGATATGTCAATAAAAACATCAAAACTCAGTTAAACCATGTTGTTATTTACTTTCAGATCTTAAATCACTTCTTGAAATTCGTTCTTTAGCTTTTAATTACTTATTATTTCAAATTATCACTTATTAACTCAAATTTACGGGGTTTTATAATTATGTACCTCCATTGGTGTGCTTGTGACTTTTGATAACAACAAAAAGGTGAGAATGGAGGGAAACTATGAATCATTCATGAAGTTTTGTTTCCTTAGATTTTGTTCCCTTTTTTTTTTGAAAAACTCGATGCATTATTGCAGAGGGTTCCACAATATGTACCTTCTCATCTCACTTTTCAATTATGCATGAAAATAGGAGGAACACTGTATATCGTTTACTATCTCAATAAAGTGGATGTGTGTTTATTCATTGCTTATGTATCTCAAGCAGTTGATTATCTCAATGTTTCAAAATTCCTGTTTGTTATTATCAAGAGCGAGAGATTATAAGGACGTTGCCTATATAATATCTCTAGTTTGAGTAATATCAAGTACATATTTGAGTTTAACTTGTGTTTTGAGATTATTTAATATAAAAAAGATGAAAGAGATTGAAAATCAGCTCAAAAGATGAATTTAGCACTTGGACCATTAGTAGTTCCACATTAACCATCGATGGTGCTCTATACATCATAAATATTGTAATCGATCACCGGTGGTGTAAAAAGTCCAAAGAGGTTTAGATTATTGATGGGATCATCGACAATCAATGAAGGGTAAGTCACCATCGATGATTGAGAGCCTCAATTGATTGTCAAAAGGTTGATTCTAGATTTTTCAAGTTTGAATTTCAGTCGCTTGTCAAAAGGTTTGAGAATCATCATCAAGGAGAAGTGTTTTGACTAGCCTCATAGATCGCTCACTCGCCATGAACATCATTACCTGATAAGTTCACAGCAAGGAAACCTGCCCTTAGATCTCAAGATCTATGTCAACCTTCTAGATCTCAACTTATATGTTCTTGGAGTTTGATCTTAATCGAAAAGGGCTGTTGGATTTTTTTCTAGTTGAGTGTTACAGATCTTCTGTTTTTTTGTACTCTTTTAACTTTTATGGCATATTTAAGTCGTTTGAATTGAGGGTCAGGAACTAGTTAGGTGTAGAGATTACTCATTTTGGGGAGTTTGGTTAAACAGTTAGTTTTAGAATAAACTAGAGCTTCAGCCTTGTAAGCCTACTGAATTGGGTTTGTCATTCAGGAAAATTTGTTTATAGTGAGGAAGCCCCTTCATGATAAGGAAAAATCAGTGTAGCATTTTTTTCTGAACTAATATAAAAAATTCTCGCTTGCTCTAGTTGTTCTTTGTACGTTTGATTTTTGCTTATTTTTTTTATCACAGCTACATAATCTATGATAACATGTAAAACAATAGGAAATCCTATTTAACCTACTCTAGGCTTTCATCTCAGATCCAACATTAACTTGTTTAGGGTCAGAGCAAGTCATATATCCACGAGAAAAAAGAGATAATTTATTCACTAATTAACTAAAAAGGGAGGTACATTAGAAGAGATCCTTTAATCTCAACAGCCACTGTCACCATTGATACAAGTCTACCTTTTTTATAATTGACTCCAATTATTTCAATCTAAATTGCTGATGCAAATTAAAAGATGAGATACAACCATGTAGGTTTTCAGTATTATCTTGAAATCAATTTTGCATCAAAACCCACTATTGTGAAAACTATTATTTTAAAATTGGACATGGTTATATCACATCCCTTTAAATTTAAATGGATCGTTAGAAATTAAGATAACTAGATGCTCTTCAGTTACCAACTTATTTGAGCTAATCTGAAATAAGTTATGCTGCGATAATCGAAATGACAAACTGAATTATTTCGGAATTTATATATCACCCAGGGAATCAAGCGCAGACTGATAACGGGCTGGGATGATGTCCAGCAGCTTAGAATTTTAGACAACGCAAGTTACGCAACAATCAGGGTACAGCAGGAGAACACTGTAGTTAACTGAATGTTTATTTTGTTTTTCATTTTTATTTTTTCAGATTGCGCTGTCATTAGACCCACCGCCCTTTGCTTCGCATAATCATCTTTATTCTTATTTAAATATAAGCATTAATTAATGAATGATCAGAACAGCGTGTCCTTTAATAGCGTGTAAAAGACTCTAGACTCTTTAATATTCAATTTGACTAATAAGTTGAACGAGTCGTTTTGTATTCTTGAGTAATATTATGGCACCTCCCCAACATTTATTACTTAAAGCAACCTGCACAACTGTAACCAGCTCAGCTCAATTATTAACACAAATTGCTTATATATATTGACTTAATACTTGAAAAGTCTTCTTTAATTAGCGAAGTAAGATGCAAAGCTATCGGAAGCTTCTACGAAAGTCTAATTGAAATCAGGTACATAGATTTTACGAAATTATTTTTAGTAACAAATAAAGACCGTTTACCTGAGCTCCCTTCATCTTCCCTATAAAAATGTCTAAAACCACGGGAAACTTAAGATCATAACGAGCACTCAAACAAAGGAGCAAGATTGATCCGTAGAAGAAAAGATGGGACCTTTTGTAAGTATATATGCCTTTATTTTAATTTTTTTTAAAAACTACTTTCTGTATCAATCATGCATCATGCTTATTTGGAAGATCAATAAGTCTGGATAAATTAAAGTGCAATTAGTTCATATAATTATTAAAGGAATTTATATATGTTACAGTATAAATTGTTCCATGGAGATTTGCTATAACTATTTGTTTGTATTCATTCTTATTTTTTGCTCAAAAATACTTGAATTCATGGTGTTGCCAGTGCACCCCAATTTGTAGGGATACTCGACCATGTGGTCGACCATATTGCACATACAACATAGAAGGTGAACGAGGAGAACGAAGCTTTTTCCGAAGATTCCGAAATAATACACAAAGAGAAGAAGGAGATCTCTTTGCAAGATATTTTCAAAACAACTTTGTAGGACATCAAGAAGAACAAGGAGAAGGAAGAGGATTATTCCAAACATATTTTCAAAGAAATAGACGAGGAGGACGAGGAGACCGCCATCAACCACCACATTTTGTGAACAATATAGGAGGAGGAGGTCGTCATGGAATGTATTTTGATAGCAATGTAGGAGGAGAAGGAAGAGGACATCACCAACCATACTTTGTGAACAACATCATTGGGGACGCTGGAGGCACAGGTGATGGTGCAAGTGGTGTTGGCAGTGGAGTTCCGATCTACCAAACAACAGTTGGACCAGGGGATGTACTCTTTCTTAGACCAAATTGAAGTATAATTCTTCAACATGGAATTAGATGTACTTCGTGTATGAGTGGTTTTAATGTAATACTAAATATGTGGATTTGAGTTTGTATGATATTTATATCTTCATTATGCTTGTTTAAGAGATAAATTTGAATAAAACGTGTATCTGAATGCAATCGTATATTGTTATACTCCAATCTTAATTAGGATATCTTTGTTAGTCTAAGTGTGTAAATCCAAAACTGAATAAAAAAGACGAAGAAAAGAGTCCAGTCGCTGGCCGGTCGACCGCGATTCCTATAGGAAACTGAGAAGAAATCGACACTCTGGTCGGTCGACAGAAATGAGGAGTCCGATCGACCGAAACGTGTACGCCAGACCCTGCAGAAATTCATCATTCTGGCCGGTCGACCGACTTTGCATGTCCGGTGGACCGGAGTCGGAATTTCCAGAATCCTGATTATTTTGGGAATCTGTTTTGGGCTGGGACTCTATATATACCTTCAACGTTTTTTAGATTTTATGTGCAATAGAAAAAGAGGTTTTTTTGAGAGGATTCTTTAGAGAGATCTCAAAGAGATAAAAACCTATTTGTGGGTATTGTAATCTTCTTCAATTAATCAAAGAATTGTATGGTGTGGCTCCTGAGGATGTAGACACGTTGCCGAATCTCGTTAAATCCGGTGTGTTATTTTTTATTTACTTTCCTATAAGTTTTATCTTTTATTTGCGGTGATTTTCCTACTTTCCTACTCTCAAACACAAGGTCCGGAAGGACACGGATTCGATTTTATTGTTTTGAATCCCTAACAGCTAGTATCAGAGCTTCATTCAGAAGGTTTGTGTGAGAGCTATGGCAGAGGAAAGTAAATCTAAGATCGAGAAGTTTGACGACTCAGACTTCGCCTACTGGAAGTCACAAATGGAGGATTATCTGTACCAGAAGGATTTGTACCGTCCGTTGATAGGCAAAGCTAAAGGAAAGAAGAAAGAGGAATTAGACGAGGAGTGGGAGATACTGGATAGAAAGGCTCTAGGAAAATCATGTTAGACAGTTAAATCTAAGCATCAAAAATATCCATATTACTTAATACACCCAGATCTACACTATGGGCAAGGTTTGGATATAGGAGATCTTGCCTCAATCACGGTGTTGATCTCCTAAACGTGTGTGCAAACTTCTTTCCTCGGCTACAGCCCTCGTTCTCTCCGTCTGCTCGATGTCACGTCTCAAAACGCCTCGAGGAACTCAAAATCGGCTCTAGGGTTTAGGGCAAAGGAGGTGGTTATAAACTCTAGTGAATTCTATCAAGAAATAGGGTTTTTACGTGTTTAAAAACTGAAGATATCAATTGGGTTCGAAAACAACACAAATCAGACCTGAAAACTAAAACATGGCACGTCCAGGAATTCCTAATAGTCGACAACACCTCTTAGTAGTCGACTACACTGATATTAAGATTCTCTCAATTGATTACGGGCTCTTAGTAGTCGACTACTCTGAACATTAGTCAACTACTAAGAGTCTATGCAAGCTGATTCATTCATATTCGGGAATATATAGCCGAATTGATCTCAAATCAATTCCTAATGTACTCATACATCAAAATATGCTATTTATCGCAGTATAACATATTAAATATTATTTATCACATAATATTCAAATTTCTGGGGTTTTATATTCTTCCCCCCTTAAAAGAATTTTGTCCCTGAAATTCCCCAACCGTACTATAAAAGTATCTACATTTAACAGTCTAGCATGTGAGTGCTCCCACTTAACTCCTAACTAAGCAGAACTAGTACGTCGGGTGAAAAATCCAAACGAGGAACCCCCCATGTATATATTATGTGTTCCAAGTGATTAGGTGTTAAGTATTAGTACCCCCATTCTAGTTTTAAATATAAATATGACCACATCGACAATCACGTGAATAAGCAAAACATTATCAAAATAATCAAATTACATGCTCAAACAGGTACGGGTAGTCGCGACGCATATCCTCCTTGTGCTCTCAAGAAGCCTCCTCAACTCCTTTCTGGTTCCATTGAACCTTAACCAACGGTGTAATCTTGTTTCCAATCTTTTTGTCCTCTTTGGTAAGAATACTAATAGGAATCTCTATCGTAGAAAAGTCACCATTAAGCTCAATCGCTAGTACATCTAATACTCGCTGCTTCTCCTCATCGCGTAAATGTTTCTTAAGCATCGAAACATGGAAAACATTATGTATACTCGACATCGATGTTGGAAGATCTATCCGATACAAAATGGCTTCAATGCACTCAACTATCATGAACGGACCAATATATCGTAAGGCAAGCTTTCCCCGTCTACAAATCTCTGAACGCCCTTCATTGGTGATACTTTCAACATGACAAAGTCTCCAACCTAAAACTCCAAAGGTCGTTGTCTCTGATTCACGTAGCTCTTTTGTCGACTCTGAGTGGTAAGAATATGCTCTCTAATCAATGCTACCTTCTCAGTAGTCTGCTTCACAAGTTCTAGCCCAAGTAATAAGCTATCCTCCGGCTCTACCTAACAAATCGGGAATCTACACGGCCTCCCGTACAATGCCTCATACGAAGTCATACCAATCGTTGCTTGATAACTATTGTTATAAGAGAACTCGATCAATGGAATGTGGTCCTCCCAACTACCCTGGAAGTCTAAAATGTAAATCCGCAACATGTCCTCCAATACTTGATTTACTCTATCTTCGTTTGCCCATATGTTTGCGGGTGAAACACACTGCTATATGATAGTTTGCTACCGAATGAATCCTAAAACTTCCTCTAAAAATGTGAAGTAAAAACTGAGCCTCGATCTGATACAATCATCTTTAGAATTTCGTGAAGTCGAACTATCTCCCGAATGAAGATCCCGTATAAGTCTCGTCGGTGTAGGTAGTCATTACTGGTATTAAATGTGCTGACTTCGTCAACCGATCAACTATCACCCAAACAGAATCATTCCCCTTCTTCGACTTCGATAACCCTATAATGAAATCCATAGAAATATTTGTCCATTTTCACTCTGGAATGGGTAAAGGTTGTAGGGTTATTGTAGGTCTTTGGTGTTCTGCCTTCACCTGCTAGTAGGTAAAGAATCTAGCAACATATTCTACTATTTCCCTACGCATACCGCTCCACCAAAATCATCTTTTCAGGTCCTTGTACATTTTTATTTTGCATGGATGCACTATGTACCTGTTAAAATGCACTTCCTCAAACAAATCTCTCTTTAGCTCTGCATTAGCCGGCATAACTAATCGGTCCTTCATTCGAAGGCCTCTATCTACTCTAACAGTCCAATCAGCTTTGGGCTCCTTGGAAATCTTCTCCTTTCGGGTTCGAATCCAATAATCTTCTAGTTGAGCTTTGACCACCCTATCACACCAAGATGGCTGTACTAATATAGCTCCCAAAAATACGCTAGTCCCGACAATCTCTGGCCTAAAATCAAACTGACTAAGAGTATGAAGATCTCGATACAACAAGCACCTTAAAGTCGTAATCTAATATCGGCGCTTCCTGCTCAAAGCGTCGGCTATGACGTTCGCCTTCCCCGGATGGTACTGAATCGCGAACTCGTAATCCTTGATAAACTCAACCTATCATCGTTGCCTTTGATTGATTTCCTTTTGAGAGAATAAGTACTTCAGACTCTGGTGGTCTGTGAATTACTCGAACTGCACCCCATACAGGTAATATCTCCATGTCTTCAATGCAAAGACCATTGCTGCCAACTCTAAGTTGTGCGTGGGGTAGTTCTACTCATGTGTCCTCAACTACAGTGAGATATATGTCACTACTCTCTGGGTTTGCATCAAAACGCCTCCTAGACCTGCTAACAACGCATCCGTGTAGACAAAGAATGTACTATCATTGCTCAGAATAGTAAACATCGACACTATAATCAACTTGGCCTTTAATGTCTCAAAGACCTCCTGGCACTCCGTGCCCAAACAAACTATACACCCTTCTTCATAAGGTGTGTAAGTGATGTCACAATCTTCAAGAAGTCCTGAATGAACTTCCTATAATAAGCGGCCAAACCTAAGAAACTACGAATCTCTGTAACAGTAGTCGGCTGCTCCCAATCAAGTATCGCTGCCACCTTAGTAGGATCCACTACAATGCCCTCTCTACTAATGATGTGGCCAAGAAATCTAACCTCAGATAACCAAAATTTACACTTGCTGAACTTAGTGTATAACTGGTGCTCTCGTAGAGTCTACAAAGCCAGACGAAGATGCTGCTCATGCTCAGCCTCTAATCTCGAATAAATAAGAATATCATCAAAAAGCACTATTAAAAACTGGTCCAAGTACGGAAGAAAACCTGGTTCATCAAGTCCATGATTATCGCAGGTGCATTAGTCAACCTAATGGCATGACGAGAAACTCGAATGACCTAATAAGAGTCAGAAAGGTGGTCTTAGGAATATTCATCTCTCGAACCCGCAACTGATAATAACCAGAACAAAGATTAATCTTCAAGAAGTATTACGCTCCCTACAACTGGTCAAACAAGTCATCAATCCTTAATAATGGATATCTATTCCGGATAGTGACCTTGTTCAACTCACGATAATCGATGCACAATCACATACTACCATCCTCCTTCTTCACGAAAAGAACTGGTGCTCCCCACGGAGAATGGCTCCGTCGAATAAAAACCTAGGATAATAACTCATCTAACTAGGTCTGTAGCTCCCTCATCTTAGTCAGCGACATACGATAAGGTGCTCAAGAAATCAATGTCGTATAGAGCTATAACTCAATACAAAACTCAACCTCTCTCACTAGAGGTAATCTTGGTATGTCTTGGAAGACATCCGGATACTCGGAGACTACTCGTGTCTCGCTCAAATCAGTACCCCTATCCCGTAATCACACCTTCTCGATGTATTCTAGGAAAGAATCTGCAAAATGGTTGCCCTGTGAGGTCACTACGACCCACTCTGACCCTTCTGATGCTCGCAAGCTGACTATTTTAGCGAAACTGTCGATACTAACATGGTATGATGAAAGCCAGTCCATACCGAGAATGACATTGAAATCCGACATCCACAAAATGATCAAGTCTATGATAAACTCATACTCATCTAAACTGATAGCACATCTCTTACAAACACTCTCTAATAGGGAAACCTTCACGAGAGGAGTTGAAACTGATAATGGATCATCTAAGGGATGTGCAACTAACTGAAGTCTATTCATTAAGGTATGAGATATAAAAGAATGTGAGGCTCCTGAATCAAACAAGATTTGAGCTGAAATAGAATTCACAAGAAAGATACCTTCCACTATCACTTCACTCACACCAGGATCACGTGGTACGACGGCATAGACCCTACCGGTAGCTGGTGTCTGATGTGCTGCTGGTGATGAAACATGTGGGTCCATCTTACCCTGAGGAACACTCTGAATAGCGTGAACCTGGCTTGTTGGTCCCTCAATCCTTGAAACTACAGGTGGTGCCTTAATTCTCTGGTGTTGTTGGCCATAACCGCGGCCCTGCTG
>NC_033802.1:25643465-25646688 GCF_001876935.1 Asparagus officinalis
GATCGTATCCTTGTCCCTGCTGCTGACCTCCTCTAGGTGCACTACGGCATTCTGATGCTTTGTGTCCAAACTTCTAACAATTATGACACGTCCCTTGAAATCT
Source organism: Asparagus officinalis (assembly GCF_001876935.1). NCBI lineage: Eukaryota > Viridiplantae > Streptophyta > Magnoliopsida > Asparagales > Asparagaceae > Asparagus > Asparagus officinalis. The sequence goes on from NC_033802.1 coordinate 25,643,569, forward strand.
ACACTGTTGAAGTGCCCTCTGATCCTGATGTGGTCATCTCTGACCCTGCTGCTGATGCTGAAAACTCTTACCCCCTCTGCTGGGCTCCTCCAGATCCAGCAAAAGGTATCTTACCCTTGCCTTATCACTCTGTTGTCCAGATTTTGTGCTACCCTCTTTAGCCTTCTAGAATATCATCATCTCGATCTCTTGTGAGATAGCTATATTCGCTACCTCTCTGACTGAATGAAATCTCTTGGATACTAGGTAGAGACGAAGGCTAGGTCGAAGTCCCACAAGAAACATCTGTGTCTAGCGCTCTCCCGACTGCTACATACCCGTAAAACAAAGTAAGCTCATGAATCTAACCTCGTACTCTGTGACGGTCATGTCCCCCTGCTCTAGCTTGGTCAACTCTAGCTCCTTCCTGGCTCGTGCCGTGGAAAAGATATACTGCTCATCGGAGAAATACATGAAATCCTCCAAGTAAGAACCATCCTATGCTCTAGGGTGAACTGGAGTCGATACCATCCTCCAGCATCGTCTTTTAGGCTGTAAGCTGCTAGCTTCTGCTTTTGCATCGAATCTACACCAAGTAAATCGGGGATATAACTTACATCCTCCTTCCATTTGTGGGCCTGAAGTGAGTCTGATTGTTTGGAGAGAAAGTTAATGTATTCATTGCTGTGTTCATTATAACATCAAACGTTACAATGAAAACAAAAAGATTAGTCTTTTTATAAGACCCTTACATAATAAAAACAAAAGAAAATATAAATCTCTTCTAACAGCGCAACGGGTGTTTATCGCCCACTGCTTGCATGAGATCTTAGCCTATGAAGAGGATGTTGATATCCGTGGACCACCAAACGATCAAATCAAATCTGGAGATTCGTCGATTCGTGAAGGAATCAAGAAGCCGAAGTAATTATCTCAATAACGGCGAGATAATCACTCTTCTCGACATCACCGTAATGGGGAAATCTCAAGGCAAAGGACCGGGATGTGTAGATCTGACGAGCTCCTCTTCTTTATACCGATGAACTCGATCTGATCTCCTTCTCTCTTTTAAAATTTGTGCTCCTTCAGTCTTCAGTTTAGCAGGGCTTTGCCAAGGCTCGAGAATTCTAGATCTGAAAAAATAAAGGCCCTGGGGATGTATTTATAGGCTTCGGGAGCTCTATTTTAGGATAAGAATGATTGATTCACTCTTATCCTTAGTTGTAACCACTAAACCATGTTCTTGGATGATATCTTATCAGTTGGAACAAATTCAGATGGTTAACGGTCGAAAAAACAGCTTAAATCTCCCAAATTTAGCATTTTGGGGCTGCGAACACCCGTGGGTGTCTCGGCCATGCTTTGGCTGAGACACCATTTGGTGTCTCAGCCAAGCTTTGGCCAAGACGCCATTTGTTGTCTCACATTGGCTGAGACACCACGTGGTGTCTTGGCCAAACTTTGGCCTGAACTTGGCTTCACGCATTTTGTCCGTTTCTGCCGTATCTTCATCGTCCGAACTCAGAATTATGTGGTTCAAGATGCGTCAGAAAGCTAATGAGGAGATCAATAAGCTACCATGGTTGAATCACATGTGAAGTAGATGGGACACGAGGGGTGCTTCGTCTTTCGTAAGTGACGTGGAGCTCCTGGCCCATTCGTGTTTCCGTTATTCTGAAGTTCTGTTACTTCGCATGGTTCGTCAACTCACTTCATGCACTTGTCATCGTCAAATGAGCTTCTGTGACTCATATAGCAATGCTTATCATCTTTTCTCTGTCTCGAGCCATGTGCGGGGACCTATAGGTAATTTTTGACGCTTACAGATACCCCCTCAAAAGTGTTTCAGTCTCGTTTCTTTTATAGAGGAGCCTGAAATACTTTGCATGTGATCGTTCCAACCTTCAGTCAGTGTAAGAGGACCTGTAGTTAGCTTTGACTCTTGACTCCTTCGATTTTCAGTCTATTCAATATGAATAGCTAAAATTATTCCGACGCTACGTTTATCGTCTGGCCGTCGTCGAAGTCTCGAATCAAAAACTGGTGAATTGATTTTTGTTCGTATCATCGAGTTGACTCAGAACTGACTATCTCTTAACAGTGTTGACTTTAGGGTTTCGGATTGCCCGGAGTTGACATTTCATCATAACGCGTTGACTGGCATTGACCTAGGGTTACGTATTGACCGGCATTGACCTTAGGGTTTCGGATCGTCCGGCGTTGACTTTTTATCATAATGCGTTGACTGGCCTTGACCTAGGGTTACGCGTTAGCCGACATTGACCTAGGGTTACACGTTGATTGATGTTGACCTTAGGGTTTCGGATCACTCGGCATTGACTTTTTGTCACAATGCGTTGATTATTGACCTAGGGTTATGCGTTGACCTTAGGGTTTTGGATCACCCGACGTTGACTTTTTATCACAACACATTGACTGGTGTTGACCTTGGGTTATGTATTGACCGACGTTGACCTTAGGGTTTCAGATCGCCCGTTGTTAACTTTTTTGTCACAACGCATTGATTGGTGTTGACCTAGGGTTACGGGTTAACCGGCGTTGACCTTAGTGTTTCAGATTGCTCGACGTTGACTTTTCGTCACAATGAGTTGACTGGTGTTGACCTAGGGTTACGCGTTGACCGACGTTAACCTTAGGATTTCGGATCGCCCGACGTTGACTTTTTGTCGCAACACGTTGACTGGCATTGACATAGGGTTACGCGTTGATCGGCATTGACCTTAGGATTTCGGATCGCCTGACGTTGACTTTTTATCGCAACGCATTGACTGGCATTGATCTAGGGTTACGCGTTGACCGATGTTGACCTTATGGTTTTGACTCGCCTGGAGTTGACTTTTTGTCATAATGTGTTGACTGGCGTTGACCTAGAGTTATGCGTTGACCGGTGTTGACCTTAGGGTTTTGGATCGCCCGACAATGATTTTTTGTCGTAACGCGTTGACTGGCATTGACCTAGGGTTACGTGTTGACTGGCATTAACATTTGGGTTTCGGATTGCCCAGAGTTGTTTGGTGTTGATTTTCATCAGAATAACCAATCACCGCCGAAAATAGGCGAAAGGGGGTCATGAAAAATACCTGGGGTCCGGCCTGGGTCAAGACACCACTGGGTGTCTTG
>NC_033802.1:25646698-25709683 GCF_001876935.1 Asparagus officinalis
TTGTCCTTTTACTTTCATCCCCGTCTTTCCCAAAATTTCAAAAAGAATTTTTTCCCCCCTAAACTCCTTCTTCCTCCTCTTATCCAAAACTCCTCCACCAACCCATTTTTTCTTCTTCAAAAACTCTCAACCCATCCAAACTCTTTCTTTTAAAAACCTATCAACCCCTCAACAAAATTTCGGATTTTCTTCTCTTGTTTGGCCAAAAATCCTCTCTTCATAAAGCTAGGATTCATTGCAATTTCAAACTCAATATTTGGACATTTGAATTGGGTTTGGAAACTCTTGATTTGGGTAAGCTATTTTCTTCATCCCCTCTATATTGCACACTTGATTTTGATCCAAAAATTCATGGTTTGGATGTAAAGATTAAAACTTTACTCTTGTAGTGTGGGTATATAATGCAAAGATTGAATCTTGATGATGGGTCTTGAAAGTGGCTAAAATTTTAGGGGGGTTTATGCAAAAACAAGGCCAATAATTTGAGGGGCTTTTGTGTAAAAACAAGGCCTAAATTTTGAGGGGCTTTTGTGCAAAAGTGGACTAAAATTTTTGGAGCTTGGTTTGTGTGTCTATTTGGCCAAAGCTTTGAGGGGTGTTTTATGTAAAAAGACCACCAATTGTTTAGGGGTTTATTTGCAAAAAGGCCAAAAATTTGTTGGGGGTTTTTTTCAAAAATGCTAAAATTTTAGGGCTGAAATTTTAGGAGTTTGAGTTGTGTATCTATGGCCTAAACTTTCAGGGGTGTTTGTGCAAAGTTGGCCAAAGATTAAAGGGGCTTTTTTACAAAATGGTCAAACTTTAAATGAGGTTTAGACAAAGTTTGTGATGTCGAGGATGATGCATTTTCTCTCTTCGATCCTGGCCAAATTCGAATGTGTTTGTGACTAAAATTTAACCTCGAACATGAGGGGTATTTTGGGTATTTCACCCAAAAAGTTGGTCATGAGGGTTTTAAACGCAAATTGAACTCATTATTTGCATGCATAGAGCTCGTAGGTTTAATTAGACTTCAACTATAAAACCCTATTTTATTTATAGGATTTTAGTCAAAGTTCATAATTTCCCTTTTAATTTTCGGGTTCTTGTATATATGGTTGTACCTGATCCGTTGGTTTTCGTTGCAAGTTAACCATGTCTCCGCGCTGACCACGATTTCATAGGAGTTGCTCATCTTCTCAGCATAGTGAAAGGGAGGCTCCCGTAGCTTCTTCTTATGGGGTGAGCTTTTACACTATCCATATTTTCTTTTTTACTCCTTTGCGGGTCATTCGGGAAGAACCAACGTTCTCCTTCACGGGGATTGAGGTTTCAGGATGATTTTGGGTTCTATCATGCCCTCGTTTGGCCCCTTCACGGATCATTCGGAAGAACCGACATCCTCCTTCGTGAGGATTGAGGTTTTAGGATGATTTCGAGTTCTATCATGCCCTCGTTTGGCCCCTTCGCTGGTCATTCGGGAAAAACCGACGTCCTCCTTCGTGGGGATTGAGGTTTCAAAAGACGTGTTTTGCTTGGCCAATTCACGTCTTCCAGCATGTTGGGACGATTTCGTGTTGTATTACACTGTGTGGGTCGGGGTACATTAACACGTTGTTTACGTGATGATGCATACCGCCCCTCCTATGTAGGACACTCGAAATCGTCTCGCTAATCACCCAATGAACGACTCTATCTCGCTAGCTTGTGAGATGAATTCAACCCTTGTATAATTTATGAATAATTTTCTGATTCCATGTTTGGGTTGCCGCAGTTGAGTTCCCCGCAGAAGGTTTTCCACCTCATGTTACGACTGGTTGCAACCGGGAGACATTCACTATTAATGTTGACAGGCAAGCTATTAGCCCGACCCCTCAGTTCAACGAGAGTCGTTCCGAGGAGGTGCGTCGATTGATATAAGACAGGGGTTGTCGTTCATTACGCCAGCTGATTACCGATGCTACCTTCGTTGAAGATTCCATTTCTAACCAGGCTTTAGAGAAACCGGATTATATATTCGGGGACCATGCTGAGGATCCGGCTAAGTTGATTCTTGATGATGAACATTGGTTCAATGACGATGGTGGGAATCTTTTATATATTCCTTCTATTCCCCGTCAGCATTCTTTCGCTCATTTGGAGATGCAGGCTGTGCGGCGATAGATGTCCTAGAATCTTACCGATAACTATGACCGAGTTCATTATGGCTTTATTTCCCATCATAAAACCCCAGGTTCTGATGGTTATAATTATATTTGTGGCCTTCGACCGGGGATTCTGGGACTTGATACAGTGCCACTGGACGAGGTGTCAGTAGTCACCCATATTGTGAGGAATCGTCTGGCTAGGCTTGAGAGGAGGTTACCCCCAAAGGAATTCAGATGTTTCAGTTGGTCGTCCTTGCCGCCTAAGAAGTGGTGGACTTGTATGACTGGTTACGTCTTGGGACGTTGGGAGAGTGAGCTGAAGCGCAGTGGGTTGTATACACCTATACGGGCCACTATGTATGGACTCCCGGTCAGCAGCTGTCATTTCTTAGCATTGCTGGAGTTTTATAACCCTGATAGTAACACTTTTCTAACTTTCGGTGGAGAGTTAGGGTTAGCTCTCAATGAGATGCACAAGGTTTTGTTAGACCCTAGAGGGGGGGTGATTAGGGTCTTATGCTAATCTAATCCGATTATATGCCAATTAAAATTAATTAACAAGTTATCCTAGCAAGTATGAAATACAACAAAAATAATCCGATTATATGCCAATTAAAATTAATTAACAAGTTATCCTAGCAAGTATGAAATACAACAAAAATATATGCTAGGATAAGCAATATGAACAATGAGATATATCCTATATGATAGAAATATATACAAGCATATATAAACAACACAAGGGTAAATAATCTAAAATAGATAGTGGATGAAATAAATGAGCAATGCACAATTGGCGATATAAGATAAATGCAAAAACAAATACGCCAAAGATAAACTCAAACAAGTAATATGATCACGGAGTTCGGACCTTCCGTCCTACGTCTCTGTTCCCCACTCCCAGGGAGAAATCCACTATCACAACCGGGTTTTCTACGCTCACCCGAATAACGTTTACACCTCACAGTGTCGGTTTTCAACGCTCACCGAACAACGTTCACTCCTCACACTCGGTTTTCTAGTTCACCGAAAACTTCACAACACACTCGGTTTTCTAGCTCATCGAAAACCTTACAATCTCACAATGTAACAAATATAAATTTGTTCTCTACAATCGATGAGAACACAATAAAGTACAACTCAATGTTACAATCTCTCACAACCCTAATATACTATGTATGAAAATACAATAAGCTCAAGTGGGTGTGTGTAACAATGAGTGAAATCAAATCTAACTCAAATAGCAAACTAGCAATAAGAATATGAAAATCAATAATAAAATTGCTAGAGAAAAGAGTTAGAAAACTTCTCTAAAACACAAAGAAGATGATGAAGAAGATTGAGAAAGAATCCCTCAATCTGCAGTGAAGCTTCCTCCTTTGTAAACAAAACCCAAACTTAAAACAACCAGTAAAACCACACATAAACCCTTGTTTAAAAACTTATTTAAAACCTTCTTGGATTACTTGAAAGAGAACAGCAATGGCGTATTTATACCCACTCAAAATCTCAGACAAAAACCCAAAACCAAACGACAAAAACAGCCCCAGCAACGGTAACAAAAATAACCGTTGGAAACAGAACTGACAGAGCGGCGGTCGACCGAAAATATTCGTGGTTGACCGCGAACGAGATCTGAAACTGAGAATACAAGCAGAACTTCGTCGGTCAACCAGTGCGGTCGACCGATGGAAATTTCGAGCTCTCGGTCGACCGATAACTGATACTACAAAAAACTAGATTTTAAAAGCTGATTTTTGAGACTTTGGAAAATTGTTAAAAATAACAAATGAAGTCCAAAAATAATAAAACTTTGGGAAATATATATAAACATGTAAATGAACATTTTACAAAAATAATTTTCCAAATTGCATTTCCCATTTGTAAAAAATCATCATTTTGCAAAAATAGTCCAAAACACGAAAAAGTAAACATGTGAATATTGACATTTAGGCTAAACCATGTTTTCAAACTTTGCACAATGATTATATAGACTTAATAAAATATATATGATTATTGTTAAGTCCAAAAACTAAGAATACACAATTTTCACAAAATTGCATATTCTATGCAATGATTTTAAAAACACAATAGTAAATATGAAATATATGATTTCATATTTATAAACATGAAAAACCAAAACCATGCATGTATATAAATGTATATAACTATATATATGCATAGAAACCAAAACTTATGTATATATATATAACTATATATATATACGAAGAAACCAATAAATGTGTGTGTATATGATATTGAGCTTAGAGTATCTAACACACATAATATAAAATCTAAACTAGATTTCCCAAGCTAGATCTTGATCTTCAATAAGCTCGACTTGGTACACTTTGCGAATGAAGCTTGAACTTGATCTTTAACTTGAATTGTATGTTGCTTCACTCCATAATTCCGCCAACCTCCATTTGATATGATCGTTAAGGCTCGATTCCATCCATCCTCCAACTACGTTGTTTGTCTATAATGAATAAGCAAAACACTAATAATAGACAAACAACATTAGTGGTAAATTGTTTGTTAAACATCATCAAAACAAGGAGGGCAACAATCTCCCCCTTTTTGATGATGACAAACAATTTACAAAAAGAAATATATGCATGAAGCAAATGAATATATAATTTATAATTCACATGTATATAAACAAGAAAGAATATACTCACAATATTTCTCCCTCTTTGACAACATCAAAAAGGGGACAAAAGGAATAAGAGAGCGAAAGCTCCCCCTACCTATAAGCATGGGTGAGTATAACACATAGAAAGATATAGGGATTGCTCCCCCTATCAAAATGCCATAAAGAATATATGAAATGAAGATCATGACAAACATGTGAGCAAGCATAAATGAAAAATATGCTAAACACCACTCACATACAAAAAGACAATGAGAACACATAAAAATATGTTAATATGAAAGAAGTGTCTCATTAACACAAAAGATATAAAAGCCATATAAAAGAATAGATTTATGAAAACAAAAGAAGAGGAACATGAGAATCATGCAAAAAGTTTTCAAATGAAAACAAATCAACCAAAAGAAATCATAAATCAAAGTTTAAATCCAAAAACGTAGAATCAAATCATCATTGATTCAAAAATCAAGAGAGACAACTATATCTAGCTCTTGAGCTAGTATCAACCCATATAAACATTTTAGCACCCGGTAAACAAGATTTGGGAATAAACACTCAATAAATCCGGAGGGTTATATAAGTACAAACCTCTCATCAAAACAAAACCAATAATCATGAAAACAAAAGAGTTTGACCAATAAAAGGAATTGTTTTCATAAAAGTTTAAAATACATTTTTCAAAACCAAGACAAAAGAAAAATAAAAACACTAAAATTCTTGGCTTAAAAAATTATTTTGGCATCCAAGTATTCTTGGTGCCGGTTTGTTTAGGGACATGACCCCTATCTATAAAGCTCAAAGCCCTTAGGTTATGAACCCATTTGGGCGCATTTAGTACACGGGTCCGGTCATACCAATAATTATGCAAATGACCCATTCGATTGCAATAAGTACAATGAAGAGGATGCATTTGATTATGTTGACCATGTGGATGTGCACGAGGAACATTTGCAAATAAAGATAGTCTTTTAAGATTATTTTGCAAATGAGAAACATTTTGAAACAATGTTGGTCTACTTGAAATATTTTGCGATTTAGAAACTTTTCGCAAATCAAAACAAAACTTAGCTAAGTGACCAACTCTACCATAAAAATCATAGTGATACACATGAGCATGCTTATGATGAGAAATAGGTGCATGTGTGTGTACATGTGATGAAGAAACTTGATGAGATGCACAAGTAGGATTAATATTCTTATGTTTTTGTGCATCATAGCAAAATTTAGCTAAATGGCCTTTGCGACCACAAAATGAGCACTTGTAAACTTTGCTATACAAGTGTGCATAGTGTGTAGGTGATTTTGTAGCACTAGATTTAGGACACTTGTCCATAAGTTTCTTATGGTTATCAATGCATGTTTTTAAAGTTGAATCTAAGCATGATATGTGTTCCTTAACAAGATTCAAATCATCATTATGCACAACATCATTGATAATAGAAGTAGAGCATGTATGGTTATCAAAATCATTTCTAATAGCTACTACTTCTAGCATGATATTATCTCTTTCATGAGTTAACTTAGCAAAGTTTGAAAGCAAAGAATCATGATCCAATTTTAATTTTTCATTGTTTTCTTTAAGGATCATATTTTCATTAGAAATAGTATCAAACTTAGATGCTAACAACTCATGATCGGATTTTAAATCCTCATGCTTGCTTTTTAAATCAATAAAAATTTTATGCAATAAGTTATAGGCATGCAATAATTTTTCACTACCACAAGCAAGTTCATCACTAGATAAATCATTAGTGATTTCAAACTCGCAAACCTCACTAGGGCTATCGCCTAGTGGCCGTGTGCATGATGCTCCATATGAACTTGAAGTCGGATCCTCCAAAGCTTGTTGGATTACCTCCAAGTCCCCTTGATGTGCTTCTATAAATTTTCAAAGTTTGTAAGCACTATCAAAATGAACAAACTTGTTAGACATAGATGAATTAAAAGCATTTAGCAAATATTCTAACAAAATATTGTTCATTGTAAACATACGATGATCATTCTTATTCCACTTGGATTTCTCCAAAGTGGGCACAATATAAGCATCATAAATCAAAGTGTTTAGATTAAACAAAAAGTTTAAATCTAACACACCATTGGGCATAGGGGAAATTATCCAATCTAGGAGCAATATTGATGGCATAACCTAAACCATGCATATCCATAATATAAAAGGCAAGAAAGATACAAATAAAGCTCAAAATTAGATTAGCACAATAAGCTAACTTTGTTCTTTAACTCAAGGCGATTAGACCTTAAATCAAAGAGCATCAAGCTTTGATACCAATTGTTAGACCCTAGAGGAGGGGTGATTAGGGTCTTATGCTAATCTAATCCGATTATATGCCAATTAAAATTAATTAACATGTTATCCTAGTAAGTATGAAATACAACAAAAATATAAGCTAGGATAAACAATATGAACAATGAGATATATCCTATATGATATAAATATATACAAGGATATATAAACAACACAAGGGTAAATAATCTAAACAAGATAGTGGATGAAATAAATGAGCAATGCACAATGGGCAATATAAGATAAATGCAAAAACAAATACGCCAAAGACAAACTCAAACAAGCAATATGATCACGGAGTTCGGACCTTCCGTCCTACGTCTCCGCTCCCCACTCCCGGGGAAAAATCCACTATCACAACTGGGTTTTCTATGCTCACCCAAATAACGTTTACACCTCACAGTGTCGGCTTTCAACGCTCACCGAACAATGTTCACTCCTCACACTCGGTTTTCTAGTTCAACGAAAACTTCACAACACACTCGGTTTTCTAGCTCACCGAAAACCTTACAATCTCACAATGTAACAAATATAAATTTGTTCTCTACAATCGATGAGAATACAATGAAGCATAACTCAATATTACAATCTCTCACAACCCTAATATACTTTGTATGTAAATACAATAAGCTCAAGTGGGTGTGTGTAACAATGAGTGAAATCAAATCTAACTCAAATAGCAAACTAGCAATAAGAATATGAAAATCAATAATAAAATTGCTAGAGAAAAGAGTTAGAAAACTTCTCTAAAACACAAAGAAGATGATGAAGAAGATTGAGAAAGAATCTGTCAATCTGCAGTGAAGCTTCCTCCTTTGTAAACAAAACCCAAACTTAAAATAACCAGTAAAACCACACTTAAACCCTTGTTTAAAAACTTATTTAAAACCTTCTTGGATTACTTGAAAGAGAACAGCAATAGGGTATTTATACCCACTCAAAATCTCAGCCAAAAACCCCAAACCAAATAACAAAAACAGCCCCAGTAACGGTAACAAAAATAGCCGTTGGAAACAGAACTGACAAAGCGGCGGTCGACAAAAAATATTCGCGGTCGACCGCGAACCAGATCTGAAACTGAGAATACAAGCAGAACTTCGTCGGTCGACCGGTGCGGTTGACTGATGGAAATTTCGATCTCTTGGCTCGACCACATCCGGTCGACCGACAGACTCTCTGCTGCCCGACTATCGACTGAACATATGAGCGGGTCGACCGTGCCCGCGTCGACCGATACACTGATACTACAAAAATAGATTTTAAAAGCTGATTTTTGCAGAACTTTGGAAAAAATTTGTTAAAAATAAACAAATGAAAGTCCAAAATAATAAAACTTGGAAAAATCATATAACACATGTAAATGAACAGCTACAAAAATAATTTTTCCAATTGCATTTCCATTTGCTGAAAAATCTCTTTTGCAAAAATAGTCCAAAACACAAAAAACGTAAAAACGATCGTGAATTTTTGACATTTTAGGCTAAACCATGTTTGAAACTTTGCACAATTGATTATATAGAACTTAATAAAATATGTATATGACTTATTGTTAAGTCTAAAAAACTAAGATTATAGAATTTTCACAAACATTGCATGATTCTATGCAATGATTCAAAAACACAATAATAAATATGAAATATGTAATTTTATATTTATAAACATAAAAACCCAAAACCATGCATGTATATATATAACTATTATATACGAAGAAACCAATAAATGTGTGTGTATATGATATTGAGCTTAGAGTATCTAACACACATAATATAAAATCTAAACTAGATTACCCAAGCTAGATCTTGATCTTCAATAAGCTCGACTTGGTACACTTTGCGAATGAAGTTTGAACTTGATCTTTAACTTGAATTGTATGTTGCTTCACTCCACAATTCCGCCAACCTCCATTTGATATGATCGTTAAGGCTCGATTCCATCCATCCTCCAACTATGTTGTTTGTCTATAATGAATAAGCAAATCACAAATACTAGACAAACAACATTAGTGATAAATTGTTTGTTAAACATCATCAAAACAAGAAGGCCAACAGGTTTCTGGTCTTCCAATAGGAGATTGTCCATATCAAGAGTATTTTCCCTCTAACTTGCAGTTGGGACAGCTAAAGAGGGATTCCTCCAACATGTATGACACGCTTTGGGAACTTACGTGTCATTATCATACATCCCTGGTCAGCATGAGTCCTCTGTCGAAGAAAAAGAAGCAGGTCAGCTTGAAGCAGTTTGCTGATTATTTAATTCAGCATTTGGAGAGCAGTTCGGGCGAGACTATTTGTGAGTTTGCCCTTTTGACACCTTCTGCCATTAATGGCTAAATTGAGAAAGTCGGCACTTGTTCATTTACCACTGCTAGTGTTGAGGGTTCCTTTCCAGCGGGGACTAAATTTCGGACGTTCCTTTGGCATGCACGGAAACCTATTCTGCCTAAGACCCTCCTGGCAGGCTATCTCGCCCTCTGGTTGAAGAAGTGTGTTATTCCATATCAGTTCGCTGATGCCTTGCCTATTGTGGTTCTCCTCCCTGCTGTTTAGTTAGCTCACGGGAAGGATCTTTCTCTACTTCCGGCGATGGTTGCCATCATTCATTGTGGGCTTAGGTATTTGGTCGATGGTTTTACACATGTGGGTTCTGAATCGTCGACCGTGATTCTCTCCGTAAAGGTTAAGCTTCCGTATACATACTTGATGGCATGGCTTGTCCTTCACCGTCCTGATTTGATATCGGCGCCTAGTACCATCGATGCCTCTATCCCTATTTTGTAGTTGTTAGAGGGGAGCAAATGGTACGCGAAGAACTTCACTGATGTACAGCAAGAGCTTCAAGTTCGTAGGAGCTGGGAGTTCTTCAGGTGTTTTCCTTGCTTCTCGGGTCGTTATGACGACGTATTGATTGATGAGGAGAAGTCGGGAGCCGGTCGAACCTCCCTTGATGTTGGTTACTTCCGTTGGTTGGTGAACATTCGTACTGGGTACCTCGTTCTTCGGGTGAAGAGTCGTTGTCACATAGAGCCCTATCTCTCTTGCTGTTTCGCTCGTTAGTTCGGTTATGACCAACTATATGTTGGGAACCCGAACCGAGGCTTGAGGACCGAAGGAGGTCTTATTGACGGTGCTCGAGCATGGCTCTGGACTATGACAGGTTGTACTGGTGCCTATTTCGCTCTCCCTTCGTCTAAACACAAGCCATCACTTACCTTTCTCAGCTTTAAATGGATCCTTTCTACCAACGAGTTTCTAGATGTGAAGAGCCTCTCAGAGTTCGAGGCTGAGCACTTGGTTCAAACTACCATTAAAGCTCCTCGTAAGGCCGAGCTTTCGAAGAAGTGAGGAAAGAAAGCTGTCAAACCCTCCCATTCGAGCAAAAGCCAGATGGAGGATGATGAGGAGCTCCTTCCTATTGATGATGAGGATGAGACTTCTGAAGAAGAATTTAAGGATTTGGACACTGACGTTGGAGTTGATGAGGAAGAATCTAAGACAGGTCTGTCAGACTCTTTTTTTTAGAATTAATGGATCTGGCATTTCTTCGTTGGTCTCAACGTTCTAGATCTCGACCGGCTCCTCCAGAGCCGGAACGAAAGGTTTTATTTACTCATCCTAATAAGATGACTCTTGTCACTCCAGGTAGGAAGATTGACGAGCATGAACCTCTCATTTTTTGTTACTCGAGATCACGATCCGATGTCAAGGCTCCTGCACAGGTTAAGATGCGTACTAAATCTACGCATGAGCGACCCATTAGTCCTGTAGAAGTTTTTCACCCAAAGAGGAAGAAGACCGCTCATAAGTCACACATTGTTCAGCGTGCCCGCGAAGCTGAGTTACGAGGTACTATAACTACTGGTGGAGAAGAAGGTAATGTTCCATTATTTTCATGACCTTAAAATAGTGCTCTTCTGGATTCCCTAAACCTAATCGTGTCCTATGTTTTAGGAAGCCATGGCGAAGGTGAACTTCCGTACGACTCTGTATTTTCTGATCCTGGCCATTTACATAGCCAGAGCTTTGTGCAGCAAATGTGCGATGCCATTTGTGATGAGCCTACATATGTTAGAGTAAATCGGGGTGCTGACCAGGATTATATCGTTGAGCCGAGTATTTTATGCGTAGGTATATCTAACATTGGTAATACACTATTCGAGTGGTAATTAAAGGAGTTAGGCAGTTCAGAATTTGTTCCCCCTTTAATTACTTCCGCACTTCGTTCTTTTTTAGACAAATTGAAGAATACAGGCACAAATATCGGGGTGGATGAGCCTCCTGCCACTACCACAAGTGAGTCTGCACTTCTCTATCATGAACATTTAGCTTCTTTTTATATATCCAATACTTAAATTCTCATGCAGATACTGTGCTGGAGAGACCAATCGAGGATGAGACTTTTCATGGCATGGATCTCAGGGGATTTAGTGAGCACATGTACGTTTCAGCACCGAGTTTCTCAGGATTCGACACTAGGTTGCTCGTTCAGATGTTGGTAGAGCATGCTACCAGAGAGGTTGTAGGACCATCTGTTGAAGATGGTTCTTCTGCAGGTACACATCTAATCTCTGACATTGTAATTTTTTTTATTTGTCAAAATATCTATTTGACTGACAGGGAATTCTAATCGTAGGACCAGCCACTATAACTGATACAACTGTGATTTCTAGCATCCCTAGTTTACCTGAGGGTGTTTTATCCGTAGGTACGTGTGTAATCCTCTGCATCATCATTATCTTTATTTATCGAAATTTATATTTGACTGACGAAGAGTTGTAATCGTAGGACCAGCCGCTAAGACTGATACTACTACAATTCCTGGTATCTCCAGTCTGCCTGAGGGTGGTTAATCCGTAGGTACGCATGTAATCCTCTGCATCATTATTATCTTCATTTGTTGAAAACTCTATTTAACTGACAAAGAGTTGTAATCGTAGGACCAGCCACCAAGACTGATACCACTACGATTCCTGGTGTTTCTAGTCTGCCTGAGGGTTCTGTCTCTTCTCTACTGGAGGGAAGTATGGCTATGAGTCAGTCGTTCGATTCCTATCTTCAGGTTGTTGTTCCCCCAAATCCTCTGGGCATGGCAAAATCTCCTAGAGGAGTCGATATACCATCTACGGTCGTGCCTGCTATCATTCCCGAGCCTGCCGAGACTAGATTGGTGGAGCCCGCTATAGGACATCAAACTGAAGGAACCTCTGTCGGTGCCGGTAAACTCATAATTCACTTTGAATTTCCCCGCAATACTCTAGGGTTTCTTACCTCTTCATATGATTATTTGTAGGGTTTTCGCCGTCTCCATATGAGCGCATTATGGCTTTATTATCTGATACAGATCCGAGCACAGACATGTTCTGTATAGATATTGAGAGTTTCCTTACCTTCTTAGGTAAGATGGTCAAGAGAATCGTTCATCATGGATTCCGTTTTGATTAGTACAGACGATCACTTGACCGTCATATGATGATGATTAGGGAGGAGGGGGTACCCCGAGCTAGCCGATTCCCTTGTTGCGGGTCTTGCCATACTGGAGCGTGAATCCCAAGAGTTAGGGGAATGGAAGACTAGAGGTGCTCCCTATTTTGTTGCTACTTAGTTGGAATCTGATTTGAAGCATGTGCATGACTCCGGAGTATCCATTGGACATGATCTTCAGTCACAAGAAAGCTCTGTTACACAGATGAGGGGTAATATATTGAGGAAGGATAAGGCTAAGGATAATTTACTTAGCTCTCTAGCCTCGGCCGGCGAGGAGATAGCTGAACTTATGAAGGCCTTGAAGTATGCCGAAGAATCTCGCGCTATTCTTGAGGACGATTTAGCTAATGCTGAAGACTCTCAAAGACAGACATTGGGGAAGCTGGAGTCTGCAGAAGAGAAGTTGGCTAAGTTGAGGAGCACAGCCGCGAAGATACTGGATACATCTGAAGATTCCGTTCGAGCTGAGTTGCAGGCTAAACTTGAGCGGAGTTTTGCCGAAGATCTTTCTATGCTGGAACACCAGATTCTCAGCCGCGGATTGTACTTGGAGCCATAGTTCCTTCATTTTGACTTTATTAATGAAATAAAATCGTTTCTTTAGCTCACTCTTTATTATAATTATTATCCACTCTAGGATGAATAACCATAATATTTACAGGATTTTTGGCAAACTCTCAGCCATTAACGGATTTGGCTTGCCTTTATTGATTACCGTTTGAATCGGGCTAGCATACAGATTGTTCAAATCCGTTCCTCATGTGACATTGTGCTAAAAGAATGAATTCTTTTGGACTTAGCGCTATGATTTTTTTGAATACATAGACTTACTCATCCCTTGCGGGATTCTCATAGGATTTTTGGCAAACTCTCATCCATCAACGGATTTGACGTGCCTTTAGCAATTACCGTTTGAGTCGGGCTAGCATGCGATTTGTTTAAGTCCGTTCAACATGTAACATTGTGCTAAAAGAGTTAACTCTTTTAGTGCTACGATATTAAATACATAGACTTCGTCTTTCTTACGAGAATAGACTACCCGATAATGCGTGTTAGGCAATGACTTATCTCTAATTAGGGATCAAGATAAAATCCCCCGTGTATGAAGTGTACAGATTTGAAGTCAGGAATTGCATCTTTTCTTAGGGTAAAAGACAAACCCGATGCTGGAGAGGAAGAATTTTATATTCTGTCCCCAGATCTTGTTTATGGTAAAGATGAACCAAAAACGGGACTGGAAAAATTTTATATTCTATCTCCTAAAACTGAAAAGAAAGAAGTTTATATTCTATCTCAAGTTGCAAAGGAAACTCGAGGTGGGATCTCCACCCCAGAATCTGGAAAGGTGAAAGTAAGAGTGGGATCTCCACTCCGAGAAACGGAAAGATTCAAACAACCCTAACTTTTATAGGATTGGTTGCTAATCTAAGAAAAGAATTCCTCATTTATTAAGGTGAAGTTCCGTTTTCAGCCCTAACTTTTATAGGTTTGGCCGAAATCGAAAAGGTGGAAGTCTCTCGTTTATTGAAAGTGGGAATCCGATCTTCGTCCTAACTATCCGCAAGTTTGACCAAGTGGGGTTGGAGGCATTCCTAACTTTTATAGGTTTGATTGCTCAAATTGAAAGTGGACCTCTCGTTCATAGAAGGAATCGAGAGGGGATTTTTACTTTGGCCCTAACTTTTATAGGTTTGACCAAGAAAGAAGTGGGAGTGTACTACTGATAGTAGTAAAACCTACCGATTTGTACTAGCCACTCGATGAAAGATTTTGATATTAAGTGATCAAGACTTAGCATGTTAAGTGTGAAAGACATTGAAGATTGGTGGATAGAAGTTTTGGTGGACCCACCGTCAATTGATTTGATCAGTGAGGGATTTTGTGGAGAAAGACTGATCTATCAAAATGGTCGAATCTTGTCTCACAAAAGAATTCACGAGAGTCGGTAAATTCGATGTCAATATATGTTCCAACTTTGAAAACATTCAGAGTCCAAGTGTGGATCTCTTATTTATCATTTTTTGTAGTAACTGGGTTATCCCTAAGAATACTACACGTAGTATTCTTTCGAGAACTTCCTAATACATGGGTTACCTTGAATGTACTAAGGGTAGTACTTTTTTAAGAATTTCCCGTTTATCGGCATCATAAGCCGGGCACCTTCCTTGGTAATAAGGTGATATGCGCCATTTGAGTAGACTATCTCTACCACAAATGGTCCTTCTCATTTGGGTTCAAACTTGCCTTTCTTCTTGGAATTGAGGATCATTGGTCGTCGGACAGCTAAGACCAAGTCCCCTTCCTTAAAACTCCGTTGTTGAACCTTTTTGTCAAAAGTTTTGGAAATTCTGGATTGATAGAATTCAATGTGCTGTTGGGCTTCTAAGCGCTTTTCATCAAGCATCTCTAGTTCTTTGAGATGTTTCTGATGTTCTTCAGTGGTCATCTCCGTTGCAAGAGTGATCCGAAGAGATGGAATTTGGATTTCCAACGGAAGAACTGCTTCACACCCATACACTAGAGAATACGGGGTTGCTCCCGTGGGCATACGAACTGTAGTGCAATAAGCCCATAGAGCTTCTCCGAGTTTATCATCTCAATATCGTTTATTAGTCTTCATGAGTTTTGATAAAAGTTTTATGATAGTCTCTTTAAAAGCTTCAGCCAATCCGTTTGCAGTAGGATTGTAAGCTGTCGATGAGACGTCTTGAATTTTGAACTTCTCGCAGAATTTGATAAAAACATTACTAACAAACTGAGGATTGTTATCGTGTATGATTCGTCTTGGGATACCATACCGATAGATAATATGGTGTTTGATGAAATCCATGACGTTGCTCGTCTTAACTTCTCTGAGCAGGATCACTTCAGCCCATTTGGAGAATTATCAGTAATTGCCAGGATGAATCGGTCACCTTTGACCGACGAGGGGAAAATATGACCCACGACGTCCATTCCCCAAGTTTGGAAAGGCCATGATGTAGCCGAAGGGTGTAGATGCTCCGGGGTTGGTGCATATAATTCGCATGTACTTGACACGCGTGACACTTTCGGGCATATGCAACTACATCTTTGATCATGGTGGGCCAGAAATATCCCATCCTTCTGATGCGATCGTAATGTTTGGGGTTAGGTTGTGTGCGCCACAAACCCCTTCGTGCATTTCCTTAAGGATTTTTTCTGCCTCTTTGGTTGATAGGCAACGTAGTAGTGAACCATCATACCCCTGACGATATAGCATTCTACTCTCCGTGTTATAGTAGAATCTCGATGCTCCTCGTTGGATTGAGACTCTTTCCTTTGCATCTTCTGGTAAAATCCAATGTAGGATGTAGTCTATGATAAGGAAACGCCAGTCTCAGGATTCAAACTCGACTTGGGTTGAATACGCTTCTTTAATATCCTCTTCTCTGTCGTCTACATCATAAATTAGTACGAAATGCTGGTGAGTTCTCACCGTAATGAATTGTTCCATTCTGGGAGGCTATGTCAGGGATACTGCTAACGCTACTAACGCATCCGCGTAGGCGTTCTGTAAGCGTGGAATGTATTAGATGAAGAATCCTTCAAACGATTCTGCCATCTCAACGGCCTTCTTATGGTATGGTATCAAATCCTGTTTTCTGACCTCGTACTCCCCTTAAATTTGTTTAACTACCAGTTGAGAATCCCTGAAAGCTTCGAGATATTCGACCCCCAGCTCTTTAGAAAAACTAAGCCCAATAAGCAATGTTTTATAGTCGGCTATGTTGTTTGAGCACGATTCGGTCAGTGAGTAAGCTCGAGGCATTACGTGTTTTCCCGGGGAAACTAAGACAACTCCAACTCCGGAGGAGAACTTAGAACATCCAGGAGCACTTGCTATATTAGTTGATCGAGCAGCACCGTCGAAGTACAAACGCCACACCTGTTGATGGGAAGTTACGTTGGCTTCGTGGATTTTATCTGGCAGATCGTCGCACACCTCGGCGGTATCCGTAGTTGGATTAGCTATCAAGAGATCACAAATAGCTTGTCCCTTGACTGACTTTTGCTATTTAAAGTGTAGGTCATATTTGGACAGAAGCAGGGCCCACTTTGCTAACCGTCAATTCATGAAAGTTGGCTATGTCATGAATACTCAGACTGGGTTAACATTACAAATGACGTAAATAGCATGTCCAACTAAGTAATGCTGCATCTTTTGAATTGTGAACACCAAGGTGAGACACTCCCTCTTAATCATTGGATACTGGGATTCGGCACCCACAAGGGTATGGCTTAGGTAATATATAGCATGTTCGTGACCGTTGCTGTCGTCTTGTGCAAGTAATGCACTTAACAAGTGGCTCGTCGCCTTGACATAAATCAAGAACGGTTTGCCTAATTTCGGTGCAATGAGTACAGGGGGTTTTGAGAGATATTCTTTAATATTCTCGAACACTTTTTAACAAGTGTCGTCCCATATGAATGACACGCTCTTCTTTGTGAGCTTGGAGAATGGCTGACATTTCCACGAAAGGTTCGAGATGAACCGACGGATATAAGCCAACCGTCATTGTAATCCTCAGAGTTCATTAAGGTTTCTTGGGGGTTGCAACTCGTTAATTGCCTTCACTTTATCAGGGTCAATGTGAATATCCCTGGTGGTGATGACGAAGCCAAGGAATTTGCCACTGGACATTCCGAGGAAAGATTTGGTAGGATTCATCTTCAGCTGATGAGTCTGCATCAAGTCGAACATCATCTTTAAGTCTTTGATGTGATCATTCTTGTCACGGTTTTTCACAACTAAATCGTCCACGTAGCATTCGACAGTCTTCCGGAGATGCTCCTGAAAAATCTTTGACATGGCTCTTTGATATGTGGCACCTGCGTTCTTCAAGCCGAAGGGCATAACTGTGTAACAGAAGACACAAAGGGGTGTTCTGAAAATAGTATGTTTCTTATTATCTGGATGCATCTTTATCTGATTATAACCATAAAATCCATCCATGAAGGACATTCTCTCAAATCCATACGTATTGTCGATGATAATATCCATGATGGGAAGAGGAAAATCGTCTTTCGGGCAAATGGTGTTAAGATCTCTGAAGTCCGATACAAATTCTGATTTTCTCGTTCTTTTTAAGGACCGGGACAATGTTGGCAAGCCATTCAGGATATTATTCTTCCATGATGAAACCTGAGTTAATAAGATTTTTAACTTCAGATTCGATTGCCTCCATAATTTGCGGACGAAACCGTCTTTGTTGTTGTTTGACAGGTTTGACATCCGGTTTAATATTAAGGTGATGCACTGCCACATTTGAATTAAGCCCTGGCGTATCCTGGTAGTTCCAAGCAAAAACATCAATGTACTCCCTAATGAGGGCAATTAGCTCTTCTTTCTCATTTGGTGGGAGACTGTCGCTAATGAATATCGGTTTTGGGTTATCCTTGTCACCCATATTTACCTGGATTACTTGGTCCTCGGTAGGAGGTTCCCTTTGTTTGAATCACTCACCGTACTGCGTATTTAGGTGATGAACCCAAGGGTCTTCCTAAGTTGGTATTTGATCGTCTTCTTCAATGGTGGCGGAGTCAATTGTAGTCATGTTTGACATTAGTCTTTTGAACATTTCCCCAACACTAGCGTCGGAGTCTCAGGCTGAAGAATCGGAAGAATATCCGTCTTTACCCTTATTAGCTATTTATCGATGACTTGCTAGCAGCACTCGTCATCGGACGAGGAGACGTAGCCTAAACCTCTTTTGTAGCTATAATAATTATCGGGTTTTCCTTTTGGCACATAAGCCGTACGAGGTGGAACTCACGAACCTCGACTGAAACAAAGACCCTCTCTGAATGCGAAGTCATATCTATATCTCTCCATGAGGTTCCATACTTTTGTATCATATCTAAATAAATGAGGAGTAGGTTTATCATCATCGTCATCTTCTTCCAAGAAGTGGTCTGGTATTAAAAATTCCTTTCCTTTACCGTACACAACTTCTTTTTCACCCCCTACCTTTCCGGGGAAAACAAGTGTCGTTCCGAACGAATCTTAAACATGCTTCTTCGTCATGCAACATGACTGAAGTGGCATATACAAGTCGGGGTCATCATATAACCCTTTCATGATGTTATCAAGACATAATGAGTACTCTAAATCATCATATATTTCTATTTCTTCGGCAAGTTGCCAATTACAACTACCATCCGATGACTCTCCATCGTCAAGAGTGATTACAATAGGTATAATGTCATTAAGTACAAAACCACCATTGTAATCAAACCTAGCTTCGGTGTCAGCTTCTTCTCCACTGTCCGTACCTTAGGCCGATGGTTCAGTATCGGATTCAACCTCGTAGAGAAGGGAGTCGGTAAAATAATTTTCCAACCCCTTAAACGGCTGCTTATCCACGACCACCGTCTTAACCTCATTATTAGTGTCTACATATTTAAGACACTGATGGAGGGTGGAAGGGACTATAACATTACGTCTTAACCTCATTATTAGTGTCTACATATTTAAGACACTGATGGAGGGTGGAAGGGACTATAACATTACCGTGGATCCATTAGTGTCTACATATTTAAGACACTGATGGAGGGTGGAAGGGACTATAACATTACCGTGGATCCATGATCAACCCAACAGTAAATTATAGGAAGTCTCTGCGTCGATCACATAACATGTGACTTCCGACTTCAATTCTCCGATCTAGCACTTCACTTGGATTTTACCTAGTGGTCTGGACCTACTGGTATTGAATCCGTAGATCGTAGTGCCCATGGAGGTCAGCTTACTAGCCGGTATTATGAGATTATACATTAATCGGAGTGGCATGATGCTAACAGCAGAACTCGGATCGACTTGGATCCGGTTGACCATGCTGGAGCTAATGTGCCCGATGAAATACAAGGGTCGGTCATGCTTTTAATTCTTCGTCTGTATGTCCTCTTTGATGAAAAAATGCAGGGAAAGTAGTGTGCTGTGAGGTTGCAATGTTTGACTGACGGCTCTGGTTCTTCAGGGGATGGCTTGATCTGAGTCAGAAAAACGTCAGAATTTGCCAAGGCTTCTTGCAATGCTTCCCTAGTGTCTTTCGAAAGACATAGCAGCTCGTATAGAGTTATTTTGGCTAGTATATTGGCTAGCTGTATCATAATATCAAAGCGGTGCGGAGTATTCGAGGTCCCCGGTTTGTCTCTCCCAATCGGTTGATTGAATCGAGACTGCTTCGGGTTTTGACCCTCTTGGTATAAAGGCTCTTTCTCCTTTAGCTTTTGCTGAGTCTTTTCAACAGGTGCTGGGGGAGTTGTGACCACTCCCATTTCTGCTAATGTCTTAGAGGGAATGGTTTTGGTTACCCCCTGCTTAGCTAACTGCTCGGAGGCATCCGAGTATTTGAAATGGTATTCATTCCCACTCAGGGTAGCAAAGACCAGTTCTTTGTTGGTTACAAAGACTTCTTGTTCATCTTTAGAGAGTGGGAAAGCAGGAATTTCTTCATCATCTTCTTCTGGAATGGTTGTGGCTCCACAACAAGATTTCCCTTTCCCCTTTGATTTCTTCTTGGATGACGATTCGACCCACTGTTCATCTTCAATTAGATCATGATGAACCCAGAGAATCTCGCCATTTGGGGTTGTGTGTGGCACAAGTCCTTTCTGGCATTGTTCATGAGGATCGTCATTAACGGTCTTCACCGCTACGTTCATTATGTTTTTGGGTTAAAACCAATTCAAAGGAATAAACCCGAAGCTAATTGACATTGCATTCGCACCCAACTTCTTTTCCTTAGACTGTTTCATAGTAATGACTCTGATGTCGATCAAAGCTTGGATCTTGTCTTTGAGGGCATAGCATGACTTAGTTAGGTGGTAGACTGCTCTGTGGAATGCGCAGTATTTCGGATCATTAACCCTTTTGGCGTCTTCCTGGTCCTGGATCGGAGGCAACTTGATCTTGTTGTTCTCTACGAGGTATTTAAAAATACCGGGGACCTCGTGTTCTTTAAAAGAATAAGCCTTTGGGAACTTTGGTTCCACGGTCTTTTGCTTTTGAGGCTGTTGTTGCCAACGCGACTGTTGAGGCGCCTTTTGCTATTGTTGTTGTGGTTGTGGTTGTGCTTGTAGCTCGAATATTTGGTTCGCGTCCACTGCATTGACTGGTGCTTTTCCCTTACCCGAGGGATAAAATTCTGCTGTGGAACATTCGTCGCTGTCTGATCCCTTTCGACCTTCTTCCTTTTGAGGAAGCGTTTGGCTCGTTCTCCTTAGACCTTCAAATCCTTCCAAGTCTTAGACGGCGCCATTCCCATGGCTTTGAGGATATCCAGAGAAAGATTGTTGTGACAGGTTTCTAGGATGAAGTCTTCGCTAACCGAATCTCTACAATTCATAGCTTTGTTCCGGAATCGTTTGATGAAATTTTCGACTAACTCTCTGTCCTTCTGCTTCTCATCGAATAACGTTCTGATTGAAACCTCGGTTTCGTCATTGAAGAAAATCGTGAGGAACATGTCTTCCGTGTCGTCCTAACTGCTGATACTTCCTAGCTTAAGACGATGATACCAATCAAAGGCTACTCCGCGAAGAGTGCCAACAAATGACCATACCATTAAGGGCTCATTTCCGAAGATTATTCCCAAATGAGACTTGAAGTATATTCGATGCTGAGTAGGGGAACCCTTTCCATAAAACGGCGTGAAGTTGATCAAATTAAACTTTGTCGGGTATAGGATTGATTCCCACTCTCTTAGGTAAGGACAGGGTATCCCGGACTTCTTTACATCTTGAGCGCTCATTAATGCATTGATTTTGTTCTCCAAGTCCCTCATCTTCTTATCCTCGCTCATATCTTTCTTCGAGCGATTCCGGGGAGAAGTGATGTGGTCCTCCTTTGTATTGTTATCATCTGAGGGACCATCCCCAACATTGTTATCAATGGGAGGGGTATCCATGTTGGCGTTCTCATCTGCTTTCCGATCGCTATCAGCTTGGTTAGGATTATTGCGATGGCTGGACTCTCCCTGCTGATTCATCAACGCCGTAATTTGTTGGTTGTGCATGTCTCTCATCTCCTGCATAGCCATCTCCATCTTGAATTTAAAATTCTCTTTCTGCTTGGCTAAAGCATCCTCGACAATTTTAGCTATTTGTTAAGCATTAATCATGAATGATTCATAAGATTGCCCTGCACTGGATGTCGTATCGTCAGAAGCCAATGCAGAGCAAGCATCTGACATTTTGTCGTCGTAGGACCATGACCTTCGTGGTCTAGGTCTGACAGTTCCAGACCGTAGCCAAGTCATGCGCTGAGATACTTCTGCAAAAGGCTCAGGATTGAAGCGTCGCGAGGACTTGCCTTTGTTGGCCATGTTAATAGTTACTTGAGGGAACTCGTCATCTAAGCCGGTTGGTTTTCTTCTGCGAAAATGCCTCATCTTTGGTTCGGACGTTTTAGTAGAGATTCATTCAAATACTGAGACCCTCCGGGGAGTAGTCTCGTAGCAATTGCATTCTGACAACACTGCCTTGATGATTTTCACACATAGACAACGAGAGTTCATCTCTCGAACATTTATCTTTCGAGACTTGTCCGTATTTGCTGTATGATAGTACAACTCATAAGTCTGATGACTGGAGCAACCTATCGTGTTGGATTCCCAGGTATAACGTCGTCATCATACGAACACGTTTCTCTCTGGGGATATGACGCTTCATTGGCATCTACAAGAGTCACTCGTTCAACTTTACGCATTTGTAAGCTTGAAACTCTAACGGGCTCTTGTACTTCGACTCACAATCCGATGTGGTCGGTCATATGAGCTTTCCTTTTATTATTGGGAGATTAGTACGGCCCCAGTCTGAATGGTTGTTTGGGAGTCTTTCAACGGTCTCAATCACTCCTTAACTGGTGCTTTACCTCGATCTTCGGGGAGAGAACCAAGGTGGTCTTTTAGAGAAACTCTAAATTTGGTGAGGTCCATACTACCAAGGGGAGTGGGATCCGGAGTTGACGAAGGTTGAATGGTAACTTCATCTGCTTTTACCTTAGGTGCTGATTTGACTTTTGGCATCCAAACTCGTTTCTACTTAGGTAGTTTTTTAATCACCTCTTCCTTCTGTATTTTCCGTGCTTCTTGCACAAGGATTCGGGCTTGCACCAGCAATGCGCGGTGCTTCTGGATTCGCTCCTCGAGGGTAGAGCGGGTCCTCTTGATGCGGACCCATTCGTTCTTCTCAGCTTTAGAGGAGAGGTTGCTCGATCACCGTTGTTGTTCTTGGTACTGCCTAGATTATAGATCCACATCATAGCGGATCCCATCCATTGGCTCCAAAGCCTTAGCGAGTTGACGCGCAAGACGTTGACGTCGTCTTTGGCGCACCCTCTTTGACCACGTTGGTGCACCATCAGCAGCTGACTCTTTGGTGAAGGAGGAGTTTGGATCTGCTTATCTAACCTCGCCAGATATCGACGACATGTCGCGATCTACGACTGTAGCGTCGGTGATGCGGAGATCATCTTCTCAGGTCTTCGTATCAGAAGACCAGTGGACTTTTCTGGATCTGTGAGGAGAGGTAGATCTGGTGGAGGACAATTATTCCTTGAACTTCTACTGGTCGAGCTCATATTCGACCTCTTCATTCATCAGGATCTTGATCGTTGGTTGCGTCACGACAGCTTCGGCAGCGAAGCTGTTGGCTCCTACTGTGGTCGTCAGCTTGTTTGGGAAGAAAGTTGATGTTTTTATTATTGTGTTCATTACAACTTCAAATGTTACAATGAAAACAAAAGTTAGTCTTTTTATAAGACCTTTACAAAATAAAAATAAAAAAGTACAACTCTCGTCAAACAACGTAACGGGTGTTTATCACCCGCTACTTGCGTGGGATCTTGGTCTATGACGGGGATATTGATATTCGTGGAGTATCAAACAATCAGATCAGATCCGGAGCTCTGTTGATTCATGAAGGAATCAAGAAACCGAAGCAATTATCTCGGCAATAGCGAGATAATCACTCTTCTCGAGATCACCGCAACAGCGCAATCTCAAGGCAAAGGACCGGGACGTGTAGATCTGACAAGCTCCTCTTCTTTATGCCGATGAACTCGATCCGATCTCCTCCTCTCTTCTGAAATTCGTGCTCCTTCAGTCTTCAGTTCAGCAGGGCTTCGCCAATGCTCGAGAATTCCATATCTTAAAAAATAAAGGCCCCGAGGCTGTATTTATAGGCTTCGGGAGCTCTGTTTTTTGATAAGAATGGTTGATTCACTCTTATCCTTAGTTGTAACTACTTAACCATATTCTTGGATGATATCTTATCAGTTAGAACAAATCCAGATGGTTAACGGTCGAAAAACAGCTTAAATCTGCCAAAAACAGCAATTTTAGGCTGCGAACACCCGTGGCTGTCTCAACCATGCTTTGGCTAAGACACCATTTGGTGTCTCGGCTAAGCATTGGCCGAGACACCACTTGGTGTCTTGGCCAAACTTTGGCCTGAACTTGTTTTCACGCATTCTGTCCGTTTCCGCCATATCTTCATCGTCCGAACTCGGAATTATGTGGTTCAAGATGCGTCAGAAAGCTAACGAGGAGATCAATAAGCTCCCATGGTTGAATTACATGTAAAATAGATGGGACATGAGGGGTACTTCATCTTTCGTAAGTGATGCGGAGCTTCCGGCCCATTCGTGTTTCTGTTATTCCGAAGTTTCGTTGCTTCGCATGGTTTGTCGACTCACTTCATATGCTTGTCATCATCAAATGAGCTTCTGTGACTCGGATAGTGATGCTCATCATCTTCTCTCTATCTTGAGCCATGTGCGGGGACCTATAGGTAATTTTTTATGCCTCGACTGATGATCCCTAAAACTCCAGTGCCCTCATCTTCTAGTATCTCTATACTAGTCGAAGTCATGCCTCCTGCTCTGTGGCTCTATCTATGACAGCTGGTGGAATGCGTCTTAGGGTAACCACTGGGGACTCCTCAGTAATTAGAATAACCGAAATCACTAGTGGTGGCACAATAGGTGGGGTCTAACTCGCTACTCGCTCCTCAAGTGTTGTAAATCTGGCTACAATGGGTGCCATAAGGTCTACCAGATATTGGGGAACCTGTTGCGGCTCAGATGAGGCCTGGTAAGCCTGTTGCTCAAGCGAAGCCTGTTGCTGCTCCGGCTCATCCTGCTCAACTCTTGATGTACTGTATGGTGTAAATTTGATTTCCCGAAAACAGGGAGTGCTCGTTTGTATTAATAAGAAAGCTTATTACAAACTAATAATCAAATGGTTACAACAGAAGCAGAGGGAATGCCCTCTTTGTTTTGTGTGGGGACTTTAGGTGGCTATAGGATGCTTTGCTCGATGCTCGGGTCGAGTCTGCTTCCCTTGGACCGTTCGATCGAGGTTGCTGGAGAGCTTCAGTTCGCAGTAGAAGCTCGAATCGATGGAGTTCGGGTCTGCTTAGTTCGCCGGCGATCGGAGCTCAGAACTAGGCAGTGGTGCTGTAATGCAAGGATCTGCTAACAGCTTGGTCTCAATTACTTTTCTCCAAGTTTTGCGACCTCTCCTCAAGCTTGCTGGAAGAGGCTTTTAAATGGAAGAAGGGCAGCTTGACTACTCCTTGAATTATGGGATATGACCATACATTGTTTGGAGACATCCTACTGTTCATTCGTACCGTCAGTGGTCATTCGAAGAACTGTGCTCTGCATCACGCTACGTAGGAGTGGGAAAGCCTCTCCTCGTATGCGTGACAACGGCTGTCAGATGATTGCGTTGATCTGACCAACCACCGAGCGTCGGCGGCTCTCGTCCCTTCGCCTGGACAACTGAGATGAGCCGCATTTATGAGGGCGTAGGCTGTTTTGATACCTGTCTGCTCACTTGTACCGTAGGCGGCTATTCGGCGGGCCTGGAGTACCGTGTCTTCTCTCTTCAGGCCAGGAGAGGCGGGAAAGCACGTTCCTGGCTCTTGAGTGTGTTTGGACAGTTAGCCGAATGCTGCGGATCTGTCTCCTGACTTAGACAACCGAGGTGAGTCGCATTCATGACCGTTCAGGTTGACTCGATACCTGTCCAGTCCTTCGTACTGTACGTGCTGTGAGTTGCCGCTTGACGGTCTTGGAGTACTGTGCCCTCTCCCTTCGGGTCGAGAGAGATGGGAAGGCCCCTCTCAGCACGTGGGGTAGCGGCTACGGGCGGCCCTGAGGTTTACAGGCGGATTCGACTTCGGACTCGGGCAGGCGAGTTGCGTGAAAGGTGAATTTCCACTATCCCAATTGACCTCAACTCGTGCAGGCGAGCCGATCGTTAGGCGAACCTAGAACCGAGTATATTTGACGACTATGCGGCTTAGGCAGGCGACTTCTTGAGGGCGAATTTCTCATAGGCTTATCAGAGATATTTTTTTTTACTGTCTACATGTACGTGATCTTCCCTATCCACATCTACATCCAGCCATCTATAATTTGGAAGAAAATACAGTATCGAGACCTTAGGCGAAAGCATATGAATAACTTATAGCAAATAAATATATCATATTATATATCATTCATGCAATTACTTTATAACCAAAGTAGCATTGTTGTCATAAAAAAGTTTGTAAATTTTGGAATATATGCATATAACGTCCTCACTCATACTAAGAATTCCTAACGGAATCTGTACATGAATCCTAAGAAACTCTATTCTAGCTCTACAACTCGACACAGGATGATCCTAATGATACTAGAACTAGAGCTCTGATACCAACTGTGACGCCACTATTTTCACACATGGCTATAGTCCAAGGTAAACCCAAAGATGTCAAACCTGTTATGCACCTACATGTTGCAACAATAAGTTTTACTAATCACAAAAATATCCTCTAGTGGAAACAAAAACAAAGTGTAGGTACAAACAGGCAATAGAAGAAAATAATTGTAGCTGACTTGATATAGGAAAGTGTCTCATAAATAAATCATGTCTCAATGAACAAGTCTGGAATATATCTGACATTCTAAAATATATAAATGTATCACGTCATAAGTGAACTAAGAATTTACTAAGGCTCACAGCCTTTACTTAACTGAATTTAAAGTTAGTCTACTGTGGAGTCTCATCTACTAGCTCATATGACGACGACTATGTATGAACTCTGTCATTATGCGACTCTCATATGCTCTGAACCACCTTAAAGGAAAATAAAAAATAAAAAGAACAACAACAAAAGCTTCAGAGAGCTAAAGCAAGATCACCTCCATTCGTCCCCAAGGGAAAGGCTACTACATGTAGTGGAGGCTCTTTCTATTAAACATAGTCTACCTAAAAAAAAATTCCCCCCGAACAAATGAATAAAGACTCAAAAATGACTGAAGTAGAAACATATAGGTATAACATCATACTCAACATCAGAGTAATTGTGAGTCCCTCAGATGTAAAACTACTCAAGCATGAGTTATATAACATTTAGTGTCCACCAAATACATTGGGCTATCAAGTCATATAAGTTATCTTTTCTGATTCTTCTAATCTAATAGCATCCCCGTGCATGATAACTATTAAACATTTCAACCTTTGCGCATAACTATGTGGAAATGAAGATATAGTTCCCTTTTCCTCAACGGATACAACGACATAGGTTCCTCGACCCCTGTGCATAGTGCGGATACAATAACATAGGTTCACCAACCTCAGCGTACTCTAGTGTGGATACTATAACATTGGTTCACAAACCTCAGTGCACTCTTATGCGGATACAATAACATAGGTTCACTAATCTCAGCACACTCTAGTACGGATACAATAACATAGGTTCACTAACCTCAGCGCACTCTAGTGTGGATATAATAACATAGGTTCACTAACCTCAGCGCACTCTAGTGCGGATACAATAATATAGGTTCACTAATCGTAGCACACACTCGTGTGGATATAATGTCAAGGGAAAAGTGTACTCGAAACAATACTTAGCAAAATCCCCCTTTAGGGTACTAACACGTGTACTACGACACAATTCATGTATAACTATGACCACATATGTACTATCATGCAACTTGAACCTCGTGCTCGCATTTCAAATCAAAACAACACAATATTAGGAAGATCAGCCTTAGTAATCGACTACTAAGCTTAGTAGTCGACTACAGTGAGTCTACTCAGACTCTGTAAACCATGAATTAGTATTAGTAGTCAATTATCTTGTACATTAGTCAACTACTCTATAATCAGATAATTTTTGTAAAACCAAACTGGACATGAGTAGTCGACTACTACTCTTAGTAGTCGACTACTAAGCAGAAAACATGCACAGCTTCGTGTACAAATAGCACTTAGCAATCGTCACGTATTTATCATGCTTTAATACAGTACAAAGTAAGTAATTGCTAATCAAAAGAATCATCTCCATGATTATTTAAACCCTTAATTTGACTAATTAGGTTTAATCTTCTCATTAGTCAAGAAATTGTCATAAACCCTAGTTATCTATTAAATTAACATGAACATGCTTGCATATTACGCTTGAAACTTATTAAATTATGTTTATTCACATTTACAGAACCAAAGTACCCCAAACCTAGGGTTTAATTAGACTTAATTAACATGTAAGCTCTTTATCTCACAAGGTTAGGGTTTTGACCATGATTTACACATAGAAAACAAGATGCAAACGAAGATCTACACCCCCCTAATGATCATGATCATGTTTCTATTATAAACAACAAGTAAAACATGTAGATCTAACATCAGGTTAAGATTTTATATCAAAAATCCTCTTTTATCATGTTAGACAGTTAAATCTAATCATAAAAAATATCCATATTACTTAATAAACCCAAGATCTACACTTTGGGTAAGGTTTGGATGTAGGAGATCTTGCTTGAATCATGGTGTCGATCTCCTGAACGTGTGTGCAAACTCCTTTCCTTAGCTACAACCCTCGCTCTCTCCCTCTGCTCGATGTCACATCTCAAAACGCCTCGAGGAACTCTAAATCGGCTCTAGGGTTTAAGGGGAAGGAGGTGGTTGTAAACTCTAGTGAATTCTCTCAAGAAATAGGGTTTTTACGTGTTTAAAAACTAAAGATATCAATTGGGTTCGAAAACAACATGAATCAGACCTGAAAACTAAAACATGGCACGTCCAGGAATTCCCGATAGTCAACTACACCTCTTAGTAGTCAACGATACTGATATTAAGATTCTGTCAATTGATTACGGGCTCTTAGTAGTCAACTACTCTGAACATTAGTCGACTACTAAGAGTCTGTGCAAGCTGATTCATTCTCATATTCGAGGATATATAGCCGAATTGATCTCAAATCAATTCTTAATGTACTCAAACATCAAAATATGCTATTTATCATAGTATAACATATTAAATATCATTTATCACATAATATTAAAATTTGTGGGGTTTTGCACCTGCAGAGTCAAACAATCAAAGAAACTATTAAATTTTTCAATAATAAAGAACAATAAAGAGCATTCATAGCTTTAGCATTTAAAGAGTATAGCTTCTTATCATCTATATTCCACTTATCCCTAGTTTTGATAGTTATGGCATCTACAACAATGATAGTGGGTTCGTGGTTACCTGACTCTACCATACGCCAAACATCATAGTCAGTCGACAAAAGATGTACTCTCATACGAGCGCCATCAAAATGTGCGGAGTAGTTTAATGGCATGTCCTTTAGGAAAATGGTCATATCACCAAGACTAGCCATCTATCCTAGGTTGTTTAGCCTAATATCTTGATATCGAGCTCTGATACCACTTATAGATCTATGATGCAAGCCTAGAGGTTTCGAGATATCATAGAATATGCAACGGAATAGAAATAATAAGTACAATAATAAATAATGAAAATCATAAACAATAATCATAACCAGAACACAAAAGATTTTATTGTGGCTTAAATAAATAGTCATGCATTTATTCTTCCTTCTTGCGAAGGGGCTTCCACACTATGTAAAAGTTCTCTGAATCACACGCCTAATTC
Organism: Asparagus officinalis; assembly: GCF_001876935.1. NCBI lineage: Eukaryota > Viridiplantae > Streptophyta > Magnoliopsida > Asparagales > Asparagaceae > Asparagus > Asparagus officinalis. The sequence continues at coordinate 25,676,221 of NC_033802.1, forward strand.
AGTAGGCTTACAAGATAAAAATTCTAGTTTCTCCCAAACTAGTCATCTAAACTAAACTCTTCACATATAAGTATCCCCAACCCTAGCTAGTGACAAATCCCTCAATTAAGCTTCGCTTGAATATGCCATAAATTCTTAATCCAACCCAGCTTGAGTGAGTTGTAAACCCTCAAATCACACTAGCTTTTGTATGCCGTAAAAATAAATTTAATACAATGTATCAAATATCAAATAAGTACAACTAGAATGATATTATAGCCCTTTGATTATGCATTCTCCTTGATGATAATACTAAAGCTCTGAGGAGAAAGGCAATGATGATGAAGTCTAAGGATAGCTCTCCTTGAATGTTGACAATCATATGATAAAGAACGATGTTGAGGATGCTTTCTGAGAAGTCTGAGAAAATCACTTAAATAAAGTTGAAATCCTCTCCCCCCCCCCCACCCCCCCCCAAAAAAAATCTTTTTCTCTCTAAATTAGATCAGTGATCTTTCTTGAAAATCATGGAGGAAAGAGCTTATACAACCCTAGCAATAAACAGCTCAGATTGAATCCAAATCAATTCTAAAATCTAGCATCTAACCATCGGTAGTCTAACATTGATCGTCAAAGTTGAAGTGATGATCATTGATGGTAAGTGTTACCATCAATTATTTGAACCTCTTTGGATATTTAATGGGAGTGGGATGGTCCATTGAAGATCACGGATGGTCGATTCTTGATCATCGATAATTAGTGTTCTAAAATCCACCGTTGAGCTGATTATTAACATTGATCACTTAAATGTTGTTTAGTACCTATATAAACTTGTACTAGATCATCTCAGACACGTGTTAGACTCAAATAAATATTTGTTGTTAGTCAAATCAAGAGATATGATACGGACAACGTCCTCACACAGGAATCTTATAGGAGGTGATATGTAGTTCATGTCTTTGTTGCCCTCAACTTAGATCTCTTTTTTCATAAAATTTTCAGGATTCCAAGGAAAATGTAGCTCACTCTAAGAATTTTGTCAAAATCAAAATCCCATCAGAAGTTTTTAGAGAGAAAAGTTTAGAATTTAACATTGTGTGAGAAAAATTCCTCTACTCTTACCAGAATTTTAAGAGAGAGGAAATTGAGTACCACACTCAATTTCTCATCTAAGGCAAACAAAATTAATTGCATCCTAGATCAGATGCTAGAAAAATCCCAAAAGAGATTAAAACAACAAGCTAAAATTTTAGAATCCTCCCAAGTAATTTAAGATTGTTGAGTTTTACCTATCTAAAATCATCATAAAGATTCATTAACAGATTATAGCACTGCTCAATATTAAAGAAATTACAAACCGTACACGTAGGTAGCTTCACTGTTAGCCTAAATAGCATATATATAGATTGACTTGATATTTGAAAGTCATTTTCTGTTTGCACAAATAGTTGACAGAAAGATATGCACAACCATTTTTAATTGCTGACCGCTTCGGTGCTCCCAAAAATAAGTTGGGAGTTCCGATGACAGGAAATGTAATTTGTTTCCTTGAAAATCTCTCTCACATCCTAAATTTGAGGGATATGGTAGTTGAGACGAGTTCCACACCCAAAAGAGTAATTTTACTTAGATAAAAATGTTATTTTAGAAAGTATAAATAAGAAGAGAAATAGAATTTGTGATTAGTTACAACTATACAACTAATTCATGCGTCTCTATTTCCTTTTCTAACATTCTTCCTTCTTCATTTACCAACTAATTAATATTCTATATACAACTATTTTGTAAGGTTTGAGACATGCGCTCGCGCTGAGATGAGGTTAAGACTTATAAAAGATGATCAAACATCTTAAGAAAATTTACATAAGAGATGAGGAGATAAAGAACAAAATAAATTCGATTTTTTCAACAGTTGCCCACTGGAAACGTTTTGGGATGCTTGAAGAGAGAGTGGAAGGTGGGGAAGAAGGCAGATGGATGAGAGGGGTTGGGTGGAGTTGTGGTGGTGTCCCTAGCAGCGAAGAATTGATGCAGCAAGAGAGAAGACGAAGATGGAGTAAACTGAGAACAGTTTTGGAAGAGGTTAGGAAAGTAAGTAAATAGGTTGGACAAAAATGCCCTTCCGGTTTTTTATATATTTTTAATTTTTTTTTTCAAATTAAAAATGCTAAAAATGCTAATTTGGGAGCACCGAAGCAAAGCTCTGAAAAAAATTAGAAATCAAATTGTCAGGCATAAAATACATTTTCTGGATCTTCGTTGAGACACAGCTAAAAACCTTTGCGGTGCACTGGTTTATTTACAACATCTATTCCTACATCCTTGCTTCTGGTGGGCCTCAGTCAAGCATGTCGGAAAAGGTGTAGGAGGCGACGACAGAGGAGAGGTGAGGATCGGTCTAGTTCGATGAGGAAGGATATGGCAGACAGATCTCCAGAGCGGAAGAGAGAGTGGAAGGTGGGGAAGAAGGCAGATGGAGGAGAGGGGTTGGGTGGAGTTGTGGTGGTGTCCCTAGCAGCGAAGAATTGATGCAGCAAGAGAGAAGACGAAGATGGAGTAAACTGAGAACAGTTTTTGAAGAGGTTAGGAAAGTAAGTAAATAGGTTGGACAAAAATGCCCTTCCGGTTTTTTATATATTTTTAATTTTTTTTTCAAATTAAAAATGCTAAAAATGCTAATTTGGGAGCACCGAAGCAAAGCTCTTTTTAATTACCAGAAACAACAATTAGTTTATGTATGTCCCTCCTATCTTCTCTATAAATAGTTAACCAAGGGCGGAATCTATCATCAACAAGATTCCAATAAGGGAGCGATGAAATCTGCCGAAGAAAAAATGGGCATTCATGTAAGTGCAAAAAAAATATAGCTCAAGTTTGTACAGTTTCGTATGTATGTATGCATATTTGTATTATGTACATTTTAATTTGGAAGAATTAGAACTCTAGACTACCCAATTAAAGATTCGAAAGAATGCTGTCTACTTGGGTTTTCGGCAGATCTAAGAGTTGTTTTCAATGTTTCCAACCATGTACACGTAGAATTTAGATGATAATAAAAGACTAAATTAAAAAGGAATATATGCTAGAAGGAAACATATAATATTTCATTCATGAATATTTTTTCTTTATATCTCAAATGAATGACATGGCTTTATATAGCACTAGGAGACCTCTACAAAATTAATGATATTAATTCTCATTCTCATAACCCCCATGCAAATAATAACAATTCATTCTCCATAACTCCCTCATATTTATAACTCCTACGATAATTCTTCATATTCGTAATTTATTCTCCATAACTCCCTTTTATTTGTAACTCCTACTATTATTAAGGAATTTATTAATTTGTCAATCAAGTTTAATTTCTAAGTTAACACACACACACCCCCAAAACGAAAAAAAACTTGATTCTCCAAGAAGTGTAGCACCAAGTTGTTTTCTCGGCTTCTATAAATTTTGAGTCCTGAGGGCCTTCGTGAAAATATCAGCAACTTGCTCTCCAGTCTCTTGTGTATGAGTTGAAACCTCCTTCTTTATACAATCCCTTATAAAATGGAATCTTGTGTCAATATGCTTGCTCCAATCATGGAACAGCAGATTTTTGGCTAGTTGGATGGCTAACTTGCTATTAGCATTGATCTCTAAGTTCTAAAGCCAAATCACATGACATACATATGATGAGGCTACAGCATATTCGCCTTCATGTGTAGGGAGCATAACAATTGGTTGCTTCTTTGAGGACCAAGTGAAAGCCGAATCTCCAAGATAGAGAGCAAAGCAGGAAGTGCTTTTGCGACCATCTAAATCGCTATCACTATAGCCTACAAGCTTCAAATCTCCAAATGAGGGATAAAATAACTCATAATTAATTATTTTTTTACATATCAAAGAATTACTTTCATAACCTTCAAATGTTACATCATTGTTTCTTCTATAAAACAACTAATTAATCCAACTCCATATAAAATGTCGGGCCCCGTACATGTGAGTTCCAACAAGACTTTTGTAATATGCCAGATTTATATCACCGTCTTCACCTTTTTCTTTAATTTCAGCCCTGCTTCAAGTGGTGTATTTACAGAGTCACAATCTTGCATGGTTGCTCAATGTGAACTTCTTCATCAATGTAGCCATTTAAGAATGCCGACTTAACGTCCATTTAAAAAATCTCTATTGACTTTTAGATGCAAGTGGCATGAGAAGTCGTACCATTTCAAGCATGCTACAAGAGAAAAAACTTCATCATAATTAATTCCATCTTGTTGCTTGTAGCCTTTTGCCACAAAAGCCGCACATTGTGTTTCTCCACCTCGCCTTGTGCATTTTTCTTTGTCTTGTACACCCATTTGACTCCAATAACTTGATGTCCTTTTAGAAGAGAAAGGAGCACTCATGTATCATTTTTCTCAATAGCTTCAATTTCTTCATCCATTGCTCTTCACTATTTTGCTTCTTGTTATGCTTCTTCAAAAGATATTGGATCATAATCTTAAAAAAAGACAAAGCATATCGAAATTATCATTATTATATCCATCAATTTTTCTTGTTACATTATACAATTCTTATATGCTTCTAGTTTTGGGTCTTTTGCAGAGGACTCGTTGCTCGAATCAAAGTCAATGTCTCCTTTTGAGGTGTTGGATTATTTGGCTTGATTTGATGTGATGAATGATTTTCAAGAATATCTTCTTCACTACTTTCAAGCAACACATTTTCTTCTTTTTTCTTCTTGCTATTCCAGTTCCACATTTGTCCTTCACAAACTCCACTTCTCTTGAAATAACAACTTTTTAGTAAGAGTATTATATAATTTACAGTCATTAGAATTCTCATCATAGCCCAAGAAAATGCATTTTTCACTTTTGTCCTCAAACTTTATTCTCTTCTCCTCAAGTACCTTAGCATATGCAACACACCAAAACATTTTCAAGTGATCCATCCTTGGCTTATACGAACTCCAAGCTTCGTCTAGCGTGATATTCCAAAGCCTTCTTGTTGGAAACATGTTTAACAAGTAAACTACAGAAGAAACAGCCTCGGCCCAAAATCCTTTATGTACACTTTTTTCATTCAACATACATCAAACCATATTAAGGATTATTTTTCCCCTTTTTGATACTCTATCTTGTTGAGGTGAATAAGGCACTGTAGAGTGATGATTAATTTCATTCTCCTTGCAAAAGTTCTTAAACTCATTTGGGTTATGTTCTCCCCCTACAATCTGATTTCATAGATTAAAGAAAAAAAATCTATTTTGTTTTTTCACCATGCTTTTAAATTCTTTGAAATTTTGAAAAACTTATTTCTTTTCGTTTGACAAATAAACTCATGTCTTGGCAGAAAAATCATATACAAAAGTGAGAAAATACTTGCTTCCTTCCGTGGATGAACTAACTCAAGAATTTGTGTTGCTCCTCTTGAACTTCCTCCTTGAAAGTTGTTCTAGTGTTGCTTGCCAACAATTTTTACTTGGTGGAGCCATCTGTGGCAATCATGTCACCATTTTCTTATTCAACAAAAGTTTTTAGCCCTTTAAAATTTAGGTGACCAAATCTAATTAGATGCTACAAAAGATTTTCATCTTCAAATTTTTTCTTTAAAGCATTTAGCATCCATTTTCAAATTTAGTCGAAACATTTTATTTTTCTACATAGGCACATGTGTGGTCCAAGTATTATTCCAAACACGAATAGAAAGACCTAACTCCTTCATATAATTTTCATATTCTTTTTCAAGCAATTGGCCTAAGCTTAAAATATTTTTTTGATACTCCGAACATAGTAAACATCATAAATATATTTTTGAGTTCCATTCTTCAACCTTAGAAGTAGCTTACTTTTTCCATTTACTGGTCTTTTTAATAAATCACCAAAAGTTAGCATTTATCTCCTTCTTCGAGCTATGCAAATAGCTTCTTGTTTCTACACATATGACTGCTTGCACCTGTGTTGAGGTACCATCTGCTTTCTTGAATTATTGTAGCATCTTTGTAGGTCATTAGCAAAACTCCTCAAAATTAGACTTTTCTTCTCTTTTGTTAGAATATTTATACTAACATTCACTAGCATAATGCCCAAACTTCTTGCAAACATGACATTGAATCTGAGTTTTTTCATACGACAGTCGATTATATGGCCTTAAAAACCACATCTTCCTCAGCCTTATTGTAATGATTGCCAAGTTTCTCCTCTTTGTCCTTCTCCTCGACCTCTTCCAAAATTTGATTGTGCTCCGTTGTATTTCCACCTAGCCCTCTTTGACCACAATCACGACCTCCTTAAATTTTTGTTTCTCTTGTTAAGGTGAGCTTGCTTTGTAGTGCTTACTCAAGTGACATCTCCTCTTCTTTCTTAGAGACATTTCTATCATGAGATCGTAGTGAGCCTATAAGTTCTTCCACCATCATGTTGTATAAGTGGGCGAACAGTTGAAGAAACAAATCAGAAAAACAGGCTGGAAGATTGTCGGTCGACCGCGAGATCAGCTGCGGTCGATCGGAAACGTGCACATACCCTGAGAGGTCTCTGGACTTTTGGCGGTCGACCGCAGTATTAGGTCCGGTCGACCAGCCAAACCCTGTAGGATTTTTTATTTCTGTTGTTGCCTTGCGATCGATCGCGACGATCAAGGCGGTCAACCGCATAGCGGGTCTTTGGGTTTTCAACCTATTTTGTTTGTTGTTTGTATAAAACCCTAAAAATGATTAATTAACGTTAAGAAAGGACGTTTTGAACAGTCTTTGAGAGAGTATTGTTATATCCAATTGTGGGAGATTGGTGAGAGATTTAGAAAGCTTTGTTTTAGGGGTTTGAATAATTTTGTAACCCTATTTTGTATTCTCTTCATCTCTAATAGTAAGAACTCCCCCCTCTTACCCCGTGAACGTAGGCAACTTGCCGAACCACGTAAAATTCGTTGTCTTGCTGTGATTGTGATTTGTGCTTATGTTTACTTGTGATCTACCTTGTTCTTGTTCGTGTGATTAGAGTTCCGCTGCGCACAACAAGTGGTATCAGAACTTCAAGTTTGGATTGAGGCTTGTTGGAAGGATTCGCTAAAGGATTCTAATTTGGAAAGTTAGATTGACAACATGGGAGAAGTAAGCACATCAGGTTCATCTCTTACGAAGGCGATACAAAGTCTGAGAATCAATAATATAAAAATTAATGTTCCGAAGTTCGACGGCAAGATCAATTTTGGTTTGTGGAGGTGTCATGTGATGGATATGTTGGATATATAGAATTTGGAGGAGACTCTTGAGTTACAAGAGAAACCCACTGACATGGAGGATAAGGTTTGGAAAAAGATGAATAGTAGGTCTTGTAGAGTTATTCGGTCATGCTTGACGTCAGATCTTATTTATAATGTGATGAATAATACGTCGGCGAAGAGATTGTGGGAAACACTCAATGAGAAGTATCTTACAAAGAGCATTAAGAACCGGATTCACTTGAAGAAGAGGTTTTACAAGTTCAAGATGAAGAGGGGAGTTTCCATTAGGGAGCATATTAACAACTTCATGAAGCTACTTTCAGATATGGCCAATGTGGACATCATGGTTGAGGATGAAGATAAGGCGATGCTATTTTTATGTTCGTTACCGAAGGATGATTATGGTACGTTTGTTCTTACTATGATCAATGGAAGAATTACTGTTAGCTATAAGGAGGTGACCTCAGCGTTGGTAAATTATGAGTTGAGGAAGAGTGATGGCGAACCCTCTGAGAAGGCATCAGGAGATGTATTAGCAGTTCGAGGCCGTAGTCTAAACCGCCGCCAAGTCAACTGTTCAAAATTGAAGAATAGAGGTAGCTATAAGAGTGTTGGTAGAAATCAATATCATTTTTGTAAAGAAGAGGGACATTGGAAGATTGACTATCTAAAGTTGAAAGACAAAGCCTAAAATAATAAGGGGAAAATTGTACAAGCTTCAGAAGTGAATGTTACAAAAGCTATTGGTGAACATTCAGATTCAGATTCTTTGGACTATTCATTTCCTGCACTACCGTCGGTTTGCTATGCCGACTCCATGCAATGGATGTTGGATTCAGGAGCCACATATCATATTTGCCTGAGGAGTGATTGGTTCTCTAGCTTTGAGGAGCTGGAAAGAGGGGATGTCATGCTTATAGCTAATGATCACGTATGGCCTATTGGTGGTATTGGTTCAGTCTGGATCAGGAAGCATGACGATGTGGTTAGGGAGTTGAAAGAAGTAAGGTTCGTGTCGCAATTGACGAAGAACATCATTTCTCTTGGTGTCACGCCCCGCTTCCCAAAATACCCGAGAATCGATACGTGAACAAGCCCGCGACGTATTAGATCAAGGAAAATAAATAAAATAACAGTTTCTCCTCAACCTAATACGCTAAGCGTCTGGAAATAAATACAATGCAAAGTCACAGGTCCCTGATCACAATCAGCAAGAATATAATAGACAAACTCAGAATAAAATAATACATATCATATCACAAATGAATATCATCCAAGACATAATATTCAGGTCAACATGCCCTTATACAAAACTAAACAAATAAATACTGAAGAATATAAAATACAATGATCAAGTGGAAAAGGAAATGCTATAAAAAAAACTAGGATCATCAACTGAGAAGAGGTACTAAACTTTGGCCTATTCTTCAACTCTATCTGCAAGACACTCCTGCTGAGAATCCTCTGGCTCTTGATGATCTCCCAGCTGAACATGTTCTTCCTCTAAGTCTGACGTACACCAGAGAAAACAAGTATACGTCAGCATGCATGGAACATGGCAAGACCCCACAAAAGAAAGAACGAACGAAAACCCAATGCGAAAAAACGATACAATAATAGAAATGACAAAGAAACGTGCAACTGGAAATCCAACAAAATCAACCAATAAACAAGTCGATCATGAAGCAAGCGATCAGAGTAATCATCCAAGTCACAAGGTCATACAACTAGATGGAATTAATACTTAAAAATCTACAACTCAAGACGTAGTACGTCGAGCAAAATAATCCAAACAAGGAAACCCTCATGTATATATCATATATCTCAAATTGTAGATAATTAAATATTAACCCCGATCTATGTATGAAAAGAAACACAACTGGCCTAAATCACACAAGAAATCATACCTAGCCAAGAAACAAGGTCATGTAACTAGCCATTCTATAATAGGTCACTGGTCACATCTTACACAGAACCAACGCTCATATCACCGGATAATTGACTGTTCACAAATCCCCTATGTGCATCCAAACCTACAAAACGGTTCGGTGAGAGGACTACACGTAATCTGATTTTGGCCTAGTCCGAACTCAAGCAAAACTCGGGTGACGAAACGATTTCACTGACCAAGTACAAAACGGTTCACTTAGCCCAACAAACTAACTCCAGTGCGAAACGGTTCAATGGTTCTAGTCTGGAAGATACATTAACAGTCTTATCCGATCACATAAACCATGACTTCCCCATCTCAACTCTCTTGTATTTTCTAAGTCAAACATAATCCACATTGAAACTTGGGTTCACCACCTAAACTCAGTCAACACACTCACACATGTCACTAAGTCTGTTCATGACGCACGAGGCCACTAAGTCACGAGCTACTAATGGTTCTCAATCACAAGATGGACAATACATAGCAGACATGTCAAATACACTAAATAAATGCAGAACGTGAAATGTGATCCTAAACATCAACTATGTAATTCAGAAAATAATTCCTTTTTTAAAATAATTTCATTTAAAATTATTTCTCATTACTAATCTAAAATAATTTCTTTTTCAAAATAAATTCCTTTAAGTTATTATAATTATCAAAAAAATGATTCTTTTGCTGAATTAAATTCTTTAACTTATTATAATTTTCCTAAAATGATTCCATTGCCAAATAAATTCCTTTAAAATTATTTATTAATAAATCAAATAATCTTTTTACAAAACAATTTTCTTTAAAATTCTTTAATATCATTCAATAACAAATCCACACATGATATCACAATATTCACATTATAACTAATCTACGCACGTACTTAATTAACAGTATATCTAAAAAAATTGCAAAGACGAGTCAATAAGTAACAGGATCTTGCCTCGGAGTATTGTCGTTGGAATATCTCGGGGCTCCGACGGGCTCGCTGGCGGCTAGAAGGTGGCGGTTTTACAACTGAATATGCGTTGGCATATAGTCGAACAGGTGGTGTACGACGGCACTGAGGTGAGCGAATCTGATCGAATCTGGACGACGGATGACGAGGTCGATGTTGCGCGGTCAGTGGCGTCGATAGCTTAGCGGTGGCTGTTGTAGCGCGGAGTTCAGGAGGTAGAGCTGGATGGAGCATCGCTGCAGCGGGTTTGGTCGCGTTGCAGTTGACAGTTGGGAGAGAGGAGGCCAAACAGGAGGATCACGGGCGTCGGTCCTTGGGAGAGGGACTAGTCGGCCGTCGGAGCGGTGTCGTCAACGGCGATGGGCGCTAACGGGCGGCTACGGAATCAGAGTGGCAGTGAACGCGGTCTATGGCACACGGAGAAGCTTGCGTATCAAAATTTTTTTTTTTTTACTACACTAAATAAATTTATAAATATTTAAATTATTTAAATAAATATAAAACTTAGACTTTAAATGATAGAAAATTGTAGAAATTCGAGAAAAATGCAAATACTCTTCTAAAAATAATGATTAAATATTTAAAAATACCAGAAAATTATTTTAACTAGTATCAAAATTCACAGTCATTACACTTGGTACTTTGGATGCAGCAAGTTATCGGGTGATCTTAGAGGATGCTACTTTGAGGGTCAGAAAGGGTTCGATGGTGGTGATGCGAGGAGTCAGGAAAAACTTCTTATACTACTTGAAGAGTAAGATGTTTGGGGAGAAAGTTTATGTATTCATTACTGTGTTCATTACAACTTCAAACGTTACAATAAAAACAAAAAATATTAGTCATTTTATAAGACCCTTACACAATGAAAACAAAAAAAAGTACAATTCTCGTCAAACAGCGCAACGGATGTTTATCGCCCGCTGCTTGCGTGGGATCTTGGCCTATGATGGGTACGTTGATATCCGTGGACCACCAAATGATCAGATCAGATCCGAAGCTTTGTTAATTCACTAAAGAATCAAAAAACCAAAGCAATTATCTAGGCAACAGCAAGGTAACCACTCTTCTCGAGATTACCGTAACACGAAAATCTCAAGGCAAAGGACCGGGAAGTGTGGATCTGACGAGCTCCTCTTTTTTATGCCGACAAACTCGATCTGATCTCCTCCTCTCTTCTAAAATTCATGCTCCTTCAGTCTTCAGTTCAGCAGGGCTTCACCAACGCTCGAGAATTGCAGGGCTTCACCAACGCTCGAGAATTCCAGATCTAAAAAAATAAAGGCCCTGGGCTGTATTTATAGGCTTCGGGAGCTCTGTTTTCAGATAAGAATGGTTGATTCGCTCTTATCCTTAGTTGTAACCAGTTACCACATTCTTGGATGATATCTTACCAGTTGGAACAAATCCAAATGGTTAAGGTCGAAAAACGACTCAAAACAACCAAAAACATATTTCGAGGACTACGGACACCCGTGGGTGTCTCGGCCATGCTTCGGCCGAGACACCACTTGGTGTCTCGGGCCGAGACACCACTTGGTGTCTCGGCCAAGCATTGGCCGAGACACCACTTGGTGTCTCGACCAAGCATTGGCCGAGACACCACTGGCCTGAACTTGGTTTACGCATTCCGTCCTTTTTCGCCATATCTTCATCGTCCAAACTCAGAATTATGTGGTTCAAGATACGTCAGAAAGCTAACGAGGAGATCAATAAGCTCCCATGGTTGAATCACATGTAAAGTAGATGGGACATGAGGGGTGCTTCATCTTCCGTAAGTGACGTGGAGCTCCTGGTCAATTCGTGTTTTCATTGCTTCACATGGTTCGTCGACTCACTTCATGCACTTGTCATCATCAAATGAGCTTCTGTGACTTGTATAACGATGTTCATCATCTTCTCTCTGTCTCGTATCATGTGCGGGGACCTATAGACAATTATTGATGATTACAGATACCCCCTTCAAAGTGTTTCTATCTCGTTTCTTTTATAGAGGAGCCTGAAATACTTTGGATATGATCGGTCCAACCTTCATTCAGCATAAGAGGACCTATAGTTAGTTTTGACTCTTGACTCCTTTGATTTTAAGTCTATTCAATATGAATAGATAAAATTCTTCCGACGCTGTGTTTATCGCCTGGCCATCGTCAAAGTCTCGAATCAAAACCGGTGAATTAATTTTGGCTCATGTCATCGAGTTGACTCAGAACTGACTATCTTTGAACAGTGTTGACTTTAGCATTTCGGATCACCCGGCGTTGATTTTTCATCGCAACGTGTTGACTGTCGTTAACCTAGGGTTACGCATTGACCGACGTTGATCTTAGGGTTTTGGATCGTCTGGTGTTGACTTTTTATTACAATGCGTTGACTGGCGTTAACCTAGGGTTACGCGTTGGCCGGCGCTAACCTTAGGGTTTTGGATCACCCAGCGTTGACTTTTTGTTGCACCGTGTTGACTGACGTTGAGCCAGGGTTACGCGTTGACCGACATTGACCTTAGGGTTTCGGATCGCCCGGCATTGACTTTTTGTCGTAGTACGTTGACTGTGTTAACCTAGGGTTACATGTTGACCGGCATTGACCTTAGGGTTTCGGATCACCTGGTGCTAACTTTTTATCGTAACACGTTGACTGGTGTTAACTTAGGGTTTCGGATCGCCCGACGTTGACTTTTCATCATATCCGTTAACCTAGGATTACGCGTTGACCGGTGTTGATCTAGGGTTACGCGTTGACTGACGTTGGCTTTAGGATTTCAGATCGCCCGTCATTGACTTTTTATCGTAACACGTTAACTGGTGTTGACCTAGGGTTACGCATTGATCGGCGTTGACCTTAGGGTTTCGGATCGCCCGGTGTTGACTTTTCATCACAACGCGTTGACTGTCGTTGACTTAGAGTTACGCATTGACCGACGTTGATCTTAGGGTTTCGGACCGTCCGACGTTATTTGGTGTTGATTTTCATAAGAATAACCAATCACCGGTGAAAATAGGTGAAAGAGGGTCATGAAAAACACCTGGGGGGCGGCCTGGGCCACCCCCCCCCCCCCTTCTCTTTTTTTTGTTTTGTTGTTTCCTTGTGTACTTTCACTTCCCTCTCTTTCTAAAATTTCAAAAGGAATTCTTTTCCCCCCAAACTCCTTCCTCCTCCTCAAGTTCCCTTCCAAAACCAACTCCTCAAAACTCAATCTTCTTCTCTCCAAGAACTCTAAATCCCCTCAAACTTTTACACTTTAAAAATCCCTCAAAAATTTCGGAAATCCTTCGCTCTTTATTGGCCAAAATTTGTCGCCTCTCAAAGCTAGGGTTTTTTTTATCTTCAAGCTCAAGAATTGATTTTTGGAGTTGGGTTTTCAAGCTTCTTGGTTTGGGTAAGCTTCTCTCACCACTTGCCTGCTTGATTTTAATCCACGATCTCATGGGTTTTGATATAAAGATTGGAGCTTTGATTTTTGTAATTTGGGTTTGCATAAAGAGTTCGTGAATTTGTATGCAAAGATTAGGGCTTTTTGACTTCATGAAATAGGTTTTGTGAAAAGATTGAATCTTGATGATGGGTTTTGAAAGTGGCCAAAATTTTGAGGGGCTTATGTGCAAAGTTGGCCAAAATTTTGTGGGGGTGTTATTGCAAAGGACTAAAATTTTTGGGGATGAAATTTTATGCCCATTTGGCCAAAATTTTAATGGGTGCTTTATGCAAAAAGACCAACATTGTTGAGGGGTTAAATTGCAAAAAGCAACCGAATATTGTAGGGGGCTTATTTACAAAAGAGCTAAAATTTTAGGGCTGAAATTTCAAGAGTTTGGACTACATACCCATGACCAAAAGTTTGAGAGGCGTATGTGCAAATTGGGCCGAATTTTTTTGGAGGGGTTATTTGCAAAATTGGCCGAAACTTGTAGAGGGGCTTTTTGCAAAAATGCTAAAATTGTGAGATATTGAGGACGATGGTTTTCTTTCCTCGATCATGGCCAAATTTGAACGTGTTCGTGACTAAACTTTAGCCTCGAACATGAGGGGTATTTTAGGTATTTCACCCAAAAGGTTGGTCATGAGGGTTTTAAACACAAATTGATCTCATTATTTGCATGCATAGAACCCTTAGGTTTAATTAGACATTAACTTTAAAACCCGATTTTATTCATAGGGTTTTAGTCAAAGTTTATAATTTCCCTTTAATTTTCGGGTTCTTGTATTTATGATTGTACCTGATCCGTTGGTTTTTGTTGCAGGTTAACCATGTCTCCGCACCGACCACGATTTTATAGGAGTTGCTCATCTTCTCAGCATAGTGAGAGGGAGGCTCACGTGGCTTTCTCTTACGGGGTTGAGCTTTTATATTTTCTGTATCCTCGTTTGACTCCTTTGCAGGTCATTTGGGAAGAACCGACGTCCTCCTTCGCGGGGATTAAGGTTTCAGGATGATTTTGGGTTCTATCATGCCCTCGTTTGGCCCCTTCGCAGGTCATTCGGGAAGACCCGACGTGCTCCTTCGCGAGGATTGGGGTTTCAAAAGACGCGTTTTGCTTGGCCAATTCACGTCTTCCGGCATGTTGGGGCGATTTCATGTTGTATTACACTGTGTGGGTCGGGGTACATTAGAATGTTGTTTACGTGATGATGCATACCGCCCTTTCTGTCTAGGACACTCGAAATCGTCTCGCCAATCACCCAATGAATGACTCTATCTCACTAGCTTGTGAGATAAATTCAACCCTTGGATAATTTATGAATAATTTTCTGACTCCATGTTTGTGTTGCCGCAGTTGAGTTCCCTGCAGAATGTTTTCCACCTCATGCTACGACAGGTTGCAACCGGGATACGTTCACTATTATTAATGTTGATAGACAAGCTATTGGCCCGACCCCTTAGTTCAACGAGAGTCGTTCCGATGAGGTGCGTCGATTGATACAAGATGGAGGTCACCATTCATTATGCCAGTTGACTAGCGATTTCGCCTTCGTTGAAGATTCCATTTCTATCCAGGCTTTAGAGAAGCCGGATTATTTATTCGGGAACCATGCTGAGGATCCGGCTAAGTTGATTCTTGATAATGAATATTGGTTGAATGACGATGGTGGAAATCTTTTATATATTCCTTCTATTCCCCATCAGCATTCTTTTGCTCATTTGGAGACACAGGCTGTACGGCGACAGATATCCTGGAATCTTACCGATGACCATGACCGAGTTCATTGTGGCTTTATTTCCCATCATAAAACCCCAGGTTCTGATGGTTATAATTATATTCGTGGCCTTCGACCGGGGATTCTAGGACTTGATACAGCGCCACCGGATAAGGTGTCAGCAGTCGCCCATACTATGAGGAATCATCTGGATAGGCTTGGGAGAAGGTTACCCCCGAAGGAATTCAGATGTTTCGGTTGGTCGTCCTTGCCGCCTAAGAAGTGGTGGACTCGTATGACTGGTTACGTCTTGGGACGTTGGGAGAGTGAGTTGAAGCATAGCGAGTTGTATGCACCTATACGGGCCACTATGTACGAACTCCCGGTCAGCAGCTGTCATTTCTTGGCATTGATTGAGTTTTATAACCCTGATAGTAACACTTTTCTAACTTGCGGTGTAGAGTTAGGGTTAGCTCTCCATGAGATGCACAAGGTTTCTGGTCTTCCAATGGGAGATTATCCATATCAAGAGTATTTTCCCTCTAACTTGCAGTTGGGACAGCTACAGAGGGATTCCTCCGACGTGTATGACACGCTCTGGGACCTTACGTGTCATTATCATACATCTCTAGTCAGCATGAGTCCTCTATTGAAGAAGAAGAAGCAGGTCAGCTTGAAGCAGTTTGTTGATTATTTATTTCAACATTTGGAGAGCAGTTCGGGCGAGACTATTTGTGAGTTTTCCCCTTTGACACCTTCTGCCATTAATGGCTTAATTGAGAAAGTCGGCGCTTGTTCATTTACCACTGCTAGTGTTGAGGGTTCTTTTCCAGCGGGGACTAAATTTCGAACGTTCCTTTTCCATGCACGGAAGCCTATTCGGCCTAAGACCCTCCTGGCGGGATATCTCTCCCTCTGGTTAAAGAAGTGCGTCGTTCCATATCAGTTCTCTGATGCTTTGCCTATTGAGGTCCTCCTCCCTGTCGTTCAGTTAGCTCACGGGAAGGATCTTTCTCTGCTCCCGGCGATGGTTGCTGGCATTTATTACGGGCTTAGGTATTTGGTTGATAGTTTTACACATGTGGGTTCTGAACTTTCGACCGAGATTCTCTCCGTAAAGGTTGAGCTTCCGTATATGTACTTGATAGCATGGCTCGTCCTTCACCGTCCTAATTTGATGCCGGCATCTAGTACCACGGATGCCTCTATCCCTTTTCTACAATTGTTAGAGGGGAGCAAATGGTACGTGAAGAACTTCACTGATGTACAGCGAGAGCTTCAAGTTCATAGGAGCTGGGAGTTCTTCAAGTGTTTTCCTCGCTTCTCGGGTCGTTATGACAATGTATTGATTGATGAGGAGAAGCCAGGAGCCGGTCGGACCTCCCTTGATGTTGGTTTCTTCCGTTGGTTGGCGAACATTCGTGTTGGGTACCTCGTTCTTCGGGTGAAGGACTGTTGTCACATAGAGCCCTATCTCCCTTGTCATTTTGCTCGTCAGTTCAGTTATGACCAACTATATGTTGAGAAACCAAACCGAGGCTTGAAGACCGAAGGAGGTCTTATTGACGGTGCCCGAGAATGATTCTGGACTATGACGGGTTGTATCGGTGCTTATTTCACTCTCCCTTCGTCTAAACGCAAGTCATCATTTACCTTTCTCAGCTGCAAATGGCTCCTTTCTACCAACGAGCTTCTAGATGTGAAGAGCCTCTCAGAGTTGGAGGCTGAGCACTTGGTTTAGACTACTATTAAAGCTGCTCGTAAGGCCGGGCTTTCGAAGAAGCGAGGGAAGAAAGCTGTCAAACCCTCCTGTTCGAGCAAAAGCCAGATGAAGGATGATGAAGAGCTCCTTCCTATTGATGATGAGGATGAGACTTCTGAAGAAGAATTTAGGGATATGGACACTGACGTTGGAGTTGACAAGGAAGAATCTGAGATAGGTCCGTCAGATTCTTTCTTTTCAGAATTAATGGATCTGGCATTTCTTCATTGGTCTCAACGTTCTAGATCTCGATCGGCTCCTCCAGAGCAGAAACAAAAGGTTTTATTTACTTATCCAAATAAGATGACTCTTGTCACTCCAGGTAGGATGATTGACGAGCATGAATCTCTTATTTTTCGTTACTCGAGTTCACGATCCGGTGCCAAGGTTCCTGCACAGATTGAGATGCATACTAAATCTACGCATGAGCGACCCACTGGTCCTGTACAGGTTTGTCACCCAAAGCGGAAGACGATCGCTCATAAGTCACACATTGGTCAGCACACCCCCAAAGCCGAGTTACGAGGTACTGTCACTGCTGGTGGAAAAGAAGGTAACGTTCCATTATTTTCATGACCTTAAAATGATGCTCTTCTGGATTCCCTGAACCTAATCAGGTCCGTGTTTCAAGAAGCCATGGCGGAGGTGAACTTCCGTGTAACTCTGCATTTTTCGATCCTGGCCATTTAGATAGCCGGAGCTTTGTGCAGCAAATGTGCAATGCCATTTGTGATGAGCCTACATATGTTGGAGTAAACCGGGGAGCTGACCAGGATAATATCGTTGAGCCGAGTATTTTATGCCCAGGTATATCTAACACCAGTAATACACCATTCGAGTGGCAATTAAAGGAGTTAGGCAGTTCAAAATTCATTCCCCCTTTAATTACTTCCGCACTTTATTCTCTTTTAGAAAAATTAAAGGATGCGGGCACGAATATCGGGGTGTATGAGCCTCCTGCCACTGCCACAAGTGAGTCTGCACTTCTCTATCATGAACTTTTAGCTTCTTTTTATACATCCAACACTTAAATTCTCGTGCAGATACTGTGCTGGAGAGACCAATCGAGGATGAGACTTTTCATGGCATGGATCTCGGGGGATTTAGTGAGCACATGTACGTCTCAGCACCAAGTTTCTCAGGATCCGACACTAGGTTGCTCGTTGATATGTTAGCAGAGCAGGCTACCAGAGAGGCTGTAGGACCATCCGTTGAAGATGGTTCTTCTGCAGATACGCATCTAATCTCTGACATTGTAATTTTCTTTATTTGTCAAAACCTCTATTTGACTAACAGAGAGTTTTAATCATAGGACCAGTCATTATAACTGATACAGGTATAATTTCTAGCATCCCTAGTTTACCTGAGGGTGGTTTATCCACAGGTACGCACGTAATCCTCTGCATCATTATTATCTTCATTTGTTGAAATCTATATTTGACAAACAAAGAGTTGTAATCGCAGGACCAGCCGCTAAGACTGATACTACTACGATTCCTGGTATCTTCGGTCTGCCTGAGGGTGGTTTACCCGTAGGTACACACGTAATCCTCTATATCATTATTATCTTCATTTGTCAAAATCTATATTTGACTGACAAAGAGTTGTAATCACAGGATCAACCACTAGGACTGATACCACTACGATTCCTGGTGCTTCCAGACTGCCTGAGGGTTCTGTCTCTTCTCCACTGGAGGGAAGTATGGCCATGAGTCAGTCGTTCGATTCTCATCTTTAGGCTGCTGTTCCCCCAAACCCTCTGGGCATGGCAGAATCTCCTAGAGGAGTCGATATATTGTCGACAGTCGTACTTGCTATCTATCCCAAGCATGTCGAGACTAGATTGGTAGAGCCTGCTATAGGACATCAAACTGAAGGAACCTCTGTCGGTGCTGGTAAGCTCATAATTCGCTCTGAATTTCCCCCACAATACTCTAGGGTTTCTTACCACTTCATATGATTATTTGTAGGATTTTCACCGTCTCCATATGAGCGTAGTATGGCTTTATTATCTGATATCGATCCGAGCACTGACATGTTTCGGATAGATCTTGAGAGTTTCCTTACCTTCTTGGGTAAGATGGTCAAGAGGATCGTTCATCATGGATTCCGGATAGATCTTGAGAGTTTCCTTACCTTCTTGGGTAAGATGGTCAAGAGGATCGTTCATCATGGATTCCGTTTTGAAGTTTCCTTACCTTCTTGGGTAAGATGGTCAAGAGGATCGTTCATCATGGATTCCGTTTTGATCAGTACAAATGATCACTTGACCTTCATATGATGATGATTACGGAGGAGGGGTACCCCGAGCTAGAAAATTCCCTTGTTGCGGATCTTTCCATACTGGAGCGTGAATCCCAAGAGTAAGGGGAACGGAAGACTAGAGGTGCTCCCTATTTTGTTGCTACTCAGTTGGAATCTGAGTTCAAGCAGTGGCATGACTCCAGAGTATCCATTGGACATGATCTTTAATCATAGGAGAGCTCTGTTACACAGATGAGGGCTAATCTCTTGAGGAAGGATAAGGCTAAGGCTGATTTACTTAGCTCTCTAGCTTCAGCCGACAAGGAGATAGCTAAACTTAAGTATGCCGAAAAATCTCGCGCTATTCTTGAGGACGACTTAGCTAATGCTGAAGACTCTCGAAGATAGACATTGGGGAAGCTGGAGCCTACAGAAGAGAAGTTGGCTAAGTTGAGAAGCGCAGCCGTGAAGATACTGGATACATCTGAAGAATCCATTCGAGTTGAGTTTTAGGCTAAACTCGAGCAGAGTTTTGCCAAAGATCTTTCTATGCTAAAACACCGAATTCTTAGCCGCAGATTGTACTCGGAACAATAGTTCCTTCATTTTGACTTTATTAATGAAATAAAATCTTTTCTTTAGTTCACTCTTTATTATGATTATTATCCACTCTAGGATGAATAACTACAATATTTATAGGATATTTGGCAAACCCTCAGCTATTAACAGATTTGGCTTGCCTTTACCGATTACCATTTGAATCGGGCTAGCATGAAGATTGTTCAAATCCGTTCTGCATGTGACGTTGTGCTAAATGAATGAATTCTTTTAGACTTAGCGCTATGATTTTTTTTGAATACATAGACTTACTCATCCCTTGCGGGGTTCTCATAGGATTTTTGACAAACCCTCAGCCATCAACAGATTTGACGTGCCTTTACTGATTACCGTTTCAGTCGGGCTAGCATGCGATTTGTTTAAGTCCATTCCGCATGTAACATTGTGCTAAAAGAGTTAATTCTTTTAGTGCTACGATATTGAATACGTAGACTTCGTCTTTCTTACGGGAATAGACTACCTGGCAACGCGTATTAGGCGATGACTTATCTCTAATTAGAGATCGAGATAAAATCCCCCGTGTATGAAGTGTACGGAGTTGAAGTCAGGAATTGCGTCTTTTCTTAGGGTGAAAGACAAACCCGATGTTGGAGAGGAAAATTTTTATATTCTGTCCCCACGTCTTGTTTATAGTAAAGACGAACCCAAAAAGGGAGAGGAAGAATTTTATATTATATCTTCCAAAACTGAAGAGGAAGAATTTTATATTCTGTCTCCAGTTACAAAGGAAACTCGAGGTGGCATCTCCACCCCAGAATCTGAAAAGGTGAAACTAAGAGTGGGATCTCCACTCCGAAAATCAGAAAGATTCAAGCAACCCTACTTTTTATAGGATTGGTTGCTAAATCCTAGAAAAGAATCCCTCATTTATTAAGATGAAATTCCGTTTTTGGCCCTAACTTTTATAGGTTTGGCTGAAATCGAAAAGGTGGAAGTCTCTCGTTTATCAAAAGTGGGAATCCGATCTTGGTCCTAACTATCTGCAGGTTTGACCAAGTGGGGTTAGAGGCAATCCTAACTTTTATAGGTTTGATTGTTCGAATTGAAAGTGGACCTCTCGTTCATGGAAGGAATCGAGATCCTAACTTTTATAGGTTTGATTGTTCGAATTGAAAGTGGACCTCTCGTTCATGGAAGGAATCGAGAGGGGATTTTGGCTTTGGTCCTAACTTTTATAGGGACCTCTCGTTCATGGAAGGAATCGAGAGGGGATTTTGGCTTTGGTCCTAACTTTTATAGGTTTGACCAAGAAAGAAGTGGGAGTGTAATTCTGATAGCAGTGAAACCTGTTGATTTGTGCTAGTCACTCGATGGAAGATTTTGATGTTAAGTGATCAAGTCTTAACATGTCAAGTTTGAAAGACATTGAAGATTAGTGGATAGAAGTTTTAGTGAACCCACTGTCAATTGATTTGATCAGTGGGGGATTTTGTGGAGAAAGATTGATCTGTCAAATGGTCGAATCTCGTCTTACAAAAGAATTCACGAGAGTCGGTGAATTCGATGTCGAGATATGTTCCAACTTTGAAAACATTCAGAGTCTAAATGCGGATCTCTTATTTATCATTTTTTTGTAGTAACTGTGTTATCCCTAAGAATACCACACGTAGTATTCTTCTGGGAACTTCCCAATACATGGATTATCTTGAATGTACTAAGGGTAATACTTTTTTAAGAATTTCTCGTTTATCGACATCATAAGCCGGGCACCTTCCTTGGTAATAAGGCTATATGCGTCATTTGAGTAGACTATCTCTACCACAAATGGTCCTTCCCATTTGGGTTCAAACTTGTCTTTCTTCTTAGAATTGAGGATCATTGGTCGTCGGACAGCTAAGACCAAGTCCCCTTCCCTAAAACTCCGTTGTCGAACCTTTTTGTCAAAAGCTTGGAAAATTTTGGATTGATAGAATTCAATGTGTTGTTGGGCTTCTAAATGCTTTTCATAAAGCATCTCTAATTCTTCGAGACGTTTCTGATGTTGTTCTTCAGTGGTCATCTCCGTTGCAAGAGCTATCCGAAGAGATGGAATTTGGATTTCTAACGGAAGGACTGCTTCACACCCGTACACTAGAGAATATGGGGTTGCTCTAGTGGGCGTGCGAACTGTGGTGCGATAAGTCGATAGAGCTTCTCCGAGTTTATCGTCCCAATCTCGTTTATTAGTCTTCACGAGTTTCGACAAAAGTTTTATGATAGTCTTGTTAAAGACTTCAGCCAATTCGTTTGCTGTGGGATTGTAAGCTGTCGACGAGACGTTTTGAATTTTAAACTTCTCACAGAATTTGATGAAAACATTACTGACAAACTGATGACCGTTGTCGTGTATGATTCATCTTGGGACACCATACCGATAGATAATATGGTGTTTGATGAAAACCACAACATTGCTTGTCTTAACTTCTCTAAGCGGAATCGCTTTAGCCCATTTGGAGAAGTAATCAGTAATTACCAGGATGAATCGGTCGCCTTTGACCATCGGGGGAAAAATAGGACCCACGACGTCTATTCCCCAAGTTTCTAAAGTCCATGATGTAGCCAAAGGGTGTAGATGCTCCGGGGGTTAGTGCATATAATTCGCGTGTACTTAAAACGCGTGATATTTTTGGGCATATGCGACTGTATCTTTGATCATGGTGGGCCAGAAATATCTCATCCTTCTGATACAGTCGTAAAGTTTGGGGTCAGGTTAGTGTGCACCACAAACCCCTTCGTGCGTCTCCTTAAGGACTTCTTCTGCCTCTTTGGTTGATAGGCAACGTAATAGTAAACCATCGTACCCCCGACGATATAGCGTTTTACTCTCCGTGTTATAGTAGAATCTTGGTGCTCCCCATCGGATTGAGTCTCTTTCCTTCGCGTCTTTTGGTAAAATCCCGTGTAGGACGTAGTCTATGATAAGGAAACGCCAGTCTCAGGATTCGAACTTAACTTGGGTTGAATATGCTTCTTTAATATCCTCTTCTCCGTCGTCTACATCGTAGATTGGTATGAAGAGCTGGTGAGTTCTCACCGTAATGAATAGTTTTGTTTTGGGAGGCTGTGTCAGAGATATTGCTAACGCTGCTAACGCATCCGCGTAGGCGTTCTGTAAGTGTGGAATGTATTCGATGAAGAATCTTTCAAACGATTCTGCTATCTCAACGGCCTTCTTATGGTATAGTATCAAATCCTGTTTTCTGACCTCGTACTCCCCTTGAACTTGTTTAACTACCAGTTGAGAATAACCAAAAGCTTCAAGATATTTGACCCCTAGCTCTTTAGCAAAACTGAGCCCAATAAGTAACATGTTATACTCGGCTATATTGTTTGAGCACGATTCGGTCAGTGAGTAAGCTCGAGGCATTATGTGTTTTCCTCGGAAAACTATGACAACTCCAACTCCAGAGGAGACCTTAGAACATCTAGGAGCACTTCCTATATTAGTTTCTCGAGCAGCACCATCGAAGTACAAACGCCACACCTGTTGATGGGAAGTTACGTTGGCTTCGTGGGTTTTACTGGCAGATCATCGTATACTTTGGCGGTATCCGTAGTTGGGTTAGCTGCCAGTAGATCACAAATAGCATGACCTTTGACCGATTTCTATTGTTTAAAGTGCAGATCATACTGGGACAGAAGCAGGGCCTATTTTGCTAAACATCAATTTATGAAAGATGGCTGCGTCATGAATACTCGGACTGGGTTAAAGTTGAAGATGACGTAAATAGTCTTTCCAACTAAGTAATGCCGCATCTTTTGAATTGTAAACACCAATGCGAGACACACCCTCTCAATCATTGGATATCAAGATTCAGCGTCCACAAGGATCCGGCTCAGGTAATATACTACCTATTCATGACCGTTGTCATCGTCTTGTGCAAGTAATGCACTTAACGAGTGGCTCGTCACCTTGACATATATCAAGAACGATTTGCCTGATTTTGATGCAACGAGTACAATAGGTTTTGAGAGATATTCTTTGATATCCTCGAATGCTTTTTTACAAGCGTGGTCCCAAATGAATGATACACCCTTCTTTGTGAACCTAGAGAATGGTTGGCATTTCCCTAAAAGGTTCGAGATGAACCGACGGATATAAGCCAATCGTCCTTGTAATCCTCTGAGTTCCTTAAGGTTTCTCAGGGGTTGTAACTTGTTAATTGCCTTCACTTTATCAGGATCAATGTGAATACCCTTGGTGGTGACGACGAATCCAAGGAATTTACCGCTGGACATTCTGAGAAAAGATTTGGTAGGATTCATCTTCAGTTGATGAGTCCGCATCAGGTCAAACATCATCTTCAAGTCTTTGATGTGATCATTTTTATCACGTCTCTTCACAACTAGATCATCCACATAGCATTCGACAATCTTCTGGAGATGCTCCTGGAAAATATTTGACATAGCTCTTTGGTATGTAGCACCTGCGTTCTTCAAGTCGAAGGGCATAATTGTGTAACAGAAGACACCGAGGGGTGTTCTAAATGCAGTATGTTTCTCATCATCTGGATGCATCTTTATCTGATTATAACCAGAAAATCCATCCATGAAGGATATTCTCTCGAATCTATATGTATTGTCGATGATAATATCCGTGATGGGAAGAGGAAAATCGTCTTTCGGGCAAGCGGTGTTAAGATCTCTGAAGTCGATACAGATTCTGATTTTCCTGTTTTTTTAGGACCGGGACAATGTTGGTAAGCCATTCAGGATGTTGTTCTTCCCTGATGAAACCAGAGTCAATAAGCTTTTAAACTTCGGACTCGATTGCCTTCATAATTTGCAGACGAAACCGTCTTTGTTGTTGTCTGATAGGTTTGACATCCGGTTTAATATTGAGGCAATGCACTGCCACATTTGGATCGAGCCCTGGCATATCCTCGTAGTTCCAAGCAAAAACATCAATGTACTCGGCATATCCTCGTAGTTCCAAGCAAAAACATCAATGTACTCCCTAATGAGGGCAATTAGCTCTTCTTTCTCATTTGCTCCCTAATGAGGGCAATTAGCTCTTCTTTCTCATTTGGTGGGAGACTATCGCTAATGAATATCAGTTTCGGGTTATCCTCATCAAACATATTTACCTGGATTACTTGGTCATCAATAGGGGGTTCCTTTTGTTCGAATCTATCACCGTACAACATACTAAGGTGATGAACCCAAGGGTCTTACCAAGTTGGTATTTGATCGTCTTCCTCAATGGTGACTAGGTCAATTATGGTCATCTTCGACATCAATTTTTGGAACATTTCCCTAAGACTAGCGTCGGAGTCCCAAGCTGAAGAATCAGAAGAATATTTGTCTTTACCCTTATTAGCTATTTGATCGATGACTCGCCAGTAGCACTCATCATCAGACAAGGAGACGTAGCCTAAACCTCTCCTGTAGCTATAATAATTATCGAGTTTTTCTTTTGGTACATAAGCCATACGAGGTGGAACTCGCGGACCTCGCTCGAAACAAAGACTCTTTCCGAGTGTGAAGTCATATCTGTATCTCTCCATGAGATTCTGTTCTTTTGTATCATATCTAAATAAATGAGGAGTAGGTTTATCATCATCATCTTCTTCTTCCAGGAAGTGGTCTGGTATTGAAAATTCCTTTCCTTTACCGTAGACAACTTCCTTTTCACCCCCTGCCTTTCCGGGGACAACAAGTGTCGTTCCAAACGAATCTTGAACATGCTTCTTCGTCATGCAACATGACTGAAGTGGCATATACAAGTAAGGGTCATCATATAACCCTTTCATGATGTTATCAAGACACAACGAGTACTCTAAATCATCATTTATTGCTATTTTTTCGGCAAGTTGCTAATTACAACTATTATCCGATGACTCTCCATCATCAAGATTGATTACAATTGGTACAATATCATTAAGTACAAAACTACCGTTGTAATTAAACCTAGCTTCGGTATCAGCTTCTTCTCCGCTGTCCGTACCTTGGGCCGATGGTTCAATATCGGATTCAGCCCCGTAGAGATGGGAGTCGGTAAAATAATATTTTAACCCCTTAAACGGCTGCTTATTCGCGACCACCGTCTTAACCTCATTATTGGTGTCTACAAATTTAAGACACTAATGGAGGGTCAAAGGGACTATAATATTACCGTGAATCTATGGTCGACCCAATAGTAAGTTATATGAAGTCTTTGTGTCGATCACATAACATGTGACTTCCGACTTCAACTCTCCCATCTGGCACTTCACTCGGATTTTACCTAGTGGTCTGGACCCACTGGTGTTGAATCCGTAGATAGTAGTACCCGTGGAAGCCAGCTTACTAGCTGATATTTCGAGATTATACATTAATCGGAGTGGCATGATGCTAACACCGAAACCCGGATCGACATGGATCCGGTTGACCACGCTGGAGCCAATGTGCCCGGTAAAGTACAAAGGCTGGTCATGCTTTGAATTCTTTTTCGGCATGTCCTCCTTGGTGAAAGAAATGCAGGAAAAGTGGTGTGCTGCGAGATTGCAATGCTGGACTGACGACTCTAGTTCTTCAGGGGATGGCTTGATCTGAGTCAGCAAAACGTCAGAATTTGCCAAGGCTTCTTGCAATGCCTTCCTCGTGTCTTTTGAAAGTTGTAGCAGCTCATATAGAGTTATTTTGACCGGTATATTAGCTAACTGCGTCATAATATCGAAGCGGTGCGGAGTGTTCGACGTCCCCAGTTTGTCTCTCCCAATCGGTTGATTGAATCGAGACTACTTCAGGTTCTGGCCCTCTTGGTATAAAGGCTCTTTCTCCTTTAGATTTTACTGAGTCTTTTCAACAGGTGTTAGGGGAGTTGTGACCACTTCTATTTCTGCTAATATCTTAGAGGGAATGGTTTTGGTTACCCCTTGCTTAACTAACTGCTCGGAGGCATCCGGGTATTTGAAATGGTATTCATTCCCACTCTGGGTAGCAAAGACTGGTTCTCCATTGGTTACAAAGACTTCTTGTTCATCTTCAGAGAGTAGGAAAGTAGGAATTTCTTCATCATTTTCTTCTGGAATGTCTTCAGCTCCATAACAAGATTTCACTTTCCCTTTTGATTTCTTCTTGGATGACGATCCGACCCACTGTTCATCTTCAATTAGATCGGGATGGACCCAGAGAATCTAGCCATTTGGGGCTGTGTGTGGAACAAGTCCTTTCTGGCATTGTTCATGAGGATCATCGTTGACGATCTTCACCGCTACGTTCATTATGGTTTCGAGCTGAAACCAATTCAATGGAAAAGACCCGTAGCTAATTAACACTGCGTTCGCACCCACCTTCTTTTCCTTAGACTGTTTCATAGTAATGACCCCGACGTCGATCAAAGCTTGGATCTTGTCTTTGAGGGCATATCATGACCAATTCTGCTATGGAGCATTCGTTGTTGTTTGACCCCTTTCGGCCTTCTTCCTTTTGAGAAAGTATTCGGCTCGTTCTCCTCGGACCTTCAAATCCTTCCAAGTCTTGGACAGTGCCATTCACATAGCTTCGAGGATATCCAGAGAAAGATTGTTGTGATAGATTTCTAGGATGAAGTCCTCGCTAACCAGATCTCTACAATTCATAGCTTTGTTCTAGAATTGTTTGACGGAATTTTCGACTAACCCTTCGTCCTTCTGCTTCTCATCGAATAACGTTCCAATTGAAACATCGGTGTCATCATCGAAGAAATTTGTGAGGAACATGTCTTCCATGTCATCCCAATTGCTGATACTTCCTGGCTTAAGACGGCAATACCAATCGAAGGCTGCTCCACGAAGAGTGCCAACGAATGACCGTACCATCAAGGGCTCATTTCCGGAGATTATTCCCAAATAAGACTTGAAGTATATTAGGTGCTGAGTGGGGGAACCCTTTCCATCAAATGGCGTGAAGTTGATCAAATTAAACTTTATCGGGTATGGGATTGATTCCCACTCTCTTGGATAAGGACGGGGTATCCCGGACTTCTTTACTTCTTGGGCGCTATTTAATGCATTGATTTTTCTCTCCAAGTCCCTCATCTTCTTATCCTCGCTCGTACCTTTCTTCGAGTGATTCCGAGGAGAAGTGATGTGGTTCTCCTTTGTCTTGTTATAATTTGAGGGGCCACCCCCAGCATTGTTATCAACGGGAGGGGTATCCATGTTGGCATTCTCATCTGCTTCCCGATCGCTATCAGCTTGGTAGGATTATTGCGACGGCTGGACTCTCCCTACTGATTCGTCAGCGCCGTAATTTGTTGGCTGTGTATGTCTCTCATCTCTTGCATAGCCATCTCCATCTTGAATTTAAAATTCTCTTTCTTCTTGGCTAAAGCATCCTCAAGAATTTTAGCCATTTGTTCGACATTAATCATAAATGATTCATAAGATTACCCTGCACTGGATGCCGTATCATCAGAAGCCAACATAGAGCAAGCATCTGACGTTTCATTATCAGAGGACCGTGACCTCCATGGTCTAGGTCTGATAGTTCTAGACTGCAGCCAAGTCATGCGCTGAGATACTTCTGCGAAAGGCTTAGGATTGAAGCGTCATGAGGACTTGCCTTTGTCGGCCATGTTAATAGTTACTCAAGGGAACTCGTCACCTAAGCTGGTTGGTTTTCTTCTGTGAAAATGCCTCGTCTTTGGTTTGGACGTTTTAGTAGCGATTCATTCAAATACTGAGACCCTCCGGGGAGTAGTCTCGTGGCAGCTGCATTCTAACAACACTGCCTTGATGATTTTCACACATGGACAACGAGAGTTCGACTCTCGAACATTTCTCTTCTGAGACTTGTTCATATTTGTCGTTTGATAGTACAACTCATCAATCTGATGACTGGAGCAACCTATTGTGTGTTGGCATGGCTTCCTAGGTATAACGTCATCATCGGACAATCACGTTTCCCTCTGGGGATACGACGCTTCATTGACGTCTCCAAGAGTCACTCGTTCAGATTTACGCCTTCGTGAGCATGAAACTCTAACGGGATCTTGTACTTCGACTCGTAATACGATACGGTCGGTCATAAGAGATTTCCCTTTATTATTGGTAGGATTAGTATGACCCCCAGTCTGAATGGTTGTTTGGGAGCCTTTCAATGGTCCCAATCGCTCCTTAACAGGTGCTTTACCTCGATCTTCTGGGAGAGGACCAAGGCGGTCTTTTAGAGAAACTCTGAATTTGGTAAGGTCCACACTACCAAGGGGAGTAGGATTCGGAGTTGACAAAGGTTGAATGGTAATTTCGTCTACTTTTGTCTTAGGCGCTGATTTGATCTTTGGCATCCAAACCCGTTTCTGCTTGGGTGGTTTTTTAATCACCTCTTCCATCTGCATTTTCCGTGCTTCTTGCACAAGGATTCGGGCTTGTGCCAGCAATGCGTGGCATTTCTGGATTCGCTCCTCGAGGGTAGAGCGGGTCCTCTTGACGCAGACCTATTCATTCTTCTCAGCTTTAGAGGAGAGTTGCTCGATCGCCATTGTTGTTCTTGGCGCTACCTAGACTTCAGATCCACATTATAGCAGATCCCGTCCATTGGCTCCAAAGCCTTAGCGAGTTGATGTGCAAGACGTTGACGCCGCCTTTGGCGCGCCCTCTTTGACAACGTTGGTGCACCTTCAGCAGCTGACTCTTTGGTCAAGGAGGAGTTCGGATCTGCTGATCTAACCTTGTCAGATATCAGGGACATGTCGCGATCTACGACTGCAGTGGCGGTGACGCGGAGATCATCTTCTCGGGTCTTCAAGTCAGAAGACCAGCGGACTTTTCTGGATCTACGAGAAGAGGCAGATCTGGAGGAGGTCAAGTATTCCTCGAACTTCTGCTGGTCAAACTCATATTCGACCTCCACATTTACCAGGATCTTGATCGTTGGTTGTGTCACGACAGCTTTGACAGCAAAGATGTTGGCTCCCACTGTGGTCGCAAGCTTGTTTGGGGAGAAAGTTGATGTATTCATTGTTGTGTTCATTACAACTTCAAACATTACAAGGAAAACAAAAAAGATTAGTCTTTTTATAAGACCCTTACACAGTGAAAACAAAAAAAAGTACAACTCTCGTCAAACAGCGCAATGGATGTTTATCGCCCGCTACTTGCGTGGGATCTTGGCCTATGACGGGGATGTTGATATCCATGAACCACCAAATGATCATATCAGATCCGAAGCTTCATTGATTCGCTAAGGAATCAAGAAACCGAAGTAATTATCTCAACAACAGCGAGATAACCACTCTTATCGAGATTACCGTAACGGGGCAACAATCTCAAGCCAAAGGACCGGGAAGTGTTGATCTGACGAGCTTCTCTACTTTATGCCGACGAACTCGATCCGATCTCCTCCTCTCTTCTGAAATTCGTGCTCTTTCAATCTTCAATTCAGTAGGGCTTGGCCAATGCTCGAGAATTCCATATCTAAAAAAATAAAGGCCCTAGGCTGTATTTATAGGCTTCGGGAGCTCTGTTTTCGGATAAGAACGGTTGCTTCACTCTTATCCTCAGTTGTAACCACTTAACCATATTCTTGGATGATATCTTACTAGTTGAAACAAATCCAGATGGTTAACCATCGAAAAATGGCTCAAAACAGCCAAAAATAGATTTCGGGACTTGCGGACAACTGTGGGTGTCTCGACCATGCTTCGGCCGAGAAACCATTTGGTATCTCGGCCAAGCATTGGCCGAGACACCATTTGGTGTCTCGGCCATGCTTTGGCCGAGACACCACTTGGTGTCTTGGCCAAACTTTGGCCTGAACTTGGTTTACGCATTTCGTCCGTTTTCGTCGTATCTTCATCGTCCGAACTTGGAATTATTTGGTTCAAGATGCATCGGAAAGCTAACGAGGAGATCAATAAGCTCCTGTGGTTGAATCACATATGAAGTAGATGGGACACAATGGGTGCTTCTTCTTTTGTAAGTGACGCGGAGCTCCCGGTCCATTCGTGTTTCTGTTATTCTAAAGTTTTGTTGCTTCGCATGGTTCATTGACTCACTTCATATGCTTGTCATCATAAAATGAGCTTCTGTGACTAGGATAGCGATGTTCATCATCTTTGTCTCGAGTCATATACAGGGACCTATAGATAATTTTTTACGCCTACATAAGATAGTTACAGGAGGTTTGGTAGCTTCTATCACTATAGAGGAGGACACTACCACTTTATGGCACATGAGACTTGGACACATATGTGATAAGTTCCTACAGTCATTGGTGAAACATGGGCTATTGAAAGGTGCTAAGACCTACAAGATGGAGTTGTGTGAGCCTTGTGTACTTGGGAAGAAGACTAGTGTGAAGTTTGGCACTGCTATTTTTAACACCCAATGTATATTGGATTACATTCACACAGATGTTTGGGGCCCTTCTAAGAACACATCACTTGGTGGGGCCAACTATTTTATCACTTTTATTGATCACTATTTCAGGAGGAATTGGGTATACCCTATGAAGTATAAGCATGAGGTCCTGGATATTTTTATGGAATGGAAGAAAAAAGTGGAGCTGCAGACATGTAGAAAGGTGAAGATTATTTATTCAGATAATGGTGGAGAGTATAAAAGTGATCCATTTCTATAGTTTTATTGGGATCACGGCATTAGGCGACACTTCACAGTTCGAGAGACACCGCAATAGAACGGGGTGGCTGAGAGATTGAACCGTACCTTGCTGGAGAATGTGTGATGTATGATGTCACAAAATAGATTGCCTAAATTCTTTTGGGCTGAGACGTTGGTTTATATGAGCCATCTCGTGAACAGGTTGTCGTGCACTGCGATACAGGGGAAGACTCCTATGCAGCATTGGTCTAGTTCGATGACTAGTGACTATGAGTCGTTTCGGATATTTGGGTGTCCTATTTATTATCATATCAATGCTGGTAAATTAAATCTGAAGGGTAGAAAATCAATCTTTGTGGGATTTAGAGAATGTGTCAAAGGCTTCAAGTTATGGGATCCACAGGATAAGAAGATAGTCATTAGCTGAGATGTCACATTTGATAAGGCGTACATGATGAGGTCTCAAGTTCTTCAGCAGGTGGAGGAAGATCAGATTCGAGAGATATCACAGTAGGTGGAGGATGATGTGACTCCACCCACTCCAGATAGCATTGTATCCATTGAGGCTCCTACAGAGGTGACACTAGGAGGAGATGGGATGACAGCCGAGTATTTAGAGGATACAGTGGATGGTGAGACTCAGAAGCATGGTCATGTTCAGGAGTCCATTGCAGCAAATAGATCTAGAAGGGTGATTCGTCAGCCAGCTAGATATAATAATATCATGGTCGCATATGCATTATTAGTAGAGGTTGTTAATGATATGGTTCCTTCTACATTCAGGGAGGTAGAGTCTAACTATGATTCCTACAGATGGAGGGAAGCTATGGAGGAGTAGATGCGGTCTCTTCAGAAGAATGACACTTGGGAACTTACAAAGCTATCTAAGGGTAAGAAAGTTATTGGTTGTAAGTGGGTATATACGAAGAAAGAGAGATCTTCTATTGGGGACATTAGGTACAAAACCAGATTGGTTGCCAAGGGATATGTACAGCTTGAGGGCGTTGATTACAATGAGGTATTTTCACCCGTTGTGAAGCACTCGTCAATTCGGATTTTATTAGCTTTGGTGGCATAGCTGGATTTGGATTTGGTCCAGATGGATGTTAAGACGGTGTTTCTACACGGAGATTTAGATGAGGAGATCTACATGACACAACCCTTGGGATTCAATGCTGCAGGAAAGGAAGATTTGATGTGCAAGCTGAAAAAGTCTCTTTACGGTTTGAAGCAATCGCTGCGACAGTGGTATAAGAGATTTGACAGCTTCATGATTGGCCAGTGGTACACAAGGAGCCCATATGACCCATGTGTTTACATGCACAAGCTACAGGATGGTGAGGACATATATTTGCTATTATATGTTGATGATATGCTTATTGCTTCCACGAATTCTTCGGCTATTCAAAAGTTGAAAGAGGAGCTGTCATCCGAGTTTGAGATGAAGGATCTTGGAGAAGCTAAAAAGATATTAGGTATGGAGATCGAGAGAGAGAGAGAGAGGGGGGGAAGGGGAGATTGAAGCTTACATTGAAGAGCTACTTGCAGAAGCTGTTGAAGAAATTTAGCTTTGATGGTAATGCAAAATCAGTTAGCACTCCATTGGCTCCTTACTTCAAACTTTTAGTTTTGATGTCACCTGTTTCAGATGAAGACAGAGATTACATGTCGAATGTTCCATATGCCAGTGTGGTGGGTAGCTTGATATATGCGATGGTGTATATGTCACGCCCCACTTCCCAAAATACCGGGGAATCGGAACGTGAACAAGCCCATGACGTATTAGATTGAGAAAAAATATACACTACCATTTTTTCATTTCTTTTCTTCTCAATCCAATACGCTAAGCATCTAGAAATAAATATAATGCGAAGTCACAGGTCCCCGATCACAATCAGGAAGAATATAATAGACAAACTCAGAATAAAAAAATATCATATCACAAATGGTATAACATCCGAGATATAATATTCGGGTCAACATGCCCTTATACATATCTGAACAAATGAATACCGAAGAAATATGAAATACATTGTTCAACAGAAATAGAATGGAAAAGACTACAAAAAAACTAGGATCATCAAATAAAACGAGATACTAAACTTCGGCCTATTCTTCAACTCTATCTA
>NC_033802.1:25710683-25713161 GCF_001876935.1 Asparagus officinalis
AGTGATGTAAGTTGAATGCATACTCTGTGGGGATGATGATCGTCAGAAGTGTAATGTTAACTCGACGATTTGTAAGATTTATTACTTTTAATTCAATGGATTCCAAGTAACCAACCCCCAGTCTTGATTAATACTTAGAAGGGGAATAAAAAGAGGTAGACAAGGCACATCACCTAGTGGGCCATTATCTGATGAGTTTAACTATCAGAGATAACTGTTAACGTGATAGTTTTGTGGACCTGCCATCCTACTTGAAGAGGATTGGTGGGGAATTTGGAGAAACTAGACTATCAGAGGTAACTGTTAACGTGATAGTTTTGGTGGACCCGCCATCCTATTAATGAGGATTGGTGCCATTATCTGATGTGTTTGACTATCAGAGGTAACTGTTAACGTGATAGTTTTGGTGGACCCACCATCCTACTTGAAGAGGATTGGTGGGGGAATTTGGAGGAAGGTAGACTATCAGAGGTGATTGTTAACGTGATAGTTTTGGTGGATTTCATGGTTGACAGAGGTGTTCTATTGAACATGACAACTCAGAAAATTTATTATTCATAATTCAATGAACTACAAATAAACCAACCCCCAGTCTTGAACAAGGGCAGGGGGGAAAAGGGTAGACATGGCACATCGCCTAATGGTGATAGTTGTTAGACTCGCCATCCTACTGGAAAGGATTGGCTTCAGCGGCTGTAGCATCTTCCGGTTCTGACTGGGAAGAGTGAGCTTGGTCCGATTGCTCAGGTGAAGGTTGGGCTTGGTCTGATTGCTCAGGTTGATCCTGCCTACTTGGTTCTTCAGCTTTGATCCTGGCAATGATCTTTTGAGCCTGTTCGCCTTGAGAGATTAGTTGTCTCCAGGAACGGCATTCTGCAACTCCGATTCGGGCTAGGAGGTCGGTCTGCAAGTTATGTCGACAGGTCTCTACTAAGGTAGACTGTGTCATACCTGACGAACACCGGAGAGCCATGGTTCGAAACCTCTTGACGAAGGCTTTGACGGACTCCCTCTTCTTCTGCTTAGTGGCGAGAAGGGTATGAATGGAGACTTCTGTATCCTCTTCAAAGAATCTTGACAGGAAGAGTCTCTCTAGATCTGTCCACTTTTGGATACATCCCACAGGAAGTTTCCTGAACCATTCAAAGGCAACTCCCTTGAGGGTGCCAATGAATAATCGAGCCAGTATGGCGTCGTTTGATATCACATTCCCAGTCTGTGACTTGAAATGATAGATATGTTGGTTCGGTGATCCCGTGCCGTCAAAAGTTTGTAGCGTCGGGACTTCGAATTTTGGAGGATAAGGGGCTGCATCCCATTCGGCAGGATAGGGTCTGACAACTCTCTCACATTGAGGCGGGCTTCCAATTCCTCGATTTTAGCCGACTGAAGATTCTGCTCGTTCTCCGTCTCTCTTCCTTCATCAGAGGAAGATTCCAGGTTGTGGGCTTCTTGGTCAGAAGCCGTGTCATCAACCACTTTTCCCTTCCCTTTGCTTGTGTGAGGTCGGGATGAAGACGGTTTTCCTCTCCGGGAGGATTCTTGCCTGAGTGGCGAATCTGTCTTCTGAGATTTGGCATTGTCTGTGACAATTTGAGTCAACAGGGCCATGAGTTCATTGATGGCCTCTTGCTGAGATTTGAGCATGGCCTCCTGCTCATCAAGTCTCTTCGCAAGATCTTCATGGCTTTCTGTCATATAGGCGGAGCTCTCATGTTCAACAAAAGAGCTTGATGACTGGGACTCTGCAATGGCTGAGTGTTCATCATTGGAATTGGTTCCTCTGGCTAACCTCCGATAATTGACAGGGGGAATGGCTCCTGTTCGCGTCCGAGTATGTTGATAAACTCCATCAGACTTATTCAGGAAGTCTTTCAAGCCAGGAGACTGATCGTTCTCTGACTCATCGGAACTAGGAACTGATGATCTCCCTCTGCCGATCATGTTAGAAGTGACTCTAAGGTATTCATCCTCAGAAGTCTTCTTCTTGTGTGAACGCCGTCGTTGGTTGAATAAAGCAACGTTCGTAGATTGGTTGAACACCAGCAGTTGGGCCGCATATGAGCAGCATTGGCGTCCCGAGAGGACCGTAGGAATCAGTCGTTCACATTGAAATGAACGAATGACTTGTTGCATCGATCTTTCTCTCGATGTGAACTCTCTCGAATCTGTTATAAAGATTCGAGGAGAATTACTCACTGATTGTGAGGTTTGAACTGGAACCCCCAGTCCATGATTGGACAGGACTGGCTCTTGGTGAATATGGATCTGGTTGAGATGCCTTGAATCCATAAACTTCTTATATCCGCCCCTCAACCTAGTCGCGCTACGCAGAGTATTCGCGGTATTGGATTTGGAACTTGGGACGCGAGGGTCGCGTTTGGCACTTGATACACGAAGGTCGCGTTTGGCACTTGAAACGCGAAGGTCGCGTTTGGCACGAAGATCGCGTTTGGCACTTGAAACACGAAGGTCGCG
>NC_033802.1:25713945-25805190 GCF_001876935.1 Asparagus officinalis
TTCTCGTTGACGATCCGAATATCTTGATTCACTGGAACATGGTCTTCTCCTCACGATTTGACGTTGTGGAGAACTCTGAACGAGTTTAAAACTCTATGAAAGAGTTGATTTAACCGAAAGTCGGTTATAAACCAAGGATGAAAAAGATCTCGTTGCTGATCTTCAAAGCTCCAGAAATGCTCTCTAAGGATCCTGTTGACTAGCCAAGAAGTTCCAACAGACCACACCCTAAAGATCCAGCCTTGAACTAAGTTGATTTCTTAGTTATTTATAGGGGATTAAGGGGTGTAACCACCTCCTTAATTCGCTCCTAAGTGGGGCTAATGGGATGTAACCGCCCCTCAAATCACTCCTGAGTGGAGTTGTGATCCCCTCAGATCGTGGGAAACGGTTTTGAAACCGTTCAACTCGTGTTTGAACGAGTCAAACGCAGATCCTGCATTCTGGCAGTGTCTGGAAGCTTGAACGCAGTGATTGGAAGCTGCGTTTGCAGCGGATGAAAGCTGCGTTTGGCAGCGGTATAGAGCTGCGTTGGGCAGCGCTTGGAGCTGCGTTGAGCAGCGTCGGGCGACGAATAGAGCTGCGTTGTGCAGCGATATTGAGCTGCGTTGTGCAGCGATTGGCGGCGATTTGAGCTGCGTCAGGCAGCGATTTGAGCTGCGTCTGGCAGCGATTTGAGCTGCGTCAGGCAGCGATTTGAGCTGCGTCTGGCAGCGATTAGAGCTGCGTTTGGTGGCGATTTGAGCTGCGTTTGGCAGCGATTTGAGCTGCGTTTGAGCTGCGTTCGTGGCTATGAACGCGATGCGTCTTGATGCTGGTGTGTGGGGAGGACTTCCACAGTTTGATTTGAAGAGACCGTCGATTTGTAGTCTCTTTATGTCGAAGCGTTGCAAAGATCGTCATTTTGTAATCTTTACTTTAGCTCTTTGATATGCAAGAGTCGTCAGATTGTAACTCTCGATGTTGATTAGCTTCCATCAGTTGTCGTGAAGGTCGTCAGATTGTAACCTTTAGCGATCTACGTGAAAGTCTTCAAATTGTAGCCATCTGGAAGTCGTCAGATTGTAACTTCCATCATCGGTGTTTTGATGGGGATCAGCTATCTATTGTGATTTTTAGACAGCCTACAACTTGATGAAGTTAGAACCGAAGAAACCGAACCGAACCGCACCAAACCGATTTGCAATGGTCCGGTTCGGTTTTGAATTGTAGATGGTTCGGTTCGGTTGTTCAAATTTTGGTAAAAACCGACCCGAACCGAACTGTGCTCACCCCTAGGCGTATTGATGCAGACTCAGAGGGTAGTAGCTTATATCTCACGGCAGTTAAGGGTGCATAAGCAGAACTATCCCACTCATGACTTGGAGTTAGTAGCAGTGGTATTTGCACTGAAGTCATGGAGGCACTACTTATATGGAGTGCAGTTTGAGTTGTTCACAGACCATCAGAGTCTGAAGTACCTCTTTTCTCAAAAGGAACTCAATCAGAGACAAAGGAGGTGGGTTGAGTTTATCAAGGATTACGAGTTCGCGATTCAGTATCATCTGGGGAAGGCGAACGTCGTAGCAGATGCCTTAAGCAGGAAGCGTTTCAGTATCATCTGGGGAAGGCGAACGTCGTAGCAGATGCCTTAAGCAGGAAGCGTCGACATCGGATTTTAGCTTTGAGGTGTTCACTGCATCAGGATCTTATCACTCTTAGCTAGTTTGATTTTAGACCTGAGATTGGAGGAACTAGTGCATTCTTGGGAGCTATGTCAGTGCAGCCATCTTGGAGTGACAGAGTTGTCAGAGCTCAGTTGGGAGACTCTTGGATTCAAATCCGAAAGGAGGAGATTTCCAAAGATCCTAAGACTGATTGGACCATTGGAGCTGATGGAGGTCTACGGATGAAGGGTAGATTGGTTGTGCTAGCCAGTGCAGAGCTGAAGAGAGAGTTATTTGATGAGGCACACCGTACTCGGTACACAGTGCATCCAGGGACCACCAAGATGTACAAGGACTTGAAGAGACATTTCTGGTGGAGCGGTATACGTAGAGAGGTTGCAGACTATGTGGCTAGATATTTTACCTGTCAACAGGTAAAGGCAGAGCATCAGAGACCGGCAGGGACACTTCAGCCTTTACCCATTCCAGAGTGTAAGTGGGCAGGCATTTCTATAGACTTCATTGTAGGGTTGCCGAAGTCAAAGAAGGGGAATGATTCAGTTTGGGTAATTGTGGACCGGTTGACAAAGTCGGCACATTTCATTCCAGTGAGGACCACCTATACTACCGAGGCATATGCGAGGATATTTATCAGGGAGATAGTTCGACTTCATGGAGTTCCAGACACGATTGTATCGGATCGAGGTTCGGTGTTCACTTCACACTTTTGGAGGAGTTTTCAAGACTCATTTGGCAGCAGGCTATCTTATAGCAGTGTATTCCACCCCTAGACGGATAGTCAGACAGAGAGGGTGAACCAGGTGTTGGAAGACATGTTACGGGCGTGTGTCATTGACTTTCAAGGCAGCTGGGAGGATCACATTCCATTGATAGAGTTCGCTTATAACAACAGTTATCAAGCGACGATCGGTATGGCTCCGTATGAGGCGTTATACGGGAGACCCTGTAGATCATCGATATATTAGGCAGAGCCGGAAGATAGCTTGATGCTTGGACCGGAGCTGGTGAGGCAAACTACCGAGAAGGTAGCATTGATCAGGGAGTGGATTTTAGCCGCTCAGAGTCGGCAGAAGAGCTATGTAGATAAGAGGCGAAGACCCTTAGAGTTTCAGGTTGGGGATTTAGTTATGTTGAAGGTATCACCTATGAAGGGCGTGCAGCGATTCGGACGACGGGGGAAGCTTGCGCCGAGATATATTGGACCATTCCAGATTTTAGAGTGCATTAGAGTTGTGTCATACAGACTAGATCTTCCAGCATCGATGTCTAGTATACACAATGTGTTTCATGTTTCTATGCTCAAGAAACACTTGCATGATGAGGAGCAGCAGCGAGTATTGGATGCACCAGAGATTGAGCTTCAGGAGGATTTGACTACTGTCGAGATACCAGTTTGTATTCTTGCCAGAG
This sequence comes from Asparagus officinalis, assembly GCF_001876935.1. NCBI lineage: Eukaryota > Viridiplantae > Streptophyta > Magnoliopsida > Asparagales > Asparagaceae > Asparagus > Asparagus officinalis. The sequence goes on from NC_033802.1 coordinate 25,717,023, forward strand.
AGGACGAGAGACTTCAAAACAAGGTAATTCCCTTGGTGAAAGTTCAGTGGAACCGAGGAGGCATTGAGGAGATTTCTTGAGAGCGCGAAGAGGACATGCGTCGCGACTACCCACACTTGGTTGAACAGGTAAATTAATTCTTATTAGGTTATATATCTTACTTTATGTTTATATCTTTGGTTATGTTTATATTTAACACTAGAATGAATATATTTTCGCTTAATTCTTTAATCTTTTGGAACACATTTTAGATCGTTAAGTATAAATATCTCTATATGTTTATCTGGAAGTTCATGTTGTGAGATGCATATAGTTTCCGAATTTCGAGGACGAAATTCTTCTAAGGGGGGAAGAATATAGAACCCCATAATTTTTATATGAATATATGTGAATTACTAGTAAATAATTATTTTCTTTCATGGTAAATAGCTTGAGGTCATTAATGTACATGATAACAAGTTATTTGAGATGATATGAGAGTATGGGTGTAGAGTTTTGTGCGATGGTTTTGCAAATAAGCAAAACATGCACAAAAAATAAAAATAAAAACTGAATCTTTCCAAATCAGTCGACACATCAGTCGACTGATTGTATCGGTCGACACATAAGTCGACTGATACGCTGATTTCCAGTTTTTCAGGTTTCGGGTCTGTTTTGTTTTGGTTCGGGTTTGGGTCGGGTTTAACTATTCGTATATATCCCCTCTCACCCGAAATCACTCCTCTCACCTTTAGACCTGAGAAAACCCTAGCCCCCTCTCCCCTATCTCAAACCCTAGTTTTGTTCTTGGTGATTTGGGGAAGAACTTGGAGGATTTTCGGTGAAATCAGCACATTGCAGCAAAGGGGATCCACACTCTCTCAGATCCAAGAGTTGTTCATCACCCAGAGGCGAGTAACATCTCGCCCAACTCTGTCCCTTTTGTTTTTGCAATAATTTATTGAATTTAATGAGTTTTATTGAGCCAAAAACGTATTTTTAGTACAAAGAATGAACCTTTATGGTATATGATGTGAAGTGTTGAGCTTCTCAGTTTATAAAAAGATCATCAATGTTTTATTAAAGAGATCTATATCTGAAAAACGTTTAACAAGAGTTATTTCATGATTTATTGATTTCAAAACGTATCAAACATGTTTTTATGTGTTTAAGGTTTTTGATAAATGTTTATACGTGGATCTTTCATTCCAGTTTGGTGTATATATGTTGATATCATGTTTTTTTCATGCTTGGGATTGATGGGGATGGGTTTAGATCGAATTTTGGGTAAATGTTAATCTGTGCAGAGTTTCTGCAGTCTATCGGTCGACTGATCAGTCGACCGACGGGTAAATTTCCAGTCATTAGTCGACTGATCAGTCGACTGACGGGCTGATATTATTTTCTCAGCTTCTCAGTCGACTGGTCAGTAGACTGGTGAGCTGAGGTTGTGCTGGCTGAGCCTTATCGGTCGACATATGAGTCGACTGACGTCATCAGTTGACATATCTGTCGAGTGATGAGCTGTTTTACAGATTGTTGATCTGTTTGAGTTGCTTTTCGGGGTCACCTCGATAACCTGACCCTAGTTTACCATGTTAATGATTTATCTGTACATGTGGGATGACTTTTGACTCAAGTTTAGGTATGTACACCGAGGTGCGGGTGAATTTAGATTATGTATATCTGTCAGCATATACTTTTCACAGTTACACAGTCCTCGTGTTGGACTTTAATCCATAGAAGTCCTCGTGTTGGACTATAACCCATTTTAGTCCTCTTGTTGGACATTTGCCACTTATTCCATGTGTTTGGAAACCACAGTATTTAGTTCCTGTATCGAACATATTCATGATATTCATGTAAGTAATAACATGATATTCATGTAAGCTATGACATGGCACTGTACTTATGCTCTGAGATTAGTTGTATTTCTTTTATTATTTTTTTTTCCTGTACTAGAACCTCGGGTTTAGTGTTTAGGGATTTACAATTTGAGATACAAGGTATATACATGAGGGTTTCCTTGGTTGGATTATTTCGCTCGACGTACCTATGTACAATTTGAGATACAAGGTATATACATGAGGGTTTCCTTGGTTGGATTATTTCGCTCGACGTACCTATACTCGTGTTGTAAACTTCTAAATACTAAAATCCTTTTTAGTAAAATCAATGATTTTAGATCTATTATGTATTAACTGTATTTTCTTATACAACGAGCCCTGTTCCCTTGGGGTTGGTTGTAATGTTGCTCGCTAGCGCTTTGACGCTCGTTGTCCCTCCCCTTTCAGGTAACGAGCCAGGAGCCCGGAGAGCCGCAGGTTGATGGCGAGGCATTTTAGCTTCAGCTGTTTACTTAGATATATTTTCTTTTGGAGTTACACAGTAGACTTTTGGTTAGGTATTTGAGAGTCTTATTCTAGAAGTTGTAAAGGCGGTGTGCCTTATTTCCTCTTGTCAGACATTTGTATTTAAAACTTGTTGAGTATTCTAGTTATCTATTCAGATATTGACTATGTATTTCTGTATGTTGGATGATGAGATATTAATGTGATCACTATCATTTCATCAGTTACTTCTTGCACTATCTTTTACTTGCTTTTGTACCTACACCTATTGTTGACTCTACTAGATAGATGTTAATTGTGATGGTGAAACATGTTATTGCACGGTGTGGTGCATGGCTGGTTTGACATTCTTGGTTTCACCTTGGACTGCAGCCTTGTGTGAACCCTGGGGCAACACATTAAATACCCATAATTATTTATTTTAATTATTTTTCATTTAAATACCAAACCCTAACTAATATTATATATATATATTTTTGTTTCTTTTCTCATCTTCATTTTTCAACACCGCTGCCCTTTTCTTTCTTTTCTCTCTCCTCTCTCTATGGTCTCTCTCAGATCCCCAGCTCGGCATCGCGGATACTTCCCACGCCAACCACCGCCGGTGACACTGCCTGATACCCCGCCGTTGGCCTCCGCCTTGCACCGTCTTAGCCACCTACGTCCTGCCGCGCTAAACCGTCTCCCCTCCTTCTTTTAGCCGCCGCTTCCCTCTCACCTCGGAGGCTCCGCCCATCCTCAGCGTCACACCACGCAAAACCCGCACCCCTCGACAGCCGCAAAAATCAAGAAAGGTGACGGAAAAACCTCGAGGCCACCCCCATCTCCAGCCATCGCACACCTGCCGCTTCCCTCGTGTCGAGCCCGTTGTCCAAGCCCTCCGTCGCCGAGCCCTCGTCGCCTTAGCTCCGACTACAACAGCCCTTCCCCTCGACGGAGTCCCCTTCAACGCTAACTCCACCAGCTCCTCTTCTATCCTTAACCGAGCTCAGCCGGTCCGAACTTCGACCACCAGATCCCGTCAACCACCTAAGCCCCGTCGCTCTTCGACGACCAGCAATGATGATCGCACCGCCCTGAGTTTCGCCACTAGTGACATCGCAAAACAACCCCCTCGGCATTGTAGGCAAGATCCCCTATTCTGGATTTGTCTATTTATTATATTTTTGATTTATCATAAATTGATATGGCGCAATATCCATAATCCCGTTTGATTATCTCAGTATAATATTAGATTTGTCATAATTTAAGTATATGCAAGATCCCGCTTCCTTTGATTTGATATTCCATTATTTATATCCGTTAGTAATTGATTTCATGGATTAGACTGTGATATGTAATTACCTACGTGAGTTTGTTAATGAATGATATTAATTACGAGATGCTTTTAATGAAAATAATATTTTTTAGATTTATTTTAAAATTATTATTATAAGAAAAGAAGTTGATTTTGAAAAAGGAGTTAGTTTTGAATTAATATAACAAGAAAGAATTTTTAAAAGAATTTTTGGAATAAATAAATTTATGATCATGACGATTGGAAATTGTGAGATTTCATGCGTAATTATTTGATAGTTATAGTTCCATCTTTGTTCATGTTTCCTGTTCATGATTCATGGCACTATTACATAGCATTCATGGTATTTATACCCTATTATAGTTGAGAATCGCGTGTATTGCTTGACCATAGTGACCCGTGAGATATGAGTTGTTCACATGAACTTAGGATGGGAAGGTCTGGGTTCATGTTATCGGATGTGTTTGTTGTTTACTTTCAGACTCGCACCAGTGAACCGTTTCGCACTGGGATGGGTCTGAGGACCAGTGATCGGATGTGTTTATTGTTTATTCCAGGCTCACACCAGTGAACCGTTTCGCATTGGGGTGGGTCTAAAGAGCGGTGATACTGTGATAATCGATTATTTCTAGGCACGCACCAGTGAAACGTTTCGCACTGGGGTGGGTCTGAGGTACTAGTGAGATGTGGTTGTTAACTAGATATCCGATAATGTGAACTTTAACTCTAGTGAGACGTGGACCAGGGAGATGACATAGGATGACTAGTTACATGACTTCGTTAAATGAATAATTTATGGATTCTTATGAGTTGTAGGCCAGTTATATTATTTTTATACATAGATTGAGATTAATATTTATTATCTATAATTTGAGACATATGGTATATACGTGGGGGTTTCCTTGTTTGGATTATTTCGCTCGACGTACTACGTCTCATGTTATAGATTTTTAGATATTAATTCCATCTAGTGTATGCCGTGTTACTTGGATGATTAGTCCAATCGCTAGCTGTATGATTTTGTTACTGTTAGACCCTAGAGGGGGGGTGATTAGGGTCTTATGCTAATCTAATCCGATTAAATGCCAATTAAAATTAATTAACAAGTTGTATTCTTGCAAGATAGATATACAAGAGTTATAAGCAAGAATAAGCAATATACACAAAGTGATATATCCTATATGATGAAATATATTATGAGTTATATGCAAGGATATGAAAACTAACATAATGGTAAACAATATGAACTAGATAGTGGATCATATAAATAAAGAGCTAATGGCAATGGCGATATAAGATATGAGCATGAATATAAATGAACGCCAAAGCACACTCAAACACACTATATGATCACGGAGTTCGGACCTTCCGTCCTACGTCTCCGCTCCCCACTCCCGGGGAGAAATCCACTATCACGACCGGGTTTTCTACGCTCACCCGAATAACGTTTACAACCACACAGTGTCGGTTTTCAACGCTCACCGAACAACGTTCACTCCTCACACTCGGTTTCTAGTTCACCGAAAACTTCACAACACACTACGGTTTCTAGCTCACCGAAAACCTAACAACACTCACAATGTAACAAATATAAATTTGTTCTCTACAATAGGTGAGAACTCAATTAAGCACAACTCAATGTTACAATCTCTCACAACCCTAATATACTATGTATGCAAATACAATAAGCTCAAGTGGGTGTGTGTAACAATGAGTGAAATCAAAATCAAACTAAACTCAAATAAAAACTAGCTTTAAAGAATGATAATCAAATAACTAAGCAAATGTAAAGCTAGATAGAGTTTAGAAAACTTCTCCAATAGATGACAAGATGGAGAGATGGAGATTGGAGCCCAAACAAGAAGATGATCTCCTCCACTTGTGAAAACAATCTTCAAACCAAACAAACACTAAAACACACTTAAACCCTTGTTTAAAACTCTTTAAACTTGTTTAAAACATTTCTTGAGTACATGAAAACTGAGATCAAAGAGGGTTTTTATAGCCTCCAAAACCTCAGACCAAAACCCCTTACAAAAAAAAATGTAAAACTTTGGGGAATGATTGTAGACATGCTAATAAACATGCTACAATGACTAGTTTCGAAAAAGGACTTCCCAAATGAAAAATATCATCATTTTACAAAATAGTCCAAAACATGAAAATATGAAAATTGATATTTTGATATTTTGACTTAAACAACATTTTGAAACCTTATGAAATGATTGTATAGACTTAATAAAAGATATAACATGTTGTTATGAAGTCTATAACCTAGAAAAACAATATTTTCATAAAATTGCATATTCTATGCAATATATTCAAAACACTAAATATGATTTCATTAAATATAACTTGTTAAAGACGAAATCATATATAGGCACATAAACATGAAACAAAATAGTATTTTCCAATTCTATTCATTTGTTTCATATATAAACTCGAAACCTATTAAACCAAAAACATATATGTATATATATAACTGTATATATACAAAACCAAAACCAAAGCGTGTATGTGTGTATATGATTGAGCTTAAAGTACTAACACACATAATATAAAATCTAAACTAAATTACCCAAGCTTGATCTTGATCTTCATTGAGCTCAACTTGGTACACGTTGCGGATGAAGCTAAACTTGGATCTTGAACTTGAATTGTACGTTGCTTCACTCCACAATTCCGCCAACCTCCATTTGATATCGTCGTTATGGCGCAATCCATCCATCCTCCAACCACGTTGTTTGTCTACAATAAATAAGAATACACAAACACTAGACAAACAACATTAATAGTAAATTGTTTGTTAAACATCATCAAAACAAGAAGGCCAACAGTTACTTGATTGATTTTTGGATGTTTTATGTCTATCATGTTTTAGTAGTGAATTTGCATTTTGATTTTGTTGGATTTTTAGTTGTACGTTCCTTTGTTATTTCTATTATCGTATCGTTTTTCGTTTGGATTTCTTGTTCGTTCTATTTGTTTTGTGGGGTCTTGCCGTGTGCCATGCACCCTTACGTACACCTATTTTCTCTGGTGTACGTCAGACTTAGTGGAAGAATAGGTCCAACTTAGAGATACACCAGAACCAGGATATTCTCAGCAGGAGTGCCTTGCAGACGGAACAAAAGAAGAAGACGAAGATTTGTTATTGGTCCTTAGTTTTCTTTTGTACTACCTTCCATCCCATTTGATCAGTGTATTCTATATTCTTCAGTATTTTATTTGTTCAATTTTGTATAAGGGCATGTTGACCCGAATATTATGTCTGGGATGGTATTCATTTGTGATATATATTATTTCATTCTGTGTTATTCATTATATTCTTGCTAATTGTGATCGGGGACCTGTGACTTCGTATTGTATTTATTTTTAGACGCTTAGCGTATTAGGTTGAGGAGAAATATTTATTTTTATTTAATCTCCTTGATCTAATACGTCGCGGATTTGTTCACGTTCCGATTCCCCTGTATTTTGGTAAGCGGGGCGTGACAGGTTTTTTGGTGGCCCATGTAGGTCACGGTCCCGATTCCTCACTAGTGAGAATATAATGGATAATTTAGACGCATATCATGATTTCATCCGTGAGACTATTCTTGAGCCCTTATCCTATTTTCTTTATAGATTTCGTTTCGTCCTTATCTTATTACTCTTTGACTCCTGAGTTTTCCACTGATCTTGTCTTGTCGCTTCGCGACTACACGCTCTCTTCCTATACTTTTCTACCCTCGCGTCGGTCATTATTTTATATGTTATTATTTTTACACTATATTTTCTTTGATTTGGATTATATATTGTTTGATTGTATTGATTTCTGCATTATTTATATTGTTAAGTTTAGAGTTGAGTTACAAATTATATAGTTATTTGTTACATTAATTATTATCCTTTTATAATTAAAATGAGAGGTAATTCTAATATGCGTTTGTAGGTAGGTATAGCATTCACTCATGGATTGTTTATAGTGTATTTACATATTTGTTGTTTGTTTGCTTCGTTTTCGATATGTATTATTTTGTCATGTGACAATATACATTGTATACGCTCATTATTTTTTCAGTATTTATTTTAAGGTATTTTTAGATTTTTACGACCTTTATTGTGTTATTAGTTGTTGTTCATTCTCTATTCATTATTTTCATTTACTTGTGTTGTGTTTTACTATTTCATTCTTTATACTTACTATTTTCTTTTCATTATAGTGTATTCACGTAGATTATTATATTTATGATGTTTATTTTTTGTTAATTTATAGTCATTCATCATTTTTAGTATCAACTGTGTTTAATCGTGTTCTATTTCATGTATTATTGGTGTTTATATTCACATGTTCATCAATCATTCATTGTATGTTTATCTACAATATATCGATGTTTTTATTATACGAATTTATGCTCTTATTAAGTTTTTATTTGTTTATAAATTTATTTTATCTTCCATAGTTCGTGTTTTGTGTATTACACATCCTTATATATGTATAATTATGCTGATTGTATTTATGTGACTTTGACTATGATGCCATATATTGCTATCTCTAAATTGATTTTATCCAGTAATAATTATTATTATTATATCTTGTTTATATTTATTATTTTATCTCATGAATATTACTAATACTTCTGATTTATTATATTGTTGTCAAATACAAATATGATTATGTCCTTATTATGTTTATATAATATGCTTATTTTGAACCACTTGTTTACTCTTACATCTATTTTATCATATAATATTTTGTGACTACTTTCCTATAACTTATCTTGTTAGCATGATTTATACTATGAATATTCAAACTTTTATGTGCCTAATATTATGTATATGTTTTGTTTTTTACGCTGATTATATATGATGATTTTATTTGCTATATTATATAAACATGTTTAATATTAACTTAGCATTGTGTCTTGTAGGATAATTATTTACTGCCATATGCTCTCAAAATTATTGATTATAACTACAACTATATTTTTATATTTATCATGCATCGTATTGCTTATTAAATGTTGTATTTTTGAATTGTTTGTTTCTTGCATTCTAACTGACTTATGTGACTCTGTTCGCTATGTTATTATTCAGAATTCATATACTTGATTTGTTTATGCATATATATGATTAACGTAAATGTTTTTTATTATTGATTGTATAAATCTTAATTTGTTGATTATGTGCACTTCTTGTTAACTTGACCAATAATATTATGATTTCAACTGAACATGACTATTGACTTTATATATTTATATCGGTTTATGTTTGTGTGATGATCATTATGTTTATATTGTATCGATCGCGTATATAAGTATTTATTAATATGTAATCTAGTGTTTTATATTTTATATATCATTTTTAGTTTGTGTTATATTGTTTAGTCTTTTATTAATATGTAATCTAGTGTTTTATATTTTATATATCATTTTTAGTTTGTGTTATATTGTTTAGTCTTTTATCATAATTGTTTATAGTGTTTTATATTTTATATATCATTTTTAGTTTGTGTTATATTGTTTAGTCTTTTATCATAATTGTTTATATTCATATTTAGTAATATGTACGTTTTAGTGTTGTATCATAGCATGTTTCGCGTATATTATTGCGCACTTCTCGTGTTTTAGTATATTTTTAGTCACTTTACATTATCATTGTCCACTATTGCATATTATATTATAATTGCATTATTATCTTGCTAGCTTGTTTTATTACACATAAAATAGTTTCATTTAGTATATCTCATTTCATTCTTTACTTTCAATTACATGCATCATCATTGTTTGTTTTAATTTATCAATCATTTCATATTTCTTAGTTTTGTTTATGTTTTGTTTACTTATTTTCTATATACAATTTCTTATTCATTTTAATACGTACTTTTACATTTGGTTCTTGTTCATATTTGTCTGCTTCATTTATTTAGTCATGATATTTATTTATCCAGTAGTCATAATATTTATATAAGGTGTGTTTTTCGATAATTATTGTTGCGATATATGTCTATAATTATTATTTTTATATGATATAATACATATAATTCATTTTCTTATATGTTGTTGTGTCATACCACTTTGTCTTTCCATGATTGTCTATTTTTGTATTGTTTTGTATATCATATATTTTTGGTTTATGTTTGATTACCTTATAATGTTCCACTAGCATTGTGCTGCTTATTTTTACATGAATATATTGTTTGTCGCATTCTAATTTCTGTATATACAATTTGTAAATTCCTAATATTTGTGTAATGAATTGTTTATCTGCTAATTTTTGTATACTGCTTTACATGATTATTTGATTGTATAATTGTTTTGATAATTGTGTTTAGCTATTTATACCTGACTGCCTTTGTATCTTTTCTATGTTTCAGACTATTTTTCATCATTCCATCAATTAAATATGTTTTCTTTTTAATTCTGTTTATTCAGTACGTATTATTATTCTAATTGCCTTATGATTGCTTTTCCTATTATCTTTAATTTAACTCATTATTATATTGTTCTATTTTGTTATATAATCCTGTTGATGTTGTTTTTCGTTCGTTTACTCGTTTTTATTGATTTTGTATCTCACATTGTGTTTTTAATATCTTTAGTTTGAACCTGTATTGATTGTGTTTTTCATAATTAAGTTTCTTTTTGTTTTGATTAACCATTATTATACCATGCTATTATGTTTTGTTTAAACTGTTAAGTATTTTCGATTTTTCACTTTTCTTATTATGTTGTTTATGTTTTTGTCTGTTTCTATTGTATTTTACTTATTTTTGTGTTTGCTTTAGATTTTTTGTTCTTACTTGACTTTTACTCTTACTTAATATGTTTCTGCTTTGTTTTTTATGAATGCTTATATATTATTTGTATGATTCACTCTATATGATTGTTTATTTATATTGTACCTATTTCTTTTGATTCTATATTATTGCTTATCTTATACTTTATACTGATTAGATTACTTATATATTTACAAGTACTATATCACAAGTTCACACAGTTAAATATGTTGTATCATAGTATTTGTTTGGATTTTGTTGCGAGTCTGAAATGCGATAGCGATATCTTAGCTATCACATCTTGTATCTTACCTTATATTGTTTTTGTTTTACATTTTTCTCTATTTATGGATATCGTTCCATATCTATGTCCTTGGATTCTTTCTACATTACTTTTATTTTAATTTCGATGATGGAATTTGTTTAAAGGGGGGTAGAATGTAAGGACCATGAATTTTGATACTAGTTAAAATTTTTTTTTGGTATTTTAAAATATTAAATTTTTATTTTTAGAAAATTATTTGTATTTTCTCGGCCTCCTAGAATTTTCTATGTTTTTTAAAGTTCAAATTTTATATTTATATAAATGATTTTAATATCTATAAATTATTTTGAGCAGTGAAATTTTTTGGAATTAATCTGTTGTGTTATAGATACTATTATGTATCATTTTAAATAGTATGTGTTATTATTTTTACTATTAAGTATTATTTCTTATAATACGTTGTATTATTATTACATATTATTTGTACAAATAGCTGTATTATTTATTATCTATCGTATTAGTATAACTGGTACGTTTTACTGTGTATAAAATTATCCCATAATTATTTGATTTTAAATGTAAGTAAATATATATTTTATTATTAATTATGCTCGTTTAATCATACAATATGTGTATATTTTGACTATTTCGTATCAACTGTTGTATTAGCACAACATGTACGTTTTTATTCGTAAATAATTATTCCGTAATTATTTTGATTTTTAAATATCCATAATTATATATTTTAATTATTTTTCGTTTAAATACCAAACCCTAACTAATATTATATATATATTTTTGTTTCTTTTCTCATTTTCAATTTTCAACACCACCGCCCTTTTCTTTCTTTTCTCTCTCCTCTCTCTACGCTCTCTCTAAGATCCCCGCTCGGCGTCGCCCTCGTCGCCGAGCCTCCCCCTCCCCTTAGCTCCGACTACAGCAGCCCTTCCCCTCGCCGGAGTCCCCTCCGACACCAAATCCACTAGCTCCTCTCTCCCCAACCGAGCTCAGTCGTGTTTGAACTCTGACCACCAAATACCGTCAACCGCCCTAAGCCCCGCTGATCTCCTACGACCAGCAGCGACGATCACGCCACCCTGAGTTTCGCCGCTAGTGACGTCGCGAAACAGCCCCCTCGACATCGTAGGCAAGATCCCCTATTCTCGATTTGTCTATTTATTATATTTTTGATTTATCATAAATTGATAAGGCGCAATATCCATAATCCTGTTTGATTATCTCAGTATAATATTAGATTTGTCGTAATTTAAGTATTTTCAAGATCCCGCTTCCTTTGATTTGATATTCCATTATTTATATCCGTTAGTAATTGATTTCATGATGATTTCTAAGTTCCCGAAGTAGAGAAGATACACTTGTATCATACAATCAATGTTAGAGAAATCATCTGAACTTTGCATGGAATCAGGGAAACTACTCTGGAAATCAAAACTTCACTTTCTCTTCAAGCCAACAATTCCCTACAAGAAGCACAGTCCTTTCAGTTCTCAAATAAAATTTTAACAACCAAATCTTCCATATTCAAATAATTCTCCTCATCATCAAGCTATGAACCACACTCCTCCGAATTTAGATCATGATAAACGTCTCAATGTTTTAAAAAAAGGTTTGGAAACCATAATCAAGGCCTCTACACAAACCACAAATATGCTGACTAAAACATCCAACACATTGAATTCCTTTATGTAATCAACCAAACAAATACTCAATTCCAACACCCAAGCCATAACTAGGTTAGAAACCCAATTTGGTCAACTAGCTAGCGCTATGAGTGAGAGAGAGAAAGAAACATTTTCGAGTCAACCCGTGATCAACCCTAAGGACACATGATCAAGTTCAATCTACCAAGCTCAAGTGAATGCAATCCATTCACTACGGTCAAGAAAATAGGTCAACAATAAAGTTGGAATGCCTCCAAGTGGAACCCGTGATTCTTTTCAGCAATTACCCGCTTCCATTGACAAAGAGCCTGAACCCGAACTTGAATCCAATTTTGATAGATTTAAACTAGTTGCTCCCTTCCCAAATAGACTCAAGCCAAAGAAATACTCCCCTCAGGAGGAGAAGATCCTAGAAACTCTAAGCAGACTAATGTCAACAATCCTCTTTGAGATGTAATTGAACAAATCATTTCTTATGTCAATTTTTAAAAATATTTGTGCACTAAGAATAGAAGAATAAATATTCCAAAGAAAGTATTTTTGGCTGCCAATATCAGTGATATGCTCTCAAATCCCATACCTTTGAAACATAAGGATCTAGGTTGTCCCATTATTTCACGTGCCATTGAAAATATCTACATTGATAAGATGCTTTTAGATTTAGGGTCTAATATAAATTTGCTTACTTATTCAGTCTACCTGCAACTAGGTGCAGGTGATCTAAAACCAACCAGATGCACATTGCAATTAGCTGATAGATTTGTCAAAGTCCCCATGGATGAGATAGAGGATATTCTAAATAAGGTTGGGGATTTTATTTTTTCAGTGGATTTCGTAGTCTTGGAAACACAGCCCATTTTTAATCCCAAAAGACAAATACCTATCGTCTTAGGAAGACTGTTTTAAGCTACTTCTAATGTTCTCATCAACTATAGAACTGGTCAAATGTAGCTGTCATTTAGGAATTTGCTTGCTAATCTCAACATTTTCAATCTAAGAAACCAACCAAATGATCAACCTCTAGAAATAAATTACATTCTGGAAAGACTAATAGAAGGAGAAGAGAACGAGTCAGATCTTAGTTTTGAGGAAATCTTTGGTGAGGAGCTGGAGATATTAGAAAATTCAGATCAGGTCCTTCAGAACGAGGAAACTATGTTAAATACATGCTTCTTTAACCCAACTTTTGAAGAATTCTTTGTTGATGAACTTAGATTCTTGGAAAACAAACAACAACCAAATTTTCATACATCAACCATGAATATTAGGGTTGAGGATATTTTTAAAGAAGAATTGGTAGTTAGCGAACAAACCTCATAACTAAAGAATCTAAGTTCAATCAGAAATTCAAAATGCATGTTGTTACAAAAATTATTGAAACCTTCGAAGAATGGAGAATTTAAGCACATTTTGAGATCATCATTTTAGAATTTGTTAAAATCTGAGGTAGAATTTTTAGTAACAAGGTAGGATTTGATATAGAGTATGAATTTTTTTATGTTTAATCATTTATTCTAGGTCGACTGAATAAATATAAGTGTTTCATCTCTTTTTTGCTTTACTTTGTGCATCTTAGAGTTTGCATTTAGTATAATGCAAAATTTAGGTGTGGAGGTGGAGACTAGTTATTTTTCCTCTTTATTTTACTTTTTTATTCCTTTTCTCTTCTTTCTATATCATAATTTTTCCCTCCTTTCAAAAAAAAACCATAAAAATTATTGTCACTTGCGAAATTAATAGAGTTAATTAATAATTGAGATATTTGATAAATTTTAAATTTTCTAATCCTTAGTTAGGTTTGTATCAAGTTTACCATTTATGATAACAATAACTAACTTTTTTAAGAAATAATTTTTAAAGTAGTATACTTTACTTAAGCCTTAACTTAAACTTTTAAATAAAACAATAAAATTTTTGCATGCTTAGCTTAGAGTTGAAAATAATTTTTTAAATTGTCTTGATCTAAACTTTTTTTTAGGATATATATACATGTACACATATATATTTATATAAAAAAACTAACTTTACAAAAGAAGCGTGAGAAAAATGGGCACCGATAAAGACTCTCTTGAAACTCAAGGTGATTCTATCTTATAAATCCTAAGTTGACCGAGTAATTAAGCCCAAGGAGTATTTTTATGCTTAATATATATACTAATAATATTTTTATATATATAGTTATATTTGTATATATGTTCTTGAAAAATAATTTTGATTAAGAGACTTAAAATTATTTAAAACAAATAGTTAGCATGTTCTTTTTAAAACTTTTAAATTAAATTTCTAAGTTAGACTTGATTTTATATAACTGTAATGGAAAGATTTTTCTAAGAGATTTACCTTGGAGTTTACATAAAAAAGTTTTCTTGAGTAATAGCTAGCCTCAATTAGAATGTTTAATATATCAAGTGAATTAATTATTTATAGACTTCTTTAAATTGGCAAGTTGACCGAATTTTATGGGTATATTCACTGCAAACCCTCATGAGACTATAACTCATCCTCTATGGTAACCTAGGGGTTTAAAGGCTTGTTGCATGCACTAAATACAACTACGATTACTAGGAAAGTGAGTTAGAATTTTTCCTTCTTTCTCTTCTAATTTCTTTCTTTGCTAGAGGACTAGCAAACATTTAAGTGTGGGTGTATTTGATTATAACATTTTTATTATATTTTATACCCTTATTATCTATTTAATTTAAATAAATATGTTAATGATAAACGTATTTTATCTTAATTGCAGGTTAATGAATAAAAGCCCAAGAAGAACTCAATATCTCATCTCTTAAAAAGGCTAAGAAGTCCAAGCCCATACAGACAAGAGAAGATCGGCTAAAGAACAAAATGATAGCGGTATCGATACCAGTATCGATAGTGGTATTGATACTAAGTTTATTGTTACGGATTAAAGGCTAAAATTGTTTAACATGATAATCAAGTTTAATCCAAGGGTTGATATTTGCTGTAATACTCTATAAATAGGGGTAGAGAGTGAGGCATTCAAGTGTGAAAACTTTGGTAAAAACTCTTTTTGGAGAGGAGGGTTACTCTTAATTGAGGAGACCTTCCAAAATTATAACTTTTTGTTGTAATTAATAAAAGAATTTTTTCACGTCTTTATATTTTTCTTTTCTTCTATTTGTTTGAGCATAAAGATTAAGATGAGATGAAGATAAAGATAAAGAAGAAGATTTACCTTCATCAAGAGGCTAGAACTCTCTTGAAATGTAAATTTTCTCTTTTATTTTTTTATTTTCTTATAATATTTTCTTTTCTTGCTTTAGATATTCAAGGGGCTAGAACCCTCTTGAATTAGATTTATTTTAATGCATGGTAAGAGTAGATTTACTTTAAATGCCTTTATTTTCTTACACTTTTATTTTTTAGTATAGATTTAATTTCTTGCATAGTTTAGATTTTATTTTCTTGCACTATTCGCCTTAAGGTTACAACCCTCTAGGAATTAGTTTTTTTTTACTTATTTTTTTCTTTGATTCGCCTTGAGACTAGATTCCTCTAGAGAATTGGCTTTTTTTTAAGATCTAGAACTAATACTTGCGGTGTAAAACCTCAAAAATTTTGAACTTATGAATGATGAATTGAATTAGTATGTGATTAATTACAATAAGAGGATATTTATTTTGATAAATGTTATTAATTAGTGTATGAGTACACTAACAAGTATTTTGAGTGTAAACACGTTAGTAGATAAGAAAGAAACGGGTTGAAACATGCACAATGGCCAAAGTTCTGCACAACTAAAAAATTATGCTCCGCTCGACCACCGCACACCCTTCTGTCGACCGCAGATCGGGAAAATTGTTTTTCCCAGTTTCAGGTATTTGAGTCTCATATTCGTTTTTCCTGATATATATATATATATATATATATATATATATCATATATTCACGAGTTTTTCAGTATTTTAAAACCCTAGCAGCCACAACCTCCCCTATAAACCCTAATTTGATTTTTTTTAAGAAAGATTCAAAGGCTTTGGAGTGGGATTTCGGGTTATTTTCAGCTTTTGGCTCAGGGATCTACTTTGGCTTTGCATCTTGCACACTTTCCAATAAGTTTCAGGAGAGTTTCATCTTTGCTAATCCCTCACTCTGTTTTAAAACATTTTTAAAAGAGTTTTAATAAGTTTTATAGAGCCTAATCGAGTAATTTGTGTATAAAATCAAATATTGTATATTATGTGTAAAAAGACTAGGTCTTTTCATGTTAAAGAGATTAAGAACGAATTTAGAGAAGTGTTTTAAGATCTCAAAATGATTCAAAATGTTGCTTATCTGAATTTAGATGTTTTATTCTTCGCTTCGAAGTTTTGTGCATGATTGAGGGTTTAAATATGGGCAATGAAGATAATCCAAAACCGATATTCGTTAGCGATAGCCTCCCACCAAATGAGAAAGAAGAGTTAATTGCCCTCATCAGGGAGTACATCGATGTTTTTGCTTGGAACTACGAGGATATGCCAGGGCTCGATCCAAATGTAGCAATGCATCACCTCAATATTAAGCCGGATGTCAAACCTGTCAAATAGCAACAAAGACGATTTCATCCACAAATTATAGAGGCAATCGAGTCTGAGGTTAAAAAGCTTATTGACTCGGGTTTCGTCAGGGAGGAGCAACATCCTGAATGGTTTACTAATATTGTCCCGGTCCATAAAAAGAATGGGAAAATCAGCATTTGTATCGACTTTAGAGACCTTAACACTGCCTGCCCAAAAGACGATTTTAAGAATGGGAAAATCAGCATTTGTATCGACTTTAGAGACCTTAACACTGCCTGCCCAAAAGACGATTTTTCTCTTCCCATCACGGATGTTATCATCGATAATACATGTGGATTCGAGAGAATGTCCTTCATGGATGGATTTTTTGGTTATAATCAGATAAAGATGCATCCAGATGATGAAAAGCATACCGCGTTTAGGACACCTCTCGGTGTTTTCTGTTACACAGTTATGCCCTTCAGGTTAAAGAACACATGTTCCACATATCAGAGAGCCATGTCAAAGATTTTATAGGAGCATCTCCGGAAGACTGTCAAATGTTACATGGATGATCTAGTTGTGAAAAGTCGTGACAAGAATGATCACATCAAAGACTTGAAAACAATGTTTGACCTGATGCGGACTCACCAATTGAAGATGAATCCTACCAAATCTTTCCTCGGAATGACTAGCAGTAAATTCCTCGGATTCGTCGTCACCACCAAGGGTATTCACATCGACCCTGACAAAGTGAAGGAAATTAACGAGCTGCAACCCCTGAAAAACCTTAAGGAACTCAGAGGTAGTTTATGTCATTTTTGACTCATGTTGAAATAATGAGAGTGAATTAATATATGCTAAAGTATTGCTCATCAGTTATGGATGCTTGGTGTGGAGGCTTATCCCTTAATAAGACTTCGGGTGTACCACACTAGGAGTATTTGGTTATTTTCCCATAACGAGACCTTGGTTGTACCAAATACTCAAAGATGATCGGTGTATGTTTTTCGGATTGGGCTGAGGTGCCTATTCACCGTTGTACGATCATCTTGCAACTTATCCAGAAATAGGGAGATAAAACCTATTACCTCTGGACTAATGAGTATATCCAGAAATAGAGAGATAAAACCTATTTACTACAGGATGATTGAGTAAGGAGGATTGTATCCGTTGTCCGCATAATATTATGTGAGCCTTACAAAAGTATCATTAGTTTGTGTATCCGGAATAGGGAGATAAAATATATTGCCACAGAGCGATTGAGTAAGTAGGATTGTATGCGTTGTCCGCATAGTATGGTTCGAGCCTTACAAAAGTATCACAATTGTACGTGGAGATGCATACATATATATACTTACAATTGTAGTTTTGCTCTCATGTTAGATTAACAATGAGTAGGGTACATCCCTTGATATATGGCCTACATGATATGGCTCATGGTGATTATGAGTTGGGTAATTCTTCTTTTGTTATTGTGCCGACTACCCGAGGGTAGTTCGAGATGAGACATTGGTTCAATATGGTTAAGGCTTGGAGTATTTTCTTTTGTTTGCTGTTTTCATTCATAGAGATGGAATTGGTAATTAGGGATTCACAATTTGAGACATGGTATATACATGTGTTTCCTTGATTTGATCATTTCACTCGACGTACTAATTCTCGTGTTGTGGATTTATAAATACTAATCTCCAGTTAGAGTTATATGAATGATTTTTTACTTATATGTACTAACTCTATTTTCCTTATACACTCCTACTCCTTCCCCTAGGGGGCGATGGAGATAATGTTGCTAGGGCTTTGACGCTCGTTGTTTTCTCCCCTTTTCAGGCAGCGAGCCAGGCACATGGAGAGTCACGGGTTGATGAGATTTCATCTTAGATCTCATCTAGATATTATTATATTTGTAGTTATTTCAGAACTCCACATTTAGTTTGTTTTTGTCAGACTCTAGACTTGTATTTCTTTTTGTAGAGGCTGAGTGCCTTAGTGA
Organism: Asparagus officinalis; assembly: GCF_001876935.1. NCBI lineage: Eukaryota > Viridiplantae > Streptophyta > Magnoliopsida > Asparagales > Asparagaceae > Asparagus > Asparagus officinalis. The sequence goes on from NC_033802.1 coordinate 25,735,851, forward strand.
GATTACATTTGACTCATTATGTTGAGATTTATTTTAGACTCAGAGATATATTCATTCTATTTCAGTTAGGCTCATTTATTGAGTATTCTTACACTTCTTCTATGCATATCTAATCTTGTTCTATTTCTATAATTTGTTTGTTTTGTACCTTCACTTATTTGTTGACTCTTCTAGAGAGATAGTGACTGTGATGGTGAAACATGTCGTAGCATGATGTTTGGTGCTTGGCAGGTTTAACGATCCGGGTTTCACCTAAGAGTCCAGCCTTATGTGAACCCTAGGGCGTTACAGTTACTATCAGAGCTCTAGTTCTAATATCATTTGTATCATCCATGTGTCATATTATGGAGCTAGGATAGAGTTTCCTAAGAATCAAGTATAGAGTCCGTTAGGATTTCTTAGTATGAGTGAGGACTTATTATATATATATGCAAAAATTTCAAAATTTTTTATAATGAACTATTTTCTTTGAAGTATAAATCATGAGGTGGATGATAAGTGATACTATATTCCTATTGACAAACATTTTATTTTTATGCCGAGATCCTATTTACTACATTTAATAAAGTTCTACTTCGAAACTTATAGTTGCCGGGAAGAGGATGTGGGCGCAGAGGTACTTGTGCTTAGGGAACTAAGCCAAATGATAGAGAGCTTGAGCCACGACAGACTCTGCAGTACTTAGTAGATCTCATAGCATCGTTGGTAGCTCGATTGGCAGCTATTGAGGAGCAACTAGCAGATCAGGATCGGCAGGGCCCCATTCAGGAGGAGATATCAAAGGAGATACCGGTAGACTCACCACCACCCTCAGTCAATGATGGAACTACTAAGTAGGAGGCTTAGCTTCGTCTGGTAGAGAGGTACCAAAAGTTAAAGGCACCAGAGTTTCATGGTTCGTCGGATTACATTGCTGCACACAAATGTAAGGAGGATGTAAGCCACATTTTGGATATGCTTAATTTGAACACCGTGCAGAAGCAAAGGCTAGAAGCTTTCATCCACAAGGGTGATGCAGGAGGATGATATCGGCTTCATTTCACTCCAGAGCAGAGGATGATAGTTTCATGATGGATATGTCCATGATGGATTTTGAGAGTAAGTTCATATCACTACTTAGATTCACGGGTATGTGGCACATTGAGGAGAGACATGCTCAGATGTTTATGATGGGGCTTTGCCCAGGATTGCGTTGGTATCTAGTATCACGATGATTTCGTTCAGTGCAGAAGGTGGTGGATGCTTCCATGGATCAAGAGACAGACATAGCTATATTCCTTAAGGGCAAGGATGACAATGTTAAATTAGGATAGTTTGAGGATAAAGGTAAAGGTAAGAGACCTTTACAGGATCAGGAGGACCCCGGTAGTAGGACAAGGGTCCACATCTGTAGGGTCCTTATAAGAATGGACACTAGCAGGATCAGAGGGCGCAACAGCATCGCAAACTTTAGGGTACTTGTTTCAAATATAACACGTTCAGACACAAAGGAGTCGATTGTCGCGTTGCACCCACAGCAGGCCAGCAAGGCAAGAATCAGCAGTATCAGCAGAATCATACTCAAGGCCATGGTTAGGGCCAGCAAGTGAGGATTGAGGCACCTCCAGTAGTCCTGATGAATAAGGGATAGGTGCGAGCTATTGAGGAGATCCAGTAGGAACAGATGGTCCTATATGTTCCAGGTGATGTAGTACAGCGGGCTTCAGCAATTGGTAGAGTTTATGTAGTTGTCCCTCGTTACCATGGTACAAGTGGAGCAGTGGTGGAAGGTACGTTCCTTGAGAACTCCTTTCCAGCACATATTCTTTTTGATTCTGGTCCTTCTCATTAATTTATCTCTTACGACTTTATGGTTAGACTTTAGCTTGTAGCGTAGTCGTTAGATATTTCATTATCTATGTCTACTTCTTTGGGAGAGGTATCCCTTTTAGAGAGTGTTTGTAGGAGATGTGTTGTTAGCTTAGACAATTCTAAATTTGTGATGGATCTAAGTTAGTGGTAGTGACCTCACGAGGCAACCAGATTGCGGAGTCCTTTCTGGCATACGTTGAGGAGGTGATATTGTGGGATCGGGGCGTAGCTTTGAGTGAGACATGAGTGGTCTTAGAGTACCAGGATGTCTTCTAGGATATATCAGGTTTACCTCTTGTGAGAGAGGTCGAGTTTTGTAAAGAGTTGCAGTCAAGCACTACGCCGATTTGCCATGCTCCTTACCGTGTGGTACCTACTGAGATGAGGGAGCTCTAGATCCAGTTAGATGAGTTATTGTCTCAGGGTTTTATTTGTCGCATTCATTCTCCATGGGGAGCACCAGTCCTTTTCATAAAGAAGAAGGATGGGAGTATGCGATTGTGTATTGATTATCACGAGTTGAACAAGGTCAATATCCGGAATAGATACCCACCAATGAGAATTGATGACTTGTTCGACCAGTTGCAAGGAGCGTAGTGTTTCTTAAAGATAGATCTTAATTCTGGTTATCATCGGTTATAGGTTCGGGAGATAGATATTCCCAAGACCGCCTTTCTGACCGATATGGGTCTTTCGAGTCTCTTGTCATACAATTTGGGCTGACCAATGCACCCGCAGTATTCATGGATTTGATGAATCAGGTTTTTGGTCCATACTTAGACCAGTTCGTGATAGTTTTCATCAATAGTATCATGATTTATTCGAGGTCAAAGGTCGAGCATGGGCAGCATTTACGGTTGGCATTACAGACTTTACGGAAGCACCAGTTATACACTAAATTTAGCAAGTGTGAATTTTGGTTATCGGAGGTTCGATTTTTGGGCCATGTTATCAGCCGCGAGGGCTTTGTAGTAGATCCGGCTAAAGTAGAGGCCGTTCTTGTTTGGGAGCTGCCGATCGAGATTCATAGCTTCCTGGGTCTGGCGGGCTATTACAAGAAATTCATTCAGGATTTCTCAAAAATTACAACGCCACTTACACACCTTACTAAGAAGGGTGTGCAGTTTATTTGGGACACAGAGTGCCAGGAGGCCTTTGAGACATTAAAGGCAAAGTTAACCTCAGTGCCAGGCTGATTATTCCAGTAGTGATAGGAATTTTATTGTCTACACTAATGCATTATTATTGGGTATTGGAGGTGTTTTGATGCAGACGCAGAGAGTTGTATCCTATATTTCAAAGCAGTTGAGGACTCATGAGCAGAATTATCCCACGCATGACTTGGAGCTAGCAGCAGTTGTCTTTGCATTGAAGACATTGAGGTATTATTTGTATGAGGTGGAGTTTATGTTATTTACAGATCACCAGAGGTTAAAATATCTCTTTTCACAGAAAGAACTCAACCAGAAGCAGCAACGATAGGTAGAGTTTATTAAGGATTATGAGTTCTCTATACAGTATCATCCAGGAAAGGCGAGCATCATAGCAGACGTGTTGAACATAAAGCATCATCGAGAGCTTACAACTTTCAAGTGTTCATTACTTTGAGATCTTTATGCCCTCAACCACTTTGATTTCAGGCTAGAGATTGGGGGAAGTAGTGCTTTCTTAGGAGTTTTATCAGTGCAGCCATCTTAGAGCGTGTAAGCATCAAAAATTGCCTATAGGTCCCCGCACATGGCTCAAGATGGAGAGGATACGATGAACATTGCTATTCGAGTCATAGAAGCTCATTTGACGATGACGAACTCATGAGGTGAGTCGACGGACCATGCAAAGCAACGGAACTTCGGAATAATCAAAACACGAATGAATCAGGAACTGCACATCGCTTACGAAAGACGAAGCACCCATTGTGTCCTATTTACTCCATATATGATTCAATCATGAGAGCTTGTAGATCTCCTCGTTGGCTTTCCGATGCATTCTGGATCGCGTGATTCCGAGTTCGGATGATGAAAATACGACAAAAATGGACAAAGCCCATAAGACCAAGCCCTGAGCCAAACCGAGATACTCTCAAGTGTCTCGGCTTGGCCAAGACACTCACAAGTGTCTCGGCCACGTTGATACATCCACGGGTGTTTGCAGACCCGAAAACTAAATTTTGGCTGATTTTATCTGTTTTTTGGCAGTTTTTCGACCGTTAACCGTATGGATTTGCTTCAATTGATAAAATATCATCCATGAGCATGGTTAAGTGGTTACAACTGATGATAAGAGGGAATCGACCATTCTTATCCAAAAATAGAGGTCCCAAAGCCTAAAAATACAGCCCAGGGCCTTTATTTTTTCAGATCTGGAATATTCTCAAGTGTTGGCGAAGCCCTACCGAACTAAAAAGTGAAGGATCATGAATTTTAGAAGAGAGGAGGATATCGACCGATGTCTTTGGCGCAGGAAAGAAGAGTTCGTCACATCTGCAGTTCCCGTGTTCTTTCCTTAAGATTACCCCGTTGCCGAGATAATTGCTTTGGCTTCTTGATTCCTTCACGAATCGAGGAAGCTTCGGATCTGATCTAATTGTCATTTGATCCACAGATATTGACGTCCCCGTCACTGGCCAAGAACCCACGCAAGCAAGAGTCGATAAACGAATCTTGTGTTTATTTTTGAGAGAGTTGTATTCTTTTTATTTTATTTATTTGAATTTGTTGTAAACGACCAAAGTTATAATGAAATCAATCATGAAGGCGACTTTTGAAGGAAACAAGCTGGTGATCACAGTGGGAGCCAACAGCCTCTTTGCAGAAGCTGTCGTGACACAATCGGCGATCAAGATCCCGGTGAACGAAGAGGTCGAATACGAATTTGACCAGCAGAAGTTTGAAGAGTATCTCTCTTCCTCCTCTTCTAGATCCGCCTCTCCCCGTAGGTTCAGGAAGGCCTCCTCTTCCAGGAACACTCCATGGACTTCAGGCTTAAAGATCTAAGATCCTCTCGCCGCCACCATACTTACACCTCGCGACGCCCCTCTAGCATCCAACGAGGTCAAAGCTGTAGATCTGGGTCTCCCCTCTAGCAAAATCTTAGCTGGTGAAGACGTGCCAACTCTGTCGAAGAGAGCATGCCAAAGATGACACCAACGCCTTGCGCGTCAACTGGCCAAGATTTTGGAGCCAATGGACGGGATCCGCTATGACATGGATCTAAAATCTAGGTAGCGCTGAGAACAACAACGGCTAACAAACAACCCCTCCTCCAAAGTAGAGAACAATGAATGGGTTCGCGTCAAAAGGACCCGCTCTACCCTTGAGGAGCGAGTCCGGAAGCGCCGTGTATTACTTGCGCACGCCCAAGTCCTTTTGCAAAAAGCAAAAGAAATAAAGATGGAAGAGGTGGTTAAAAAGTCACCCAAGTACAAATGGGTGTGGGTGTCGAAGGCAAAGTTAGCGCCTAAGACAAAAGTGGACGAAGTCACCATTCGGTCTTCGTCAACTTCAGATCTCGTTTCCCCTATCCCCGTACTTCTTACAGAGCCATACAGTAGCGTAGATCATACCAAATTTAGAGTTTCTCTGAAAGACCACCTTGGTCCTCTCCCCGAAGATCAAGGTAAAGCACCTGTGAAGGAGTAATTGGGGTCATTGAATGGTTTCCAAACAACAATTCAAGCTGGGGTCCTACTAATCCCCCCAATAACAACAAAGGGAAAGCCCCTATGACCGACCGCATCAGATTGCGAGTCGAAGTTCAAGAGCCCATTAGAGTTTCACGCTTACAAAGGCGTAAGTCTGAGCGCGTGACTCTTGGAGGCGCCAATGAAGCGTCATATCCCTAGAGGGAAATAGGTTCATCCGATGATGATGTTATACCTAGGAAATCATGCCAACACACGATGGATTGCTTTGGTCATCATACCTACGAGTTGTACTATTGGGCTGGGGTTGCGAATAAATACCAAAAAAGAAATACCCGAGACACGAACTCGCACTGTCCGTGTCTCAAGATAATCAAGACAGTGTTGTCAGAATGCTGCTGCCATAAGGCCCCACAAAGGGTTTCGGTGTTTTAAAGAATCTCCACCGGAACATCTGAGGCTAAGCCGAGGCCTTTCCATATAAGAAGGTCAATCGGCACAAGTAACGATCTCTCGTGAGTTACAATTAACATGGTCGACAAAGGCAAATCCGTGCGACGCCTCAATCCTGAACCTTTTACAGAAATATCTCAACGCTTGACTTGACTGCAATCTGGAACTATCAGACCTAGACCTAGAAGGTTACGATCCTCGGATGATGAAACCTCAGATGCTTGCTCAGCGTTGGCTTCTGATGATATGGCATCCAGTACAGGACAATCTTATGAATCATTCATGATTAATACCGAATGAATGGCTAAAATTCTCGAGGAGGCTTTAACCAAGCAGAAGGAGAATTTTAAATTTGAAATGGAGATAGCTATGTAGGAAATGAGAGATATATACAACCAACAAATTGTGACACTGACGAACCAGCAGGGAGAGTCCAGCCATCGTAATAATCCTAATCAGGTTGACAGTGATCGAGAAGCGAACGAAAACACTAATATGGAAACCCCTCCCGTTGATAACAATGTTGGGGGTGAATCCTCAGATGACAACAATACCAAGGAAGACCACGTCACTTCTCCTCGTAATCACTCGAAGAAAGATATGAGCGAGGATAAGAAAATGAAGGACTTGGAGAGAAAAATCAATGCATTGATGAGTGCTCAGCAGATAAAGAAGTCAGGAATACCGTGTCCATACCCAAGGGAATGGGAGTCAATCCCATACCCAGTAAAGTTTAATCTGATTAACATCACGCCGTTCGACGGGAAGGGTTCCCCCACCCAGCATTTGATATATTTCAAGTCCCATTTGGGGATAATCTCCGGCAATGAACCTTTAATGGCACTGTCATTCGTGGGTACTCTTCGTGAAGCAGCCTTCGATTGGTATCATTGCCTCAAGTCGGGCAGTATCAACAGTTAGGATGATATAGAAGACATGTTTCTTACAAATTTCTTCGATGACGATACCGAAGTTTCAATCGAAATGTTGTTTGATGAGAAACAGAAGGATGGAGAGTTGGTGGAGAACTTCGTTAAAATGTTCCGGAACAAGGCGATGAATTATCGAGATCTGATCAGTGAAGATTTTAGCCTCGAGACTTGTCATAATAACCTTTCGCTAGATATCGTGGAAGCTATGGGAATGTCACCATCCAAGACTTGGAAGGACTTGAAAGTGGAAGGAGAACGAGCCGAACGTTTCCTCAAAAGGAAGAATGCCGGAAGAGGTCAAACGGTGGCAAATACCCCGAAGCAGAATTTTGTTCCTCAAGGTAAAGGGAAAGCCCAAGCAAATGCGGTGGATGAGAATCAGACGTTCAAATTGCAACCGCAACAGCAACAACAACCACAAAAGGGGCCTCAACAATCATAATGATAACAGAGGTCACAAAAGTCAAATACTACCGAACCAAAATTTCTGAAAGTTTATTCTTTTAGGGAGGACGAAGTTCCTGGTCTCTTCAAACACCTCGTGGAGAATAACAAAATCAAGTTACCTCCAATCCAGGATCAGGAAGACGCTAAGAAGGTTAACGACCCAAAATACTATGCATTCCATAGAGCGGTGCATCATCCTACCAAATCATGCTTCGCCCTTAAGGATAAGATCCAAGCGTTGATCGATGTTGGAGTCCTTATAGTGAAATCGGCCAAGTAGAAGAAGGTGGGTGCAAATGCCGTGTCAATTAGCTTCAGATATGTTCCTTTGAACTGGTTCAAGTCTGAGCCAGTGATAAATATAGCGGTGAAGATCGTCAATGACAATCCTCACAAACAATGCCAGAAAGGACTTGTGCTACACATAGCCCCAAATGGCGAGATTCTCTAGGTCCATCCTGATCTGATCAAAGATGAACAATGGGAGGAAAGTCCTGTTATGGAGTTGCACCGATTCCAGAAGAAAATGATGAAGGAATTCCTACTTTCCCTCTCTCCGAAGATGAGTAAGAGGTCTTCGCTACCAGGAGTAGAAATGAGTACCATTTCAAGTATCCCAGTGCTTCTGATCAATTGGCTAAACAGGGGGTAACTAAAACCATTCTCTCTAAGACATTAGCGGAAATAGGGATGATCACGGTTCCTCCAGCACTAGTTGAAAAGACTCAGCAAAAGCTAAAGGAGAAAGAGCCGTTATACTAAGAGGGCCAAAACCTGAGGCAGTCTCGATTCAATCAACCGATTGGGAGAGACAAACTGGGGAGCTCGAACACTCCACATCGCTTTGATATTATGGTGTAGTTAGCCAATATACCGGCTAGAATAACTCTATACAAGCTACTACATCTTTCGAAGGACACAAGGGAACCACTACAAGAAGCCTTGGCCAACTCTGATGTTTTCCTGACTCAAATAAAACCATCCCCTGAAGAACCAGAGCCTTCAGTGAAGCATTGCAACCTCACGACACATCACATTCCCTGCATTTCTTTCACCAAGGAGGACATGCAAACAAAGAATTTAAAGCATGAACGGCCCTTGTATTTCACCGGGTACATAGGCTCTAGCGTTGTCAACCGGATCCAAGTCGATCCGGGCTCTGCTATTTGCATCATGCCGCTCTGATTGATGTACAATCTCAGAATACCGGCTAGTAAGTTGGCCTCCACGGGCACTACGATCTATGTATTCAACACCAGTAGGTCAAGACCATTAGGTAAAATCGGGGTAAAGTGCCAGATTGGAGATCTGAAGTCGGAAGTCACATGTTAAGTGATTGACGCAGAGACTTCTTATAACTTACTATTGGGTCGACCTTGGATCCATGGTAACGTTATAGTCCCTTCTACCCTTCATCAGTGTCTTAAGTATGTAGACACTAATAATGAGGTCAAGACGGTGGTTGCGGATAAGCAACTGTTTAAGGGGTTAGAGAATTATTTTACCGACTCTCTTCTCTATGGTGTTAAATCTGATACTGTACCATCAGCCCAAGGCACGGATAGCGGAGAAGAAGCTGATATCGAAGCTAGGTTTGTTTACGATGGTGGTTTTGTACTTAATAACATTATACCCATTGTAATCAATCTTGACGATGGAGAGTCATCGGATAGTAGTTATAATTGGCAACTTGCCGAAGAAGTAACAATAAATGATGATTTAGAGTACTCGTTGTGTCTCGTTAATATCATGAAGGGATTATACAATGACCCTAACTGGTATGTACCACTTCAATTGTCTTGCATGATGAAGAAACATGTTCAGGATTCGTTCGAAACAACACTCGTCATTCCTGCGAAGATAGGGGGTGAAAAGAAAGTCATCTACGGTAAGAGGAAGGAATTTTCAATACAAAATCACTTCTTTGAAGAAGATGACGATGATGATAAACCAGCCCCTCATTTATTCAGATACGACACAAAAGCATGTAATCTCATGGAGAGATACAAATATAACTTCGCACTCGGAGAGGGTATTTGTTTTGGTCGAGGTCCGCGAGTCCCATCTCATATGGCCTATGTACCGAAAGGAAAACCCGATAACTATTATAGCCACATAAGAGGTTTAGGCTATGTCTTCTCATCTAATGATAACTGTTGTTGGCAAGTCATTGATCAGATTGCTAATAAGGGTAAAGACGAATATTCTTCGACTCTTCATCCTGGGATTCCGACGCTAGTCTTGGAGAAATATTCAAAAGGCTAATGTCAAATATGGTTACGGTCGACCCTGCCACAATAGAGGAAAACGATCAAATGCCGACTTGGGAAGATCCTTGGGTTCATCACCTGAATATGCAGTACGGTGATAGGTTTGAACAAAGGGAACCCCCTACCGAGGACCAAGTAATCCAAGTGAATATGGGCAATGAAGATAATCCAAAACCGATATTCGTTAGCGATAGCCTCACACCAAATAAGAAAGAAGAGTTAATTGCCCTCATCAGGGAGTACATCGATGTTTTTGCTTGGAACTACGAGGATATGTCAGGGCTCGATCCAAATGTAGCAATGCATCACCTCAATATTAAGCCGGATGTCAAACCTGTCAAATAGCAACAAAGACGGTTTCATCCACAAATTATAGAGGCAATCGAGTCTAAGGTTAAAAAGCTTATTGACTCGGGTTTCGTCAAGGAGGAGCAACATCCTGAATGGCTTACTAATATTGTCCCATTCCTTAAGAAGAATGGGAAAATCAGCATTTGTATCGACTTTAGAGACCTTAACACTGCCTGCCCAAAAGACGATTTTTCTCTTCCCATCACGGATGTTATCATCGATAATACATGTGGATTCGAGAGAATGTCCTTCATGGATGGATTTTTTGGTTATAATCAGATAAAGATGCATCCAGATGATGAAAATCATACCGCGTTTAGGACACCTCTCGGTGTTTTATGTTACACAGTTATGCCATTCACCTTAAAGAACACATGTGCCACATATCAGAGAGCCATGTCAAAGATTTTATAGGAGCATCTCCGGAAGACTGTCGAATGTTACATGGATGATCTAGTTGTGAAAAGTCGTGACAAGAATGATCACATCAAAAACTTGAAAACAATGTTTGACCTGATGCGGACTTACCAATTGAAGATGAATCCTACCAAATCTTTCCTCGGAATGACTAGCAGTAAATTCCTCGGATTCGTCATCACCACCAAGGGTATTCACATAGACTCAGAGATATATTCATTCTATTTCAGTTAGGCTCATTTATTGAGTATTCTTACACTTCTTCTATGCATATCTAATCTTGTTCTATTTCTATAATTTGTTTGTTTTGTACCTTCACTTATTTGTTTACTCTTCTAGAGAGATAGTGACTGTGATGGTGAAACATGTCGTAGCATGATGTTTGGTGCTTGGCAGGTTTAACGACCCGGGTTTCACCTAAGAGTCCAGCCTTATGTGAACCCTGGGGCGTTACAGTTACTATCAGAGCTCTAGTTCTAATATCATTTGTATCATCCATGTTTCATATTATGGAGCTAGGATAGAGTTTCCTAGGAATCAAGTATAGAGTCCGTTAGGATTTCTTAGTATGAGTGAGGACTTATTATATATATATGCAAAAATTTCAAATTTTTTTATGATGAACTATTTTCTTTGAAGTATAAATCATGAGGTGGATGATAAGTGATACTATATTCCTATTGACATACATTTTATTTTTATGCCGAGATCCTATTTACTACATTTAATAAAGTTCTACTTCGAAACTTATAGTTGTCGGGAAGAGGATGTGGGCGCAGAGGTACTCGTGCTTAGGGAACTAAGCCAAATGATAGAGAGATTGAGCCACGACAGACTCTGCAGTACTTAGTAGATCTCATAGCATCGTTGGCAGCTCGATTGGCAGCTATTGAGGAGAAACTAGCAGATCAGGCTCGGCAGGGCCCCATTCTGGAGGAGATATCAGAGGAGATACCGGTAGACTCACCACCACCCTCAGTCAATGATGGAACTGCTAAGTAGGAGGCTTAGCTTCGTCTGGTAGAGAGGTACCAAAAGTTGAAGGCACCAGAGTTTCATGGTTCGTCGAATTACATTGCTGCACACAAATGTAAGGAGGATGTAAGCCACATTTTGGATATGCTTAATTTGAACACCGTGCAGAAGCAGAGGCTAGCAGCTTTCATCCTCAAGGGTGATGCAGGAGGATGATATCGGCTTCATTTCACTCCAGAGCAGAGGATGATAGTTTCATGACGGATATGTCCATGATGGATTTTGAGAGTAAGTTCATATCACTACTTAGATTCACGGGTATGTGGCACATTGGATATGTCCATGATGGATTTTGAGAGTAAGTTCATATCACTACTTAGATTCACGGGTATGTGGCACATTGAGGAGAGACATGCTCAGATGTTTATGATGGGGCTTTGCCCAGGATTGCGTTGTTATCTAGTATCATGATGATTTCGTTCAGTGCAGAAGGTGGTGGATGCTTCCATGGATCAAGTGACAGACATAGCTATATTCCTTAAGGGCAAGGATGGCAATGTTAAATTAGGATAGTTTGAGGATAAAGGTAAAGGTAAGAGACCTTTTACAGGATCAGGAGGACCCCGGTAGTAGGACAAGTGTCCACATCAGCAGGGTCCTTATAAGAATGGACACTAGCAGGATCAGAGGGCGCAACAGCATCGCAAACTTTAGGGTACTTGTTTCAAATATAACACGTTCAGACACAAAGGAGTAGATTGTCGCGTTGCACCCACAGCAGGCCAGCAAGGCAAGAATCAGCAGTATCAGCAGAATCATACTCAAGGCCATGGTTAGGGCCATCAAGTGAGGATTGAGGCACCTCCAGTAGTCCTGATGATACGAGTCGCCATGCGAGCACCCTTTGGTCGCGGAATTACCAAAAGGTGGGTTGAGAAGAGGATGACCAAAACACAAGAACAATTCAGTATAGGCGAAGGAAAATACCTTCTCTAGATTATGAATAACAAAAGATTACAATATCTCCCTCACAATCTCACTAGAATCGAGAACAACCTCTCAATCCTCTCTAAACCCTAATACAATTATTAGAATTTCTCTTCCTCTCAGGTCTGATTCCAATCTAAACCCTAATCCTTTTGATCAGGATTTCACTTAGACCTAAAACCCTTTAGGACTACATCTTGGCCTTTAACCTCCTTGTTTAGAACCCTAAACAATCCCTATTTATTGGGTTTACAACATGGTGGTAATCTTGTAAATAAACAAGTCAAAAAAGGATCAGGAATCCCTGTCAAAACAGAATCCAAAACGAACCAGGAAAAGCCAAATATCGCGATCCGGTCGACCACCAATCCTGGTCCGGTCGACCGGCCAGAGCGCTTCTGCAAACCCTGCCTTGTGCAGGTTTCTCCGGTCGACCGGCATGGGTGCCGCGGTTGACCGGCCAGAACCTGACCCTGTTTTTCCTGATCTTCTGCGTTCCACTCTTTCTGACTTCTTTCGCCGTCCTCTATGGCTCCAACCACGCCTCTATTCTCAAGATATCATGAGAATCACCTATCCTCAAGCTCCCATGAGGATTGTTTTTCCAAAGAGAAGATACACACGTATCATGGGTCCCCCCTTTAGAAACTTGAAGTCCCTTTCAAGTTAGAACTTCAGCTGAGGAAACTCTCGAGCCCCTCCATCTTTGTTGTCTTCAGTCATCTTCTTATTCCTTAGTCTCTGAATTCTTTCAAAAGAAAAAGGATCTCGCCAAGCTTCTTGTATTGCGATCGAGTAAGGACCATACACAGGATGCCCCTTCACCGGATCTGATGCTCTGATACCAACTTGATACGAGTCGCCGTGCAAGCACCCTTTGGTCGCGGAATTGCCAAAAGGTGGGTTGAGAAGAGTATGACCAAAACACAAGAACAATTCAGTATAGGTGAAGGAAAATACCTTCTCTAGATTATGAAGAACAAAAGATTACAATCTCTCCCTCACAATCTCACTAGAATCGAGAACAACCTCTCAATCATCTCTAAACCCTAATACAATTATTAGAATTTCTCTTCCTCTCAGGTCTGATTCTAATCTAAACCCTAATCCTTTTGATCAGGATTTCACTTAGACGTAAAACCCTTTAGGACTACATCTTGGCCTTTAACCTCCTTGTTTAGAACCCTAAACAACCCCTATTTATAGGGTTTACAACGTGGTGGTAATCTTGTAAATAAACAAGTCCAAAAAGGATCAGGAATCCTGTCAAAACAGAATCCAAAACGAAACAGGAAACCCAGAAATCACGATCCGGTCGACCGCCAGGCTTGGTCCGGTCGACCGGCCAGTGCAAGTTTCTCCGGTCGACCGACATGGGTGCCGCGGTCGACCGGCCAGAACCCGACCCTGTTTTTCCAGATCTTCTGCGTTCCACTCTTTCTGTCTTCTTTCGCCGTCCTCTATGGCTCCAACCACACCTCTATTCTCAAGATATCATGAGAATCACCTATCCTCAAGCTCCCATGAGGATTGTTTTTCCGAAGAGAAGATACACCCGTATCACCCGATGATTAAGGGCTAGGTGCGATCTATTGAGGAGATCCAGTAGGAATAGATGGTCCTATATGTTCCACGTGATGTAGTACAGTGGGATTCAACTACTGGTAGAGTTTATGTAGTTGTCCCTCGTTACCATGGTACAAGTGGAGCAGTGGTGGAAGGTACGTTCCTTGTGAACTCCTTTCCAGCACATATTCTTTTTGATTCTGGTGCTTCTCATTAATTTATCTCTTACGACTTTATGGTTAGACTTTAGCTTGTAGCGTAGTCGTTAGATATTTCATTATCTATGTCTACTTCTTTGGGAGAGGTATCCCTTTTAGAGAGTGTCTGTAGGAGATGTGTTGTCAGCTTAGACGATTCTAAATTTGTGATTGATTTGATCATATTGCGTATGTCTGAGTTTGATGTTATCCTTTGTACGGATTGGTTATCTTCCTACCATATGAGTATCAACTATTTTGTGAATACACTCAGCTTGCGAGCTAGTGATGGATCTAAGTTAGTTGTAGTGACCTCACGAGGCAACCAGATTGCGGAGTCCTTTCTGGCATAGGTTGAGGAGGTGATATTGTGGGATCGGGGCGTAGCTTTGAGTGAGACATGAGTGGTCTTAGAGTACCAGGATGTCTTCTAGGATATATCAGGTTTACCTCCTGTGAGAGAGGTCGAGTTTTGTAAAGAGTTACAGTCAAGCACTACGCCGATTTGCCATGCTCCTTACCGTGTGGTACCTACTGAGATGAGGGAGCTCTAGATCCAGTTAGATGAGTTATTGTCTCAGGGTTTTATTTGTTGGATTTATTCTCTATGGGGAGCACCAGTCCTTTTCATAAAGAAGAAGGATGGGAGTATGCGATTGTGTATTAATTATCACGAGTTAAATAAGGTCATTATCCGGAATAGATACCCACTAATGAGAATTAATAACTTGTTTGACTAGTTGCAGGGAGCGTAGTGTTTCTCAAAGATAGATCTTAATTCTGGTTATCATCAGTTATAGGTTCGGGAGATAGATATTCCCAAGACCGCCTTTCTGACCGATATGGGTCTTTCGATTTTCTTATCATACAATTTGGGCTGACCAATGCACCCGCAGTATTCATGGATTTGATGAATCAGGTTTTTGGTCCATATCATACAATTTGGGCTGACCAATGCACCCGCAGTATTCATGGATTTGATGAATCAGGTTTTTGGTCCATACTTAGACCAGTTCGTGATAGTTTTCATCAATAGTATCATGATTTATTCGAGGTCAAAGGTCGAGCATGAGCAGCATTTACGGTTGGCATTGCAGACTTTACGGAAGCACCAGTTATACAATAAATTTAGCAAGTGTGAATTCTGGTTATCGGAGGTTCGATTTTTGGGCCATGTTATCAGCCGCGAGGGCATTGTAGTAGATCCGGTTAAAGTAGAGGCCGTTCTTGTTTAGGAGCTGCCAATCGAGATTCATAGCTTCCTGGGTCTGGCGGGCTATTACAAGAAATTCATTCAGGATTTCTCAAAAATTACAACGCCACTTATACACCTTTCTAAGAAGGGTGCGCAGTTTATTTGGAACACAGAGTGCCAGGAGGCCTTTGAGACATTAAAGGCAAAGTTAACCTCAGTGCCAGGCTGATTATTCCCAGTAGTGATAGGAATTTTATTATCTACACTAATGCATTATTATTGGGTATTGGAGGTGTTTTGATGCAGATGCAGAGAGTTGTATCCTATATTTCGAAGCAGTTGAGGACTCATGAGCAGAATTATCCCACGCATGACTTGGAGCTAGCAGCAGTTGTCTTTGCATTGAAGACATGGAGGTATTATTTGTATGAGGTGGAGTTTATGTTATTCACAGATCACCAGAGGTTAAAATATCTCTTTTCACAGAAAGAACTCAACCAGAAGTAGCAGCGATAGGTAGAGTTTATTAAGGATTATGAGTTCTCTATACAGTATCATCCAGGAAAGGCGAGCATCATAGCAGACGTGTTGAACATAAAGCATCATCGAGAGGTTGCAACTTTCAAGTGTTCATTACATCGAGATCTTTATGCCCTCAGCCACTTTGATTTCAGGCTAGAGATTGGGGGAAGTAGTGCTTTCTTAGGAGTTTTATCAGTGCAGCCATCTTAGAGCGTGTAAGCATCAAAAATTGCCTATAGGTCCCCGCACATGGCTCAAGATGGAGAGGAGATGATGAACAATGCTATTCGAGTCATATAAGCTCATTTGACGATGACGAACGCATGAGGTGAGTCGACGGACCATGCGAAGCAACGGAACTTCGAAATAATCAAAACACGAATGAATCAGGAACTGCACATCGCTTACAAAAGACGAAGCACCCATCGTGTCCCATTTAATCCACATATGATTCAATCATGAGAGCTTGTACATCTCCTCGTTGGCTTTCCGATGCATTCTGGATCGCGTGATTCCGAGTTCGGATGATGAAAATACGACAAAAATGGACGAAGCCCGTAAGACCAAGCCCTGAGCCAAACCAAGATACTCTCAAGTGTCTCGGCTTGGCCAAGATACTCACAAGTGTCTCGGCCACATTGATACATCCACGGGTGTTTGCAGACCCAAAAACTAAATTTTGGCTGATTTTATCTGTTTTTTGGCGGTTTTTCGACCGTTAACCGTCTGGATTTGCTTCAATTGATAAAATATCATCCACGAGCATGGTTAAGTGGTTACAACTGATGATAAGAGGGAATCGGCCATTCTTATCCAAAAATAGAGGTCCCAAAGCCTAAAAATACAGCCCCAAGGCCTTTATTTTTTCAGATCTAGAATATTCTCGAGTGTTGGCGAAGCCCTACCGAACTGAAGAGTGAAGTATCATGAATTTTAGAAGAGAGGAGGATATCGACCGAGGTCTTTGGCGCAGGAAAGAAGAGTTCGTCACATCTGCAGTTCCCGTGTTCTTTCCTTAAGATTACCCCGTTGCGGTAATCTTAAGAAGAGTAATCATCTCGCCGTTGCCGAGATAATTGCTTTGGCTTCTTGATTCCTTCACGAATCGAGGAAGCTTCGGATCTGATCTAATTGTCAGGTGATCCACAGATATTGACGTCCCCGTCACTGGCCAAGAACCCACGTAAGCAAGAGTCGATAAACGAATCTTGTGTTTATTTTTGAGAGAGTTGTATTCTTTTTATTTTATTTATTTGAATTTATTGTAAATGACCAAAGTTATAATGAAATCAATCATGAAGGCGACATTTGAAGGAAACAAGCTGGTGATCACAGTGGGAGCCAACAGCCTCTCTGCAGAAGCTGTCGTGACACAATCGGCGATCAAGATCCCGGTGAACGAAGAGGTCGAATACGAATTTGACCAGCAGAAGTTTGAAGAGTATCTCTCTTCCTCCTCTTCTAGATCCGCCTCTCCCCGTAGGTTCAGGAAGGCCTCCTCTTCCAGGAACACTCCATGGACTTCAGGCTTAAAGATCTAAGATCCTCTCGCCGCCACCATACTTACACCTCGCGACGCCCCTCTAGCATCCAACGAGGTCAAAGCTGTAGATCTGGGTCTCGCCTCTAGCAAAATCTTAGCTGGTGAAGACGTGCCTACTCTATCGAAGAGAGCATGCCAAAGACGACACCAACACCTTGCGCGTCAACTGGCCAAGATTTTGGAGCCAATGGATGGGATCCGCTATGACATGGATCTAAAATCTAGGCAGCACTGAGAACAACAACGGCGAACAAACAACCCCTCCTCCAAAGTAGAGAATAATGAATGGGTTCGCGTTAAAACAACCCGCTCTACCCTTGAGGAGCGAGTCCGGAAGCGCCGTGTGTTACTTGCGCATGCCCAAGTCCTTTTGCAAAAAGCAAAAGAAATAAAGAATGAAGAGGTGGTTAAAAAGTCACCCAAGTACAAATGGGTGTGGGTGCCGAAGGCAAAGTTAGCGCCTAAGACAAAAGTGGACGAAGTCACCATTCGGTCTTCGTCAACTTTAGATCTCGTTTCCCCTATCCCCATACTTCTTACAGATCCATACAGTAGCGTAGAACTTACCAAATTTAGAGTTTCTCTAAAAGACCACCTTGGTCCTCTCCCCGAAGATCAAGGTAAAGCACCTGTGAAGGAGTGATTGGGGCCGTTGAATGGTTTCCAAACAACAATTCAAGCTGGGGTCCTACTAATCCCCCCAATAAATACAAAGGGAAAGCCCCTATGACCGACCGTATCGGATTGCGAGTCAAAGTTCAAGAGCCCGTTAGAGTTTCACGCTCACAAAGGCGTAAGTCTGAACGCGTGACTCTTGGAGGCGCCAATGAAGCGTCATATCCCTAGAGGGAAATAGGTTCATTCGATGATGATGTTATACTTAGGAAATCATGCAAACACACGATGGATTGCTTCAGTCATCATACCTATGAGTTGTACTATCGGGCTGGGGTTGCGAATAAATACCGAAAAAGAAATACCCGAGACACGGACTCGCACTGTCCGTGTGCCAAGATAATCAAGGTAGTGTTGTCAGAATGCTG
The DNA here is from genome assembly GCF_001876935.1 of Asparagus officinalis. Lineage (NCBI taxonomy): Eukaryota > Viridiplantae > Streptophyta > Magnoliopsida > Asparagales > Asparagaceae > Asparagus > Asparagus officinalis. The sequence goes on from NC_033802.1 coordinate 25,754,240, forward strand.
CTGCCATAAGGCCCCACAAAGGGTTTCGGTGTTTTAAAGAATCTCCACCGGAACATCTGAGGCTAAGCCGATGCCTTTCCATAGAAGAAGGTCAATCGGCACAAGTAACGAGCTCTCGCGAGTTACAATTAACATGGTCGACAAAGGCAAATCCGTGTGACGCCTCAATCCTGAACCTTTTACAGAAATATCTCAACGCATGACTTGGCTGCAATCTAAAACTATCAGACCTAGACCTAGAAGGTTACGATCCTCGGATGACGAAACCACAGATGCTTGCTCAGCGTTGGCTTCTGATGATATGGCATCTAGTACAGGACAATCTTATGAATCATTCATGATTAATACCAAATGAATGGCTAAAATTCTCAAGGAGGCTTTAACCAAGAACAAGGAGAATTTTAAATTTGAAATGGAGATAGCTATGTAGGAAATGAGAGATATGTACAACCAACAAATTGTGACACTGACGAACCAGCAGGGAGAGTCCAGCCATCGTAATAATCCTAATCAGGTTGACAGTGATCGAGAAGCGAATGAAAACACTAATATGGAAACCCCTCCCGTTGATAACAATGCTGGGGGTGAATCCTCACATGACAACAATACCAAGGAAGACCACGTCACTTCTCCTCGTAATCGCACGAAGAAAGATATGAGCGAGGATAAGAAGATGAAGGACTTGGAGAGAAAAATCAATGCGTTGATGAGTGCTCAGCAGATAAAGAAGTCAGGAATACCATGTCCATACCCAAGGGAATGGGAGTCAATCCCATACCCAGTAAAGTTTAATCTGATTAACATCACGCCGTTCAACGGGAAGGGTTCCCCCACCTAGCATTTGATATATTTCAAGTTCCATTTGGGGATAATCTCCGGCAATGAACCTTTAATGGCACTGTCATTCGTGGGTACTCTTCGTGAAGCAGCCTTCGATTGGTATCATTGCCTCAAGTCGGGCAGTATCAACAGTTAGGATGATATGGAAGACATATTTCTTACGAATTTATTCGATGACGATACCGAAGTTTCAATCAGAATGTTGTTTGATGAGAAACAGAAGGATGGAGAGTTCGTGGAAAACTTCGTTAAAAGGTTCCGGAACAAGGCGATGAATTGTCGAGATCAGATCAGTGAAGATTTTAGCCTCGAGACTTGTCACAATAACCTTTCGCTAGATATCCTGGAAGCTATGGGAATGGCACCATCCAAGACTTGGAAGGACTTGAAAGTGCAAGGAGAACGAGCCGAACGTTTCCTCAAAAGGAAGAATGCCGGAAGAGGTCAAACGGTGGAAAATACCCCGAAGCAGAATTTTGTTCCTCAAGGTAAAGGGAAAGCCCAAGCAAATGCAGTGGATGAGAATCAGACGTTCAAATTGCAACCGCAACAGCAACAGCAACCACAAAAGGGGCCTCAACAATCGTAATGACAACAGAGGTCACAAAAGCCAAATACTACCGAACCAAAATTTCCGAAAGTTTATTCCTTTAGGGAGGACGAAGTTCCTGGTCTCTTCAAACACCTCGTGGAGAATAACAAAATCAAGTTACCTCCAATCCAGGATCAAGAAGACGCTAAGAAGGTTAACGACCTAAAATACTGCGCATTTCATAGAGCGGTGCATCATCCTACCAAATCATGGTTCGCCCTTAAGGATAAGATCCAAGCGTTGATCGATGTTGGAGTCCTTACAGTGAAATTGGCCAAGTAGAAGAAGATGGGTGCAAATGCCGTGTCAATTAGCTTCAGATATGTTCCTTTGAACTGGTTCAAGTCTGAGCCAGTGATAAATATAGCGGTGAAGATCGTCAATGGCGATCCTCACAAACAATGCCAAAAAGGACTTGTGCCACACATAGCCCCAAATGGCGAGATTCTCTGGGTCCATCCTGATCTGATCGAAGATGAACATTGGGAGGAAAGTCCTGTTATAGAGTTGCACCTATTCCAGAAGAAAATGATGAAGGAATTCCTACTTTCCCTCTCTCCGAAGATGAGTAAGAGGTCTTCGCTACCAGGAGTGGAAATGACTACCATTTCAAGTATCCCAGTGCTTCTGATCAATTGGCTAAACAGATGGTAACTAAAACCATTCCCTCTAAGACATTAGCGAAAATAGGGATGATCACGGTTCCTCCAGCACTAGTTGAAAAGTCTCAGCAAAAGCTAAAGGAGAAAGAGCCGTTATACTAAGAGGGCCAAAACCTGAGGCAGTCTCGATTCAACTCAGCAAAAGCTAAAGGAGAAAGAGCCGTTATACTAAGAGGGCCAAAACCTGAGGCAGTCTCGATTCAATCAACCGATTGGGAGAGACAAACTGGGGAGCTCGAACACTCCACATCGCTTTGATATTATGGCGTAGTTAGCTAATATACCGGCTAGAATAACGCTATACAAACTACTACATCTTTCGAAGGACACAAGGGAACCACTACAAGAAGCCTTGGCCAACTCTGATGTTTTCCTGACTCAAATAAAACCATCCCCTGAAGAACCAGAGCCTTCAGTGAAGCATTGCAACCTCGCGACACATCACATTCCCTGCATTTCTTTCACCAAGGAGGACATGCAAACAAAGAATTTAAAGCATGAACGGCCCTTGTATTTCACCGGGTACATAGGCTCTAGCGTTGTCAACCGGATCCAAGTCGATCCGGGCTCTGCTATTTGCATCATGCCGCTCTGATTGATGTACAATCTCAGAATACCGGCTAGTAAGTTGGCCTCCACGGGCACTACGATCTATGTATTCAACACCAGTAGGTCAAGACCATTAGGTAAAATCGGGGTAAAGTGCCAGATTGGAGATCTAAAGTCGGAAGTCACATGTTAAGTGATTGACGCAGAGACTTCTTATAACTTACTGTTGGGTCGACCTTGGATCCATGGTAATGTTATAGTCCCTTCTACCCTTCATCAGTGTCTTAAGTATGTAGACACTAATAATGAGGTCAAGACGGTGGTTGCGGATAAGCAACCGTTTAAGGGGTTAGAGAATTATTTTACCGACTCTCTTCTCTATGGTGTTAAATCTGATACTGTACCATCAGCCCAAGGCACGGATAGCGGAGAAGAAGCTGATATCGAAGCTAGGTTTGTTTACGATGGTGGTTTTGTACTTAATTACATTGTACCCATTGTAATCAATCTTGACGATGGAGAGTCATCGGATAGTAGTTATAATTGGCAACTTGCCAAAGAAGTAACAATAAATGATGATTTAGAGTACTCGTTGTGTCTCGTTAATATCATGAAGGGATTATACAATGACCCTAACTGGTATGTACCACTTCAATTGTCTTGCATGACGAAGAAACATGTTCAGGATTCGTTTGAAACAACACTCGTCATTCCTGCGAAGACAGGGGGTGAAAAGGAAGTCATCTACGGTAAGAGGAACGAATTTTCAATACCAAATCACTTCTTTGAATAAGATGACGATGATGATAAACCAGCCCCTCATTTGTTCAGATACGACACGAAACCATGTAATCTCATGGAGAGATACAAATATAACTTCGCACTCGGAGAGGGTCTTTGTTTTGGTCGAGGTCCGCGAGTCCCATCTCATATGGCCTATGTACCGAAAGGAAAACCCGATAACTATTATAGCCACATAAGAGGTTTAGGCTATGTCTTCTCATCTGACGATAAGTGTTGTTGGCAAGTCATTGATCAGATTGCTAATAAGGGTAAAGACGAATATTCTTCGACTCTTCATCCTGGGATTCCGACGCTAATCTTGGAGAAATGTTCAAAAGGCTAATGTCAAATATGGTTACGGTCGACCCTGCCACAATAGAGGAAAACGACCAAATGCCGACTTAGGAAGATCCTTGGGTTCATCACCTGAATATGCAGTACGGTGATAGGTTTGAACAAAGGGAACCCCCTACCGAGGACCAAGTAATCCAAGTGAATATGGGCAATGAAGATAATCCAAAACCGATATTCGTTAGCGATAGCCTCCCACCAAATGAGAAAGAAGAGTTAATTACCCTCATCAGGGAGTACATCGATGTTTTTGCTTGGAACTACGAGGATATGCCAGGGCTCGATCCAAATGTAGCAATGCATCACCTCAATATTAAGCCGGATGTCAAACCTGTCAAATAGCAACAAAGACGGTTTCATCCACAAATTATAGAGGCAATCGAGTCTGAGGTTAAAAAGCTTATTGACTCGGGTTTCGTCAGGGAGGAGCAACATCCTGAATGGCTTACTAATATTGTCTCGGTCCTTAAGAAGAATGGGAAAATCAGCATTTGTATCGACTTTAGAGACCTTAACACTGCCTGCCCAAAAGACAATTTTTCTCTTCCCATCACAGATGTTATCATCGATAATACATGTGGATTCGAGAGAATGTCCTTCATGGATGGACTTTTTGGTTATAATCAGATAAAGATGCATCCAGATGATGAAAAGCATACCGCGTTTAGGACACCTCTCGGTGTTTTCTGATACACAGTTATGCCCTTCAGCTTAAAGAACACATGTGCCACATATCAGAGAGCCATGTCAAAGATTTTCCAGGAGCATCTCCGGAAGACTGTCGAATGTTACATGGATGATCTAGTTGTGAAAAGTCGTGACTGTTGGCCTTCTTGTTTTGATGATGATTTACAAACAATTTACATCTAATATTGTTTGTCTAGTGTTTGTGTTTTATATTTATTCTAGGCAAACAATATGTTGGAGGATGGATGGATTGTGCCATAACGACGATATCAAATGGAGGTTGGCGGAATTGTGGAGTGAAGCAACATACAATTCAAGTTAAAGATCAAGTTCAAGCTTCATCCGCAAAGTGTACCAAGTCAAGCTTATTGAAGATCAAGATCGGCTTGGGTAATCTAGTTTAGGTTTTATATTATGTGTGTTAAGTACCTTAAGCTCAATATCATATACACACACGTATTTGGTTTCTATGTATATATATAGTTATATATATACATGCATGATTTTGAGTTTTCATGTTTTGAACACTTTTGCAAAATAATGAGATTTCACAATTGGGAAATGCAAATTGGAAAATTCTTTTTGTAACATGCTCAAAATATTATTTGCAAACATTTGTCAAATTTTTATCAAGTTTGAAATTGATTTGTTATGTTTAAAGGAATTTACAAATTCACGTTTTTGTTCGTGCACATGTTCGTGCATGTTTTACAAAACTGATGAGTTTTTACAAATGGGAAGTGATATTTGAAATATTATTTCTCTGGCATGTTTATCTACATGTTTATAAACTTTACTCCAGTTTTTACTATTTTTGGAGTTGATTTACTATGCCTAATTGATTTTACAAATCGTGTATTACAGCAGATTTTCAGAAACTATATTTTTGTGTTCAAATGTTTATTTCTCTCAACTGGGAAATGCTTTTTCAGAAATTATTTTTCTAACATGTTATTCTACATGTCTAGAACATTCCCAAAACATTTCATAATTTTTAGAGTTCATTTACTATTTTAAATTGATTTTACAAAATAGCTACGCACTGCTACAGTACTCCGGTCGACCGGAAATGTCTCTGGAGCTTTTCCAGGTTTGTACAGTGCGAGTGGTCGACCGAAAAAATGTTCGGTCGACCGACCAGCGCCCAGAATGCCCATAACGGCTAGTTTTTTGTATCCGTTGGAGGGGTTTTTGGTCTTTTGGTTTGGGCTTTTGTTTGAGGTATTGGGAGGCTATAAATACCCCCTTATACCTCAGTTTTAATATATAAAAAGAGAATGTTTTAAAGAGAGTTTTAAAAACAAGTTTAAAGAGTTTTGTTTAAGGGTTTAGTATTTGTTTAAAAAGCTTTTAAGCATTTACAAAAGTTTGATTTGTGGAGCAAATTTCACAAGAGCAAGTGGAGATCATCCTTGGTGTTTGAGCATTCATTCTTCTCCCTCTCTCTTGTCATCTATAGAGAAGTTTCCTTAAACTCAGTTCTAGCATTTTATAAGTTTGTTCTTAATTTCATAAGCTAGATTTCATATTGAGTTTATATTGTTTTATCTCTTTGATCACACACAACCTATTGAGCTTATTGTATTTACATTCATAGTATAATTTGGGGTTGTGGGTTTGTGACTAAGAGTTGTGCTTAATTGAGTTCTCACCTTGTTTTGAGAACAATCATTTGTTAAATTGTGCTTATTGTGAGAATCACTTTGTAATACACTTGTACACCGAGTGAGGAGTGTGTGGTGAGAGTCGGGGATCGTCCCAAGAGGAGTGGCGTCGGTTGACGTGCCTAGGGAGAGGTTGTAACCGAGCACTTGAGGGAGACACGGCTAGGTCCAACACTTAGTGGGTGTAGAGTGGGATTACAATAGTGTAATGATTGTAAAGTTTTCGGTTAGCTAGAAAACCGAGTGTGAGGTGTAAACGTTATCCGGGTGAACGTAGAAAACCCGGTTGATAGTGGATTTCTCCCCGGGAGTGGGGAGCGGAGACGTAGGACGGAAGGTCCGAACTCCGTGATCATATTGCTTGTTTGAGTTTGTCTTTGGCGTATTTATTTTTGCATTTATCTTATATCGTCAATTGTGCATTACTCATCCTTTTTATGATCCACTATCTAGTTTATATTGTTTACCCTTGTGCTAGTTTATATATCCTTGCATATATATTTTGCTATATATCTCTTTGCTAGGATATATCATATTATATATTGCTTATCCTAGCTCACATATCTTGTGGTATTTCATACTTGCTAGGATAACTTGTTAATTAATTTTAATTGGCATTTAATCGGATTAGATTAGCATAAGACCCTAATCACCCCCCTCTAGGGTCTAACAATTGGTATCAGAGCTTGGTTCTCTTTAATTTAAAGGTCTAACCGCCTTGAGTTAAAGATCCAAGTTATCTTATTTGTGCTAATCTAGTTATGATTACATTAGTCATCTTGCTTGCCTTTTATATTATGGATATGCATGGTTTAGGTTATGCCATCAATATTGCTCCTAGATTAGATAATTTCCCCTATGCCCAATGGTGTGTTAGATTTAAACTTTTTGTTCAATCTAAACACTTTGATTTATGGGAAATTATAGATGATGCTTATATTGTGCCCATTTTGGAGAAATCCAAGTGGAATAAAAATGATCATCGCATGTTTACTATGAACAACATTTTGTTAGAATATTTGCTAAATGCTTTTAATTCATCTATGTCTAACAAGTTTGTTCATTTTGATAGTGCTTACACCTTATGGATATTTATAGAAGCACATCAAGGAGACTTGGAGGCGATCCGACAAGCTTTAGAGGATCCCGCTTACTTAGCCAAGTTTTGTTTTGATTTGCGAAAAGTTTCTAAATCGCAAAATATTTCAAGTAGACCAACATTATTTCAAAATGTTTCTCATTTGCAAAATAATCTTAAAAGACCATCTTTACTTGCAAATGTTCCTCGTGCACATCCACATGGTCAACATAACCAAATGCATCCTCTTCATTGCACTTATTGCAATCGAATGGGTCATTTGCATAATTATTGCTATGACCGGACCCGTGCACTAAATGCGCCCAAATGGGTTCATAATCCTAGGGCTTTGAGCTTGAATGATAGGGGTCATGTCCCTAACCAATCCGGCACCAAGAATTCTTGGGTGCTAAAATGATTTTTAAACCAAGAATTTTAGTACCTTTACTTTTTCTTTTTCTTGGTTTTGAAAATTATGTTTTAAAATCTTTTGGTTATGAAAACAATTTTTCTTTAATCAAATCTTTTGTTTTCATGATTATTAGCTTTGATTTTGATGAGAGGTTTGTATAACCCTCCGGATTTATTGGGTGTTTATTCCCAAATCATGTTTACCGGATGCAAGAATGATTATATGGGTTAGAACAAGCTTAAGAGCTTGATATATTGTTGCCTCTCTTGAAATTCTTTTATCAAAGATTTTGTTTTGAATTATTACTTTGAATTCATTATATTTCACTTATATGATGATATTTATGTGTTTGTGCTTATGGATCATCTATTCGTGTCTTATAATGTATTCCATATGTGGTTTGATCAAATCCTACAAAGAAAATTTTCTTGATTGATCAAACATCGTTTTTGGATTTAAACTTTGATTTATGATTTCATTGGTTGATTTGTTTTCATTTGAAAACTTTTTACATGATTCTCATGTCTTCCTTCTTGTGATTTCATAAATCTTTTTTATACATGGTTTTTATGTTTTTGATATGAGACAATATGTTCATCTTGATATATTTATATATGTTCTCATTATCTCTTGAATGTGAGTGATTCTTAGCATATTTTTTATGCTTGCTCACATGTTTGCCATGATATTTTATTGCTTATATTCTATATGGCATTTTGATAGGGGGAGCAATCCCTATACTTGCTTTATACTCACCCATGCTTATTTGTACATATTTTCTATATGGCATTTTGATAGGGGGAGCAATCCCTATATCTTTTTATGTTTGATACTCACCCGTGCTTATTGATAGGGGGAGCTTTCGCTCTCTTAATTCTTTTGTCCCCTTTTTGATGTTGTCAAAGGGGGAGAAATATTGTGAGTATATTCTTTTTTGTTTATATGCATGTGAATTATAATTTATATATTCCTTTGTATTCATGCATATCTTTTTTTTGTAAATTGTTTGTCATCATCAAAAAGGGGGAGATTGTTGGCCTTCTTGTTTTGATGATGATTTACAAACAATTTACATCTAATATTGTTTGTCTAGTATTTGTGTTTTATATTTATTCTAGGCAAACAATATGTTGGAGAATGGATGGATTGTGCCATAACGACGATATCAAATGGAGGTTGGCGGAATTGTGGAGTGAAGCAACATACAATTCAAGTTAAAGATCAAGTTCAAGCTTCATCCGCAAAGTGTACCAAGTCAAGCTTATTGAAGATCAAGATCGGCTTGGGTAATCTAGTTTAGGTTTTATATTATGTGTGTTAAGTACCTTAAGCTCAATATCATATACACACACGTATTTGGTTTCTATGTATATATATAGTTATATATATACATGCATGATTTTGAGTTTTCATGTTTTGAACACTTTTGCAAAATAATGAGATTTCACAATTGGGAAATGCAAATTGGAAAATTCTTTTTGTAACATGTTCAAAATATCATTTGCAAACATTTCTCAAAGTTTCATCAAGTTTGGAATTGATTTGTTATGTTTAAAGGAATTTACAAATTCACGTTTTCGTTCGTGCACATGTTCGTGTATGTTTTACAAAACTGATGAGTTTTTACAAATGGGAAGTGATATTTGAATTATTATTTCTCTGACATGTTTATCTACATGTTTATAAACTTTCCTCCAGTTTTTACTATTTTTGGAGTTGATTTACTATGCCTAATTGATTTTACAAATCGTGTATCACAGCAGATTTTCAGAAACTATATTTTTGTGTTCAAATGTTTATTTCTCTCAACTGGGAAATGCTTTTTTAGAAATTCTTTCTCTAACATATTATTCTACATGTCGAGAACATTCCCACAAAATTTCATAATTTTTGGAGTTCATTTACTATTTTAAATTGATTTTACAAAATAGCTACGTACTGCTACAGTACTCCGGTCGACCGGAAATGTCTCTGGAGCTTTTCCAGGTTTGTACAGTGCGAGCGGTCGACCGAAAAAATATTCGGTCGACCGACCAGCGCCCAGAATGCCCATAACGGCTAGTTTTTTGTATCCGTTGGAGGGGTTTTTGGTCTTTTGGTTTGGGCTTTTGTTTGAGGTATTAGGAGGCTATAAATACCCCCTTATACCTCAGTTTCAAAATATCTAAGAGAATGTTTTAGAAAGAGTTTAACAAGGGTTTAAACTTGTTTAAGTGTTGTTTAAGTTTGTTTAAGAAGCTTTTAAGCATTTGAGTGTTTGGGTTTGTGAAATTAACTTCACAAGAGCTTGAGGAGTTCTTCTATTGGTGCTTGAGCATTCAACCTTTCCTCCTTCAATCTCTTGATCTACTTGAGAAGTCTTCTAAACTCTATTTCTAGCTCTTTTTTTATATATTTGATTATCATTGTTATTAAGCTAGAATTATATTGAGTTTAGTTTTGATTTATTTAATCTCATTATTACACACACCCACATTGAGCTTTTAGTATTTACATACATAGTATAGTTGGGTGGTGAGAGATTGTAACTTTGAGTTGTGCTTATTTGAGTTCTCATCTATTGTAGAGAACAAATTTATATTTGTTACATTGAGTGTGTTGTGAAGTTTTCGGTGAACTAGAAAACCGATTGTGAGAGCGGAGACGTAGGACGGAAGGTCCGAACTCCGTGATCATATTGCTTGTTTGAGTGTGCTTTGGCGTTCATTCATATTTATGTTCATATCTTATATCGCCATTGTCATTAGCTCATTATCTATATCATCCACTATCTAGTTCATATTGTTTACCCTTGTGTTAGTTTATATATCCTTGCATATATATTTCATCATATAGGATATATCTTATTATTTACATTTCTTATCCTAGCTTACAAATATTGTTGTATTTCATACTTGCTAGGATAACGTATTAATTAATTTTAATTGGCATTTAAATCGGATTAGATTAGCATAAGACCCTAATCACCCCCCCTCTAGGGTCTAACAGTGACAAGAATGATCACATCAAAGACTTGAAAACAATGTTTGACCTGATGCAGACTCACCAATTGAAGATGAATCCTACCAAATCTTTCCTCGGAATGACTAGCAGTAAATTCCTCGGATTCGTCGTCACCACCAAGGGTATTCACATCGACCCTGACAAAGTGAAGGCAATTAACGAGTTGCAACCCCTGAAAAACCTTAAGGAACTCAGTTCATCTCGAACCATTCGAGGAAATGTCAACCATTCTCCAGGCTTACGAAGAAGGGTGTGTCATTTGTATGGGATGATGCTTGTCAAATAGCGTTCGAGAATATTAAAGAATATATCTCGAGCCCCCCTGTGCTCGTTGCACCGAAATCGGGCAAACCGTTCTTGATTTATATCAAGGCGACGAGCCACTCATTAAGTGCATTACTTGCATAAGACGACGATAACGGTCATGAACAGGCCGTATATTACTTGAGCCGAACCCTCGTGGGTGCCGAACCTCGATATCCTATGATCGAAAGGGAGTGTCTCGCCTTGGTATTCGCCATTCAAAAGATACGACACTACTTGATCGGATATACTATCTATGTCATTTTCAATGTTAACTCAGTCCGAGTATTCATGACGCAACCCGCTTTTATGAACTGGTGGCTAGCGAAATGGGCCCTGCTTCTATCCCATACGACCAACACTTTAAGTAACAAAAGTTGGTCAAAGGCCAAGCTATTTGCGATCTCCTGGTAGTTAACCCAACTACGGATACTACCGAGATATACGGCGACCTGCCAGATGAAACCCATGAAGCCAACGCAACTTCCTATCATTAGGTGTGGTGTTTGTACTTTGATGGTGCTTCTCGAGCAACTAATATAGCAAGTGCTCCTGGTTGTTCTAAGATTTCTTCCGGAGTTGGAGTTGTCTTAGTTTCCCGGGGAAAACATGTGATGCCTCAAGCTTACTCGCTGACCGAGCCGTGCTCGAATAACATAGCCGAGTATGACGCGCCACTTATTGGACTCAGCTTTGCTAAAGAGCTGGGGGTTGAATACCTTAAAGATTTCAGTGACTCTTAATTGATAGTTAAACAGGTTCAAGGAGAGTATGAGGTCAGAAAATAGGATTTTATATCATACCATAGGATGGCTGTCGAGATGGCAGAATCATTCCAAGGATTCTTTATTGAATACATTCCATGCTTACAGAACGCCTACGCTGATGCATTAGCAGCATTAGTAGTATCTCTGGTGCAGCCTCCCAAAATAGAACATTTCATTACGGTAAGAACTCATATGTTAGACCCTAAAGGGGGGGGGTGATTATGGTCTTATGCTAATCTAATCCCAATTAAAAGCTAATTAAAATTATGTTGATCAATTTAATCTTGCAAAAAGAAATATGATATGGATATGAACAAAATGATGAATAAAATATACGCTAAGCAAAACACAAACACACGATATGTTTACGAGGTTTGGTCACCACGATCTACATCCCCGCTACTCACCTCGAGGAGATATCCACTATCACAATCCGGTTTGGAAGCCTGAACTTCTACACACTCGGTTTACAAGATCACCGAAAACTCTCACACTACACAAACACTATGCAATCACACTTTACACACTGGGGGTGATTATGGTCTTATGCTAATCTAATCCCAATTAAAAGCTAATTAAAATTATGTTGATCAATTTAATCTTGCAAAAAGAAATATGATATGGATATGAACAAAATGATGAATAAAATATACGCTAAGCAAAACACAAACACACGATATGTTTACGAGGTTTGGTCACCACGATCTACATCCCCGCTACTCACCTCGAGGAGATATCCACTATCACAATCCGGTTTGGAAGCCTGAACTTCTACACACTCGGTTTACAAGATCACCGAAAACTCTCACACTACACAAACACTATGCAATCACACTTTACACACTAAGTGTAGGAACCTACCCCGTGTCCTCCTCCTCAAGTGCTCGATTACAACCTCTCCCTAGGTTCGTCAATCGACACCACTCCTATTGGATTTGACCCTCGCCTCACACTTCTCTCGGTGTACAAGTGTATTACAAGTGATTCTCACAAATAAAAGTTAAATACAATGATTTGTTCTCAAATAACAAGTGAGAACTCAATGAAGCTCACACTCACTAAATCACACCCCACAACCCATACTATATGGTATGAAAATATTAAGCTCAATAAGTGTGTGTAATAACAGTGAATCAAACTCAATAGATATAGCTAAAAGAAGTGAAAATGAAATAATAAGCTATAAAAGAGTTTAGAAGACTTCTCAAACAAGAAGAACCGTGGAGATGATTCCAATAGGATTGAATGCCACTTCTTGTTGTAGAACAAAAAACTTCTCTTGAAAAACTGATTGATGAAATCAACTATTAAACAGCTCTTAAACACACTTAATATTTTGTAAACCACCAAACTTGGATTTCTTAGTTATGGAGAGGAAGAACACCAATGGGGTATATATAGCACCCCAATACAACAGTAAAAAGTAAGTAAAATGACCAAAAACCCAGTTTGAAAACAGACAGAAAAAGTAGCCGTTACACAGGTTCTGACACCACGACGGTCGACCGGTCCGGTCGACCGCTAAGCTTAAAAACTCAGATAATAAGGGTTTAGAGCTGGCGGTCGACCGACGGAATATTCGGTCGACCGGAAATTCTCTCGGTCGACCGATGCGGTCGACCACGAGTATGAGCTCAAAAAACCACTGTCGGTCGACCGGATCGGTCGACCGGATCGGTCGACCGGATCAGTCGACCGAAAATTGATATAGGCAAACTGACAGGTTTTGGGGCAGTTTTAAAAATTCATTAAAAATATCAAATCACATCCAAAAATAGTGAAAGTTTGGGGAAAGTTTCTAAATGATAAAATAAACATGTTTAAAAAGGAATTTTTGGAAAATCAATTTTTATTTGTGAAAACTACCTGTTTTTGAAAAATGCTTAGAAAACCTTTTTTTATGAAAGTGAAAGTTGATATAGGACTTGTAAATATGTATATATATATATATATTGTGCATGTATTATATGTATATAATAAAGTACGAAAGAGCTGTAAACATGAGATAAAAGTTATTGTAACCACGTTTGATGAAAAATCATTTATATGATGGAAAACGTCAAAAAACGTGTTTAGTGTACATATATTGAGCTTAGATATAATCATACAATATATGTAAGTAAACTAAACATCTACCTAGGTACATCCACACAAATGAACTTGAATCTTTAACACTTGATTGACCTGTGTTGAAATACCTGAAAAGAGAACATAAACAAAAAACACTAGAAAACTTATTAGTAATAAATTGTTTGCCAAATCATCATCAAAACTATAGGGTCAACAATCTCCCCCTTTTTGATGATGGCAAACAATTTATACATGAATATGAAGTATAAACTGATAACCATATTGTAAATGATCACATGAACCATATATAAAAAGAATCAATTTGTAAACCATATTGTAAACCATATATGGTATTTTCTCCCCCTTTGACAACATCAAAAAGGGAAAAGAAACAAATTAGGAGCAACGCTCCCCCTGCATATAATCATAGAAAAAAAAATGTATACCAAAAGCTCCCCCTGTCAAATTGACTGAATGACATCTATTGAACATATATAGGAGCTAAAAAAACAATTATCCATCAAACATATGCATAAACAATATAAGTAACTCAATTTCTACAAACAAAACATGATTATTGTTTTAACCATGCATTGATCATAAAAAGGATAAACTAGCATAAACAATCACAAATTATCATTTAAGCATCATAGATGTGCATAAATATACAAAACATAAAAGGTCACACAAATCAGCATAAAAAGTCACATAAATCCATACATAGTTTGTTCCACAAAGCATCATAGAGGTATTACACTCAAATAAAACAGAGTTATTAAGTTTTACAACCCAAAATAGAACATCAAAACAAATATGAGCATCACATAAAGGGACTCAAATCAGTCATCACCATCATCATCACCATCATCATCATCAGAAGAGCCAGAGCCATCAGCATGGTCCTCACCAGAATCAGACTCAGAACTAGAAGAGGGATCCGGAATCCCTAGAGACTGACGCTGATATGAAAGAATTGTCCTAATATCCCTTTGAATAGTTAAGACCTGCTTCTGAACGTTTGAGAACTGAGTCTCAAGACGGTCCAGGCGGTCACAAATATCAGAAGAGGATGAGGTAGAGGCTCTAGAACGGGAGCGAGAGGATGATGAAGGAGTGGAATCAGAAATGGACATCTGCATTCTAGAAAGAGAAACCTTTTCAGAGAAATCCTTCTTAGATTCAATCTTAGGTTCATTGGTGAGGTTCATTGGTGAGGTCAACATTGAAGTGTTGAAAGATGAGGGTGAGAAAGGAGCCAAAAGGTAGAAACTTGGTATGCTTCGATGCCATATTATTGACAAAAACAGTTGCCCAATCTACTTTTATTTTGGCAAATATAGCATATACGACATTTATCTTGTCAGAGGCAAAGTGATCGAAACTACCGGTCTTAGGAATCAAGTTTTGAGTAACGATTCTAGCAATGAGTTTGGCAATTGGATTGAGTGAATTGTTGTTCATAGGATAAGAGAAGCCGGGTTTAAACATGAGTTGGTTGACAGCTGGATCACTAAGCTCAACAGACATGAGATCAACGTCACTTGTTGGGAATTTAAGAAGACCCACAAGTTCGTTGGCAGAAAAGTTTATTGCAACATTTTTAACAGATGAGGTTATGGTCAAACTACCATCAGCAGAGGATGATGTGGACAGATTGGCATAAAACAGATAAACTAAAAAAGGATAGAAAGGAACCTTATGTCCCTCATCTAGCAATCTATCTAACCCAACATTATGAAGGATAGACTCAGTGTTATACATGAATAACTGAGGATATACGATATATCTAGTTGGAAGAATATTCAGTTTACACAATTCTCTATATTTCCTAACAAGAGATTTAAACAGTAAAAAATCCTCATAGTGAGAAGCTTTTGTAGAGGATGAACTAGACTCTGGTTTTGATCTCTGTTTAGGAGGCATAATCGATTAGGGTTTTGATAGATATGAGATATGATTTGAAAAACCCCTGTAAAAAGAAATTTTAAGCAAATTTAAAACCTTCCCTAAAATAGAAACCCTAGATTGAGAATGTGAACATAAGAATGCAGAAATCAAAAGTTAAAGGAATAATTTACCCACAAATTCTGATGGAAATCGACAGAGAGGAGCTGCGGTTGAACAGATCGGGCGACCAAAACCCTAGCTCTGCGATTTTGAGATGGGAGGAAGAAGAGAAGTCGGATGTTTTTGAGAGAGGGAACAACGGTTGGGATGAGTGGATAATGGATTCAACGGTGATTAAGAATTCGGGTCCAAAATAGATACCCAGTAACAAAAACCGAAACCCGATAAAAACACAAGGCTGCTGCAGTAAATTCTTGTCGATCGACCGGCGCGGTCGACCGAACCGATTACAGAGAGATCGTCGGTCGACCGGGAGAAAATAAAGAGCAGGTTAAAGAAGAAAAATGGTTTTGAAAGATTTTTCAATTTAGACCGTTTGGAAATTTGTTTTATTGAATACTAAAAGTTTTATAAGATATATATAAGTGTTTTTAATTATAAAAAACATACAAATAATTTATTTTTAACATAAAGAGTATAATTTGTCATTCAAAGCTCAAAAAAGTAATTATTCAAAATAAAAACAAAACAAAACAAAAAAAATGTAAAAATTATTTTGGTACCCAAATCATTTTGGTCCACTAGAACTTGGGACATGACCCCTATCATTTAAATTCAAGGCCCTAGGGTTATGAACCCGTTTGGGCGTATTTTGTGCACCGATAAGATCAAAGCAAAAATTATAAACGTGACCCATACGATTGCAATTTATGCAATGTAGATGTTTGAATGGTTTACGTTGATCGAAATAGAATGCACATGGTTTATTTGCAAAAATAGATTTTTCTTTGTAATTATTTTGGAAACGAGAATTTCTTTTCAAATCGAAACAAAACATGGCCAAATGACCAAAACGACCACAATAATCACATTTATACACATGAGCATGTTTATGATTTACACTATGTGTGTGTACATGTGTATGTGATGAGGAAGATTGATGGGATGCACAATCATGAATAGGCTTATTAATTTTTGGTGCATTATGACAAAATTGAGCTAAATGGCCTTTAAGACCGCTGTAGGCATATAAAATTGCTTATAGGTCCCTTAGCACAGCTCGGCACAAACCGACGAACCAACGAGGCGACGAGATCGACGAATCACACGCAAGCAATGGAATACATCCATTCGCGTTCGGAATCAAGCCAAGTGTTGAAGAGTCAACGAGTCATCCAACCAAGAGCAGACTCGTACGAATCACGATCGAATCAAGATCAGTTTCGGACTCGAACTCAGAAGTGGATCTACTGCCAAATCAGGAATCAGATCTACTGCCAAATCAGATCAACGAATCAAGTCTGGATAAATCAACCACAGAACCAAATCACGGATAGAACCAAGAGCGGAAAACGACGAAACAACCATGCTCGGCTCAAACCGAGCCCCCTCAGGGTGGCTCGGCATGAGCCGAGCCACCTTGAGGTGGCTCGGCCCAGTGCCGGCCACCCAGAGGTGGCCGACACTGTTCCGTGCGCGGGCACAGTAAAGGGTGCCTATAAATAGGCCACTTGGTTCATTTGTTCAAGGGTTGGAAATTTTGGAGGCGAAGCTCTGTCGGATTCAAGACTCGAAACTTAAAAAAGATTGGAGCTTTGGGACTTCGGGGACTCACTCTTCCAGATCTGGTGCTCAGCGATCGTCAACGCCAAAAAAGGCAGGTGTTCGAGAGGACCGGATCTCAGATCTACGCAGACGTACTCCGGATTTAAGCTTGGTCTTAGATCCCGAGACTTGAACGATTGTTTCATTGGTGAATCAATCCTCCCCGGCTATTATTTCCTTTGTGGAATAATACCCGTTGTACTGCTTAGATCTGATCAGATCTAGATCTCGCGGTGGTTCACGGATAAACCCCGGCGCAGGCAAAGAACCCACACAAAGCAAGCGACCGCAAAACAGGATCTTGCGATTCGTTCGATACAAAAGGAGAAAGTTGTAATTTTCTTTATTTCTTGTGTTATTGGATTTTCGTTGTAACCGGATCTAAAAAAGACCGGATCTTGGTAATCGATAAACTATTACAAGAATTTACAATGGAATCAATGATGAAGAAAACAACGATTTTCACCGCGAACAGCGTGTAAGGCATGGATTCTGGTGTTATTAATAACAACCTGCTACGATATTAAATACGTAGGCTTTGCCATTATTGTGGGAATTGACCACCCAGCAGCATGTGTGAGGTGCAAACTTATCTCTATTTAGATATCAAGATAAAGTCCCCCATGTGTGTAAGGCATGTATTTTGACGTTATTAATAACGACCTACCACGATGTTGAATACGTGGGCTTTTGTCATTTTCACGATCAAAGACTACCCAACAACGCGTATTAGGCGTTGACTTATCCCTACTTAGGATTCGGGATAAAATTCCTCATACATGCGAGTTATGGATTCAGAGATTATTAATTTAATGATAATCACCGGCGGATAAGTCAACGCCTAATACGCGTTGCCGGTGAGTCTTTGACCGTAAAAAGGACAAAAGTCTACGTATTCAACATCGTAGTAGGTCGTTATTAATAACGCCGAAATCCATACCTCACACGCATGGAGGACTTTATCTCGATCCCTGATTAGAGATAAGTCTGCATCTAACACATGCTGCCGGGTAGCGCATTCCCACAATAATGGCAAAGCCCACGTATTCAACATCGTGGCAGGTTGTTATTAATAACGCCAAAATCCATGCTTCACACGCATGGGGGACTTTATCTCGATCCTTAATTAAAGATAAGCCTACGCCTAACACGCGTTGCCGGTGAGTCTTTGACCGTAAAAAGGACAAAAGTCTACGTATTCAACATCGTAGCAGGTCGTTATTAATAACGCCAAAATCCATGCCTTACACGTCGCCTCGTTGGTTCGTCGGTTTGTGCCGAGCTATGCTAAGGGACCTATAAGCAATTTTATACGCCTATAGATACCCCCTCCAAGGTATTTCAGCCTCGTTCTTTTATAGAAGAGTCTGGAATACTTTGGATATGATTGTCCCAACCTTCAGTCGGTGTAACGGGACCTTGGAATGGCTTCTGTTCTTGATTCCTTCAATTCTCCAGGCTATTCGGTGCTTTGTCGAATGTCTGTAAGAGTTCCGGTGATGCATTTATTGTCTGACCGTTGTCAGAATTTTAAACTTGAAGTCGATTCCTGATTTTCTAATCTTTAGCTCGTATAACTGACCATCGATTGCTGGCGTTGAGTCTTTATTCGCGACGCGTTGTCCGGCGTAGTGTTGTTGAGTTATCCTTAAGAATATTTATGAAAATTGTCCCAACCTTCAGTCGGTGTAACGGGACCTTGGAATGGCTTCTGTTCTTGATTCCTTCAGTCTTTCAGGCTATTCGGTGCTTTGTCGAATGTCTGTAAGAGTTCCGGTGCTGCATTTATTGTCCGACCTTTGTTGGAATTTTAAACTTGAAGTCGATTCCTGATTTGTGATTTAGCTGACCATCGATTGTTGGCGTCGAGTCTTTATCTGCAACGCGTTGTCCGGCGTTGTGTTGTTGAGTTATCCTTATTGGAGTAAGAAGAAGTTTATACTCGTATACTTTTCGGAGTATTTAAGAAGCAGTTTATACTCGTATACTTTTCGGAGTATTGATTCTTTCATTGCAATGCATTGATCGGCGTTGACCTAGGGTTACGCGTTGACCGGCGTTGACCCTAGGGTTTTGAACGTCGTACGTTGACTTTTTGATTGCAACGCGTTGACTGGCATTGACCTAGGATTACGCGTTGTCCGGCGTTAACCCTAAGGTTTCGAATGTCGTTGGATGCTCAAGTCACGAGACCAGCTAATAAAGTTGATGCGTCAGTGACTCTCGTATTTATAGGATTTTTGGCAAACCCTCAGCCATTAACGGGTTTGATGAGCCTTTACCGACTACCGTTTGAGTCGGGCTAGCATGCGGATTGTTCAAGTCCGTTCCGCATGTGACGTTAAGCTAAAAGAGTTAACCCTTTTAGTGCTACGATATTGAATACGTAGACTTCGTCTTTCTCACGGGAATAGACTACCCGGCGACGCGTGTTAGGCGTTGACTTTAGGGTTTGACGTTGACTTAGGATTTTTGGCAAATCCTCAGCCTTCAACGGATTTGACTTGCTCTTACCGACTACCGTTTGAATCGGGCTTACATGCGGATTGTCTAAATCCGTTCCGCATGTGACGTTGTGCTAAGAGAGTTAACGCTCTTAGTGCTACGATATTAAATACGTAGACTTCGTCTTTCTCCTGTGAAAAGACTAAACAGCAACGTGTATGAGACGTTGACTTAGGATTTTTGGCAAATCCTCAGCCTTCAACGGATTTGACGTGCTCTTACCGACTACCGTTTGAATCGGGCTTACATGCGGATTGTCTAAATCCGTTCCGCATGTGACGTTGTGCTAAGAGAGTTAACGCTCTTAGTGCTACGATATTGAATACGTAGACTTCGTCTTTCTCACGGGAATAGACTACCCGGCGACGCGTGTTAGGCGTTGACTTTGGGATTTTTGGCTAACCCCCAGCCTTCAACGGATTTGATTAGCCTTTACCGACTACCGTTTGAGTCGGGCTAGCATGCGAATCGCCTAAATCCGTTCCGCATGTGATGTTGTGCTAAAGGAATGAACTCCCTTAGACTTGATGCTACGACTTCGAATACGTAGACTTTGCCATTGCTACGGGAATAGGCTACCCGGCAACGTGTATTAGACGCTGACTTATCCCTACTTAGGCTTCGGGATAAAATACACCAGACTGGCATTCTGGTGTCTTTTTCAATCGGTAAAAGACTAAACCGGCGACGCGTGTTAGGCGTCGGCATATCCTTTCTTAGGATTCAGGATGAAATTCCCCATGCGTGTAAGGCATGGATTATGGTGTTATTAATAACAACCTGAGAGTGTTGAGTGCACAGACACGGTGAGAATTTGAATGGGAGTTCTTATTCATTACATTGCTGTGGTTTTGGGAACTTCCCGTTACATAAATCGTCCACCCCCAGTTTCCTCTGCGGAACTGGTTCGGACATTATTATCAGTTACCTAACCGGGTTATCCTTAAGAATATTAGCTTAATATTCTCCAGGAACTTCCCGTCAAAAGTGGGGAAACAGTTTAGACTCATATACCTATTGGAGTATCAGGGAGTAGTTTAACCTCTTATACCGGTCGGAGGATTGAGAAACAGTTTATACTCGTATACTCTTTGGAGTTTTGCCGTTCTTATTTGGCTTACCTTAGCGTTATGACGCCGGCTTCAACCAAGGTCTGAATGCTATTCTTGAGAGTAAAGCAATCCTTGGTGGGATGAACGACCCTCCTGTGGTATGCACAGTACTTTGGGTCCGTAGTGTTGTCAGCTTCCTCCTGATTTGTGATAGGTGGTAGCTTGATCTTGTTACCTTCAAGGAGGGATTCGAAGATGGCTGGAACGTCTTCGTCCTTGAAAGAGTACTCTTTTTGGAGTCTCGGACCCGAAGTCTTTTGCTGCCTTCGGGATTGCTGTTGTGACGCTTGATTAGCACCACCAGCAGCTGCAGGTGCCTTGCCCTTACCACGAGAGGCGAAGTTTGAGTCCAACGGATTAACCGTTGGTTGGTTCCTCTCGGCCTTCTTCCTTCTAAGGAATCGCTCAGCCTGCTCCCCTCGGACCTTTAGATCCTTCCAAGTGTCAGACGGTGCTGTCCCCATTGCTTCCAATACGTCTAAGGACAGATTATTATGGTAAGTCTGGAGAATGAATTCCTCGGTGATCGGGTCCCGGCAATTCATCGCTTTGTTCCGGAACCTTTTGACGAAGGTGTCGACTAACTCCCCGTCCTTCTGCTTCTCATCGAGCAATGATCCGATAGATATCTCGGTGTCGTCGTCGAAGAAGTTAGCGAGGAATTTTGTCTCCATGTCGTCCCAGCTATTTACGCTTCCTGGCTTGAGGCGGCGATACCAATCGAAGGCGGCTCCGCGAAGAGTGCCGACGAATGACCGCACCATCAGAGGCTCATTGCCGGAAATAATACCCAGGTGCGATTTGAAATAAATCAAATGCTGAGTGGGGGAACCCTTCCCATCGAACGGCGTGAAGTTGATTAGATTGAACTTCGCCGGATATGGGATCGATTCCCACTCTCTTGGGTATGGACAGGGAATGCCTGTTTTCTTCGTCTCTTGAGCGGAGATCAATGTGTTGATTTTGCTCTCGAGGTTTTTGATCTTCAAGTCTTCACTTGTATCTTCGTTGGCATCCTCGTTACCACCCCCTGCATTGACGGGAGGGTTATTGGCATTGTGAGCTTCATCCCTATCCGTGTGCTCCTCTTCCTGAACAACCTGGTTACGGCGGCTTGGTTCACCTCGCTGGTTCGTCAGTGCCCAAATTTGTTGCTCATGCATCTCTCTCATAGTCTGCATGGTCATCTGCATCTCGAACCTAAAGCTTTCCTGTTGTTTGGCTATGGCATCTTCGAGCATCTTGGCCACTTGTTCCGCGCTTATCATCAGTGACTCGCGGGGTTCCCCCTCACTGGACACTGTATTATCTGATGCGACTGCGGAGCAGGTATCCGACTCTTCACCTTCTGAAGGTACTCTTGTCCGAACCCTACCATAAGTTCATCGTGTGATTGCTCCAGACTGCAGACGGGTTAGACGCCGGGATGCTTTCAGAATCGACTCGAGATTATCCCGTGATGAGGTCTCTTTGCTTGTCATATTAGCGGTGACCCTCGGGAATTCTTCATCTTCAACCACCGTCCTTCTTTGCCGAAAACGCCTACGCCTTGATTTTGGCATTTTGGTACTAAGCCTTTCGAACACTGAAATTCTCTCAGGGACTACCTTGATGCAGTTGCACTCGGACAGTACTGCCTGAATGAGCTTTGAACAAGGGCATTGAATTTCCTGTTCTCGGGGACTCCTCTTCCTGGTTCTATTCGTACCCCCAGCACGATAGTGCAACTCGTCATTTTGACAGTCGGAGTAACCTATCGCGTGTTGGCACGAATTCTCAGGTATAAAGTTATCATCATCGGATGACAACGTTTCCATCTGAGGGCGAACTGCCTTCTTTGGGCTCTCAAGAGTCACGCGCCTCGAGGCTTGCCTTTTTGGGCATGAATTCTCATTAGGCTCTTGGACTTCGATGCGCAAATTGGTGCGCGCAACTGCCTTGAGCTCCTTGTCACGTTGGAGGTGGCAGCGACCCCCAGCGTGTTGAGTCGTTCGGGGATTTCTTAGTGGTCCCAAACGTTCTTGGATTGGAGCTTTGCTTCTCTCCTCGGGAAGTGGACCGAGGCGCTCCAAAATTGACTTCCTTTTCTGGGATGGTCGACTTAGCTTGGTTCGCCGGAGGTTGAATTTTGGTTGGAGGCTGCAGTTGCTGCTTTTTGGTCTGAACCGCCGCTTCAGACTTCGGCCTCCAAACTTTGCGAGTTGGTGGCGACTTCTTGGCTACCTCTTTCTGCAGCTTTCTACGGGCTTCTTCAGCTTGAGCCCATGCCTGCGTTGATAGTGCGCGGCGCTTGCGAATGCGCTCCTCCAGCGTCGATCGGTTCCGTTTGACATGGACCCATTCCATTGTTGGCGGCTTGGAGGAACCACCATTCGTTGATTGTTGAGGCTGCTTGGCTCTTTTGTTCTTCAGATCCACGTTGTAGCGGATCCCGTCAACTGACTCCATGGCCTTTGCGAATCGTTTCGCAAGGCGTTGACGTTGCCTTTGGTGGGCTCTCTTCGAGAGAGCTACCACGCCCTCTGTGGCAGAAGAGTTGGCCAGAGCAGATCTGACCTGGTTGGAAACTGGAGGAATCTCACCCGATGCGATTTTGGCATCAAACGGGGCGAGATCTTCGTTGGTGGCTTCGACTTCTTCATACCAACGAACCTTTCTCCTGAAGGAGAACTTGGACTTCTTGGACTTGCGGGGGGAGGTTGATCCAGTCGAGGACAAGTATTCCTCGAAATTAGTTTGGTCGAACTCGTATTCAACCTCCTCCACTACCGGAATTGAAATCCGCGGCTGCGACGCATCGATCTCGTCAGCGAGATCGTCGGCTCCCCCCGTGGGCGCCAGATTGTTCGCGGTGAAAATCGTTGTTTTCTTCATCATTGATTCCGTTGCAAATTCTTGTAATAGTTTATCGATTACAAAGATCCGGTCTTTTTTAGATCCGGTTACAACGAAAATCAAATAACACAAGAATTAAACAAAATTACAACTTTCTCCTTTTGTATCGAACGAATCGCAAGATCCTGTTTTGCGGTCTCTTGCTTTGTGTGGGTTCTTTGCCTGCGCCGGGGTTTATCCGTGGACCACCGCGAGATCTAGATCCGATCAGATCTAAGCAGTACAACGGGTATTATTCCATAAACGAAATAATAGCCGGGGAGGATTGATTCACCAAGGAAACAATCGTCCAAGTCTCGGGATCTAAGACCAAGCTTAGATCCGTAGTACGTCTGCGTAGATCTGAGATCCGGTCCTCTCGAACACCTGCCTTTTTTGGCGTTGACGATCGCTGAGCACCAGATCTGGAAGAGTGAGTCCCCGAAGTCCCAAAGCTCCAATCTTTTTTAAGTTTCGAGTCTTGAATCCGGCAGAGCTTCGCCTCCAAAATTTCCAACCTTCTCAAATGAACAAGGGGGTGGCCTATTTATAGGCTACCCTCACTGTGCCTTGGGCACAGTGGCTCGGTTTGAGCCGAGCCCCTCCGGGTGTTGTTGTTTTCCGTCTTCTTGCGATGTATCCGTTTTGTCCGTGATTCGGTTCTGTGGTTGATTCGGACTCTGATGTGTTGATCTGATTTGGCAGTACATCCGATTCCTGATTAGGCAGTAAATCCGCTTCTGAGTTCGAATCCGAAATTGATCTTGATTCGATCGTGATTCGTCCGAGGGTTGTCTTTGGTTGGATCACTCGTTGAATCTTCAACACTTGGCTTGATTCCGAACGCGAATGGATGTATTCCATTGCTTGCGTGCGATTCGTCAATCTCGTCGCCTCGTTGGTTCGTCGGTTTGTGCCGAGCTGTGCTAAGGGACCTATAAGCAATTTTATATGCCTACAACCGCAAATAGAACATTTGTGAATTTTGTCATACATATGTGCATAGTGAATAGGTTTCTTAGAAGAATTAACATTGAACTTTACACATAAGTCAATAAGCTTCTTATTATTAGCAATACAAATGTTTAATGTTGAATCTAAGGTAGATATACGTTTTCTCATTTGATTCAACTCATCATTTTGCATACAAGCATTGCTACTAGAAGTAGGATAAACAAGATGACACATCATAGATTTCAACTTATCTACTTCTAGCATGGCATCACGTTTTTCATGAAGCAAACTAGCATTTTCAATTTTCAAATTTTCATTGCATTCTTTAAGATTTATATTTTTATTTGCAATAAAATTAAACTTAGTAGCTAGTGTTTCATGAGTGGATTTCATATTAACATACTTACTCTTTACATCAATATAGCAATTGTGTAATTTTTCAAACTCAAGAGCAAGTTCATCAAAAGTAATAATGTCATCATTATCGCATACCTCACTAGGGTTATCACCTAGTGGTATTATACTTGGGGATGAGGCTTCCTTAGAGCTTAAAGCGAGATTTTCCAACTCTTGTTGAATAGCCTCCAATTTCCCTTCATGTGCTTCAATAAGTTTCCATAAAGCGTAAGCACTATCAAAATTAGCAAATTTGTTAGAAAACGATGAGTGAAAAGCGCTAATCAAATATTCTAACAAGAGCTTATTCATGTTAAACAATCTTTTGTCATTTTCACACCATTTTTATTTTTCCAAAATGGGAACAACATAGGCATCCTCAATAATTTCCCATAAATCAAATTGATTAGATTAAACGAAAAGTTTGAATCTAATACGTCATTGAGCATAGGGAAAAATATCCAAACGAGGAGCAATATTAATAGCATATCCTAAGCAAGATGAATCATTCATATTCATAGAGATGAAATGCAAGAAGCACAATGTAATCAAAATTAGATTAGCACAAATGCAATAACTTTGATCTTTAACTCAAGGCGGTTAGTCCTTAAATCAAAAAGCACCAAGCTCTGATACCAATTGTTAGACCCTAGAGGGGGGTGATTAGGGTCTTATGCTAATCTAATCCCAATTAAAAGCTAATTAAAATTATATTGATTAATTTGATCTTGCAAGATACAATGTAATCAAAATTAGATTAGCACAAATGCAATAACTTTGATCTTTAACTCAAGGCGGTTAGTCCTTAAATCAAAGAGCACCAAGTTCTGATACCAATTGTTAGACCCTAGAGGGGGGGGGGTGATTAGGGTCTTATGTTAATCTAATCCTAATTAAAAGCTAATTAAAATTATGTTGATCAATTTGATCTTGCAAAAAGAAATATGATATGGATATGAACAAAATGATGAATAAAATATATGCTAAGCAAAACACAAACACACGATATGTTTACGAGGTTCGGTCACCACGACCTACGTCCCCGCTCCTCACCTCGAGGAGATATCCACTATCACAATCCGGTTTGGAAGCCGGAACTTCTACACACTCGGTTTACAAGATCACCGAAAACTCTCACACTACACAAACACTATGCAATCACACTTTACACAATAAGTGTATGAACCTTGCCCGTGTGCTTCTCCTCAAGTGCTCGGATGCAACCTCTCCCTAGGTTCGTCAACCGACGCCACTCCTATTGGATTCGACCCCGTCTCTCGCCTCACACTTCTCTCGGTGTACAAGTGTATTACAAGTGATTCTCACAAATAAAAGTTAAATACAATGATTTGTTCTCAAATAACAAGGGAGAACACAATGAAGCTCACACTCACTAAATCACACTCCACAACCCACACTATATGGTATGAAAATATTAAGCTTAATAAGTGTGTGTGATAACAGTGAATCAAACTCAATAGATATAGCTAAAAGAAGTGAAAATGAAATAATAAGCTATAAAAGAGTTTAGAAGACTTCTCAAACAAGAAGAACAGTGGAGATGATTCCAATAGGATTGAATGCCACTTCTTGTTGTAGAAAAAAAAAACTCCTCTTGAAAAACTGATTGATAAAATCAACTATTAAACAGCTCTTAAACACACTTAATATTTTGTAAACCACCAAACTTGGATTTCTTAGTTATGGAGAGGAAGAACAGCAATGGGGTATATATAGCACCCCAATACAACAGTAAAAAGTAAGTAAAATGACCAAAAACCCAGTTTGAAAACAGACAGAAAAAGTAGCCGTTACACAGGTTCTGACACCACGACGGTCGACCGGTCCGGTCGACCGCTAAGCTTAAAAACTCAGATAATAAGGGTTTAGAGCTGGCGGTCGACCGACAGAATATTCGGTCGACCGAAAATTCTCTCGGTCGACCGGTGCGGTCGACCACGAGTATGAGCTCAAAAAACCACAGTCGGTCGACCGGACGGTCGACCGAAAACTGATATAGGCAAACTGACAGGTTTTGGGGCAGTTTTGAAAATTCGTTAAAAATATCAAATCACATCCAAAAATATTGAAACTTTGGAGAAAGTTTCTAAATCAATTTTTGTTTGTGAAAACTACCTGTTTTTGAAAAATGCTTAGAAAACCTGTTTTTTTATGAAAGTGAAAGTTGATATAGAACTTGTAAATATGTATATATATATTGTGCATGTATTATATGTATATAATGAAGTACGAAAGAGCTGTAAACATGAGATAAAAGTTATTGTAACCACGTTTGATGAAAAATCATTTATATGATGGAAAACGTCAAAAAACGTGTTAAGTGTACATATATTGAACTTAGATATAATCATACAATATATTTAAGTAAACTAAACATCTACCTAGGTACATCCACGCAAATGAACTTGAATCTTTAACACTTGATTGACCTCTGTTGAAATACCTGAAAAAGAACATAAACACAAAACACTAGAAAACTTATTAGTAATAAATTGTTTGCCAAATCATCATCAAAACTATAGGGTCAACATCATCAACTCTTCATACCAATCTACGATGTAGACGACGGAGAAGAGGATACTAAAGAAGTGCATTAAATGCAAGCTGAGTTCGAGCTACGAGATTGGCTTAGCTTTTCCCTATCATTGATTATGTCTTACATGGGACTTTACCGGAAGACGTAAAAGAAAGAGACTCAATCCGACGAAGAGCACCGAGATTCTACTATAACACGGAGAGTCGAATGCTATATCGTCGCGGGTATGATGGTTTACTATTATGTTGCTTATCCACTAAAGAGGTGGAAGAAGTCCTTAAGGAGACACACAAAGGGGCTTGTGGTGCATACCAACCTGGCCCCAAACTTTACGACTGCATCAGAAGGATGGGATATTTCTGGCCCACCATGATAAAATACGCAGTCACATACGCCCGAAAATGTCATGCATGTCAGGTACACGCAAATTACATGCACCAACCCCTGGAGCATCTACATCCTTTGGCTACCTCATGTCCTTTTGAGACTTGGGGAATGGATGTTGTTGGTCCTATAAGTCATCCGTCAGTCAAAGGCAATAGATACATTCTGGCAATTACCGATTACTTCTCCAAGTGGACCGAAGCCATTCCGCTCAAAGAAGTAAAGACGAGCAACATGATTACATTCATCATGCACCATATTATCTACCGATATGGTGTCCCAAGACGAATCATATATGACAATGGGCCCTAGTTTGTTAGTAACGCCTTCATTAAATTTTGTGAGAAGTTTAGAGTTCAAGACATCTCGTCGACAGCTTATTATCCCACAACGAATGGATTGGTAGAAGCCTTTAACAAGACTATCATAAAGCTTTTATCAAAAATCATGAAAACTAATAAACGAGATTGGGATGATAAGCTTGGCGTAGCCTTATGCGCCTATCGTACCACGATCTGCACGCCGATGGGAGCAACCCCATATTCTCTGGTGTACAGGTGTGAAGCCATTCTTTCATTGGAAATCTAATTTCCATCACTTCGGACCGCTCTTGTAAAAAAGTTGACAACCGAAGAACAGCATCAGAAATGTCTCGAAGAACTCGAGATGCTCGATGAGAAGCGCTTGGAAGCTCAGCAACACATTGAGTTCTACCAAGCCAGAATTTCCTGAGCTTTTGATAAAAAAGTTCGACAATGGAGTTTTAAAGAAGGAGACTTGGTCTTAGCTGGCCGACGGCCTATGATTTTTAATTCTAAGAAAAAGGTAAATTTGAACCCAAATGGGAGGGGCCATTCGTAGTAGAGACAATCTACTCGAATGGCGCTTATCGCCTTATTACTAAGGAAGGTGCTCGGCTGATGATGCTAATAAACGAGGAATTCATAAAAAGTACTATCCTTAGTATGTTTGGGATAATCCATGTCACGGGAAGTTCTCGGAAAAATACTATGTGGGGTATTCTTAGGGATAACCCGTTAGTTACAAAAAGGATAAGCAAGAAATCCCTATTTGGATTCTGAATGTCCTCAATGATAGAATCTATCTCGTTTTTGAGATTAAATTCACCAGCTCTCATGAATTCTTTTGCTGAGATGAGATTCGACCATTTTGACAAGAGCAATCTTTCCTTACAAAATCTCTCACCGATCAAATCAATTGACGGTGAGTCCACCAAAAATCCTATCCACCAATCTTTGGCAATTTCAAATTTTGCGTGTTAAGTACTGATCACTTGGCATCGAAATCCTCCATCGAGTGGCTAGTACAAATTGATATTTTCACTGCTATCTGTATTCCACTCTCATTGCTTTCTTGGTCAAACCTATAAAAGTTAGGGCCAAAACTAGAATCCCCTCTCGATTCCTTCCATGAACGAGAGGTCCACTTTCAATTGAGCAATTAAACCTATAAAAGTTAGGATTGCCTCAAACCCATTCGGCCAAACCTACAAAACTTAGGGTCGAACTCCGATCTCACTTCGATAAACGAAGGGCTCTTTTCAGTTTAAGCAACCAATCCTATAAAAGTTAGGGTTGCTTGAATCTTATCGATTCTCGAAGTGGAGACCCCACTCTTAGTTTCACCTTTTTGGATTCTTAAGGTGGAGATCCCATCTTGAGTTTTCCCCGCAACTAGAGATAGGGTATAAAATCCTTCCTCTTTAATTTTGAGAGATAGAATATAAAATTCTTCCTCTCTAGCTCTGGGTTTGTCTTTACCTTAAGAAAAGACACATTTCTCAGCTTTAAATCCGCGCACTTCATGCACGGGGGATTTTATCTCAAACCCTAAAATAGAGATAAGTCTGCATCTAACACATGCTGCCAGTTTAGTTTTTCACCGAATGGAAAGATACCAGAATATAAGTCTTAGGACTTTTATCCTGAATCCTAAGTAAGGATGAGTTAGCGCCTAACACGCGTTGTCGGGTAGTCTATTCTCGTGATAAAAACAAAGTCTACGTATTCCACACCATTGCACTAAAAGAATTAATTCTTTTAGCACAACATTATATATGGGACGGACTTTTACAATCCGCATGCTAGCTCGATTCAAACAGTTCGGTAAAGGCACATCAAATCCGTTGATGGCTGAGGATTTGCCAAAAATCCTATAAGTATTATGTCCACTGGGTTTACGATCAACAAAGAAACATCATGATACAAGGTGAGTATACTAAATCCAATAATGGGTCTTTACTAATAGATCAAGTCAAAGCATACAATGATAAAGCTCATCAGTTCGAACGCAATCGGCGACCGAGAATGTCAAGTTCCAACCTAGAGAGCCTATCTGCATAACCCTGCTCAAGCTCAGCCTGCAGATCAGCTCAGACAGAATCTTCAGAACTACTCAGGATCTTTGTAGCTTCACCTCTTAGCTTCATCAATCTTTCCTACGTAGATCCTAGTCTCTCAAGTATCTGTCCGCGAGAGATCTCTAAACCAGCCAGCTCATCTGCAATGATAGCACGAAACTCCTCAGCGTACTTCAGGGCCTTCTTCAACCTGGCTACCTCCTCTCGGTTGGAGTCTAAAGTCCTGAGTAACTCGGCTCTATCCATATCCTTCCTCACAAGACTAGCCATCATCTACGCGATAGAACTCTCATGCGACTGAAGCTCGCTACCAATAGAAGATATAAGGTCACGCCACTGTGTCAGTCTATGCTCCAACTGAGAAGATACGAAGGAAGAAGCCCCATTAGCCTTCAGCTTCGCTAACTCTCAGAATTCACACTTTAGAACAACAAAATCGGCAGTGAGAGAAACAGATAGCAAAGGATATCCCTCCTCTATAATCATCATCATGTGTCGAGCAAGGGAACGTCTGAACTGATCGAAGCAATATCCCTGATGAAGAAGTTTCTTGATCATTCAATCAAAAGAGTTGATGAAATAACCAAGATCCACTTGGAAAATGTCTCTACTAGGATCAAGATTGGCTAAAAGGGATAGGACACGCTCATACGGAGATAGTGGGGACCTTACAAGTAATGGCGCAGAAGGGTAAGAAATTCTAGAATATAGTGGGAAAATTCAGAGCGAATTATGAGCATACCAGTACCAACAGGGGTCCTCTTAGTTTGAGATCCTATGATAGGCTCCGTCAATCTAATCTCAGTAGGCTCAGGAATGCTAGCAGGTGTGATCGTCGACGGTATATCAACTCCTCTAGGTAATTCTGTAATGGCCGTTGGGTTTGGAGAAGATACACCACCGCCATGCAAACTAGGGATGCTAGGAATCGTAGTCGTATCAGTCATGACGGCTGATCCTATGATTACAATTCTTTATTAGTCAAATAGACTTTGGACAAAAGAAAAGAATGATGATGAAGGGGATTACATGCATACCTGCAGATCCGTCACTGTCAGACAAACTCAGGATGCTAAGAATCATAGTCGTATCAGTCATGATGGCTGATCCTATGATTACAATTCTTTATTAGTTTAATAGAGATTTTGGCAAAAGAAAAGAATGACGATGAAGGGGATTATATGCCTACCTGCAGATCCATCACCCTCAGCTAAATTAGGGATGCCATAAACCATAGCCGTATCAGTCTCGGTGGCTGGTCCTACTATTAGAATTCCCTATCGGTCAAATAGAGGTCTCGACAAACAAAGATAATTACAATGCTGGAAATTAGATGCATACCTGCAGATGAACCACCTTCGAAGGATCGTCCTGCATCCTCTCTGGTGGCCTGCTCCGCCAACATCTCAACTAGAAATCTAGTATCGGATCCTGAGAAACTCGGTGCTGAGACATACATGTGTTCGCTAAATCCCCCAAGACCCATGTCATGAAAAGTCTCATCCTCGACTGGCCTCTCTAGTGCAATACCTACATAAGAGTTTAAGTGCTGGATATATACAAAAGGAGGGAAGAGAAAGGAACTCAGATCTACCCGCAGTGGTGGTAGAAGGCTCTTCTGCCCCAATATTCGCGCCCGTGTTCTTCAATTTGTCTAAAAGAGAATGAAGCACGAAAGTGATTAAAGGGGGAACAAATTCCGAATTGCCTAACTCCTTTAACTGCTGCTCGAATAGTGTACTCTGATGTTAGATATTCCTGGGCATAAAATCCCCGATTCAACGTTATCAGCCTGCGTGGCGTCTCTATTTGCTTTAACATCCATAGACTCATCACGAATAGCATTGCACATTTGCTGCACGAAGCTCGGGCTACCCAGATGGCCAAGATTAAAGAATACAGGGTCTTGCGGAAGTTCACCTCCGTCATGGCTTCCTGAAACTTGGAACATGATTAGATTCAGGAAATCCAAAAGAGTATTATTTTAAAGTAGTGGAGATAGTAGAGCATTACCCTCTCCTCCGCCAGTAGTACCTTGTGGCTCTACTCTGCGAGCCCGCTGATCAATATACGACTTATGGTAGTCATCTTTTGTTTTGGAGGACAAACCCTTATAGGACCAGCGGGTCGCTCATGCGTGGAATTAGTACGCACCTCAACCTGGGCAGAAGCCTCGCCAATGGGCCGTGATCTCGCATAAGGAAAAATAAGGGGCTCGTGCTCATCAACCATCCTACCTGGAGTGACAAGAGTCATCTTATTAGGATAAGTAAATAAGATCTTTCGTTTCGGCTTTTGAAAATCTGGTTGAGATCTAGAAAAGGGCATGGCGTTGATGCCAACGAGAAAATGCTAGATCCATTAATTCTGAAAAGAAAGAGTCTGACAGACCTGTATCAGATTCTCCCCCATCAGTATCCATGTCTACAAATTCTTCCTCAGAAGTCTTATCCTCATCATCGATAGGAAGGATCTCTTCATCATCCTCCATCTTGTCTCTGCTCGAACAGGAGAGTTTGGTAGGTTTCTTCCTCTGCTTCTTCGAAAGCTCAGTCTTACGAGCAGCCTTGATAGTAGTTTGAACCAAGTGCTCAGCCTCCAACTCTGAGAGGCTCTTCACATTTAGAAACTCGTTGGTAGTAAGGAGCCACTTGCAGTTGAGGAAAGTAAGCAACGGTTTGCGCTTGGTGGAAGGAAGAGAGAAATAGGCTCCAGTACAGCCCATCATAGTCCAAAGCCATGTTCGGACGCCGTCAATAAGGCCCCCCTCAATCCTCAAACCCCGACTCGGGTTCCCAACATATAGTTGGTTATAACTGAACTGGCGATCAAAGCAACACGGAAGATAAGGCTCTATATGGCAACGACCCTCCACACAAATAACGAGATACCCAATATGGATGTTCACCAACCAACGGAAGCAACCAGCGTCAAGAGAAGTTTGACCGGCCCTTGGTTTCTCCTCATCAATCAACACGTCGTCATAGCGGCTCGAGAAGAGAGGGAAACACTTGAAGAACTCCCAGCTCTTACGAACTTGAAGCTCTCGCTGGACATCAGTGAATGTCTTCCCAAACCACTTGCTCCTTTCTAACAGCTTGATGCGGTATAAACATGTACCAAAAATGTTACAAGTGCACAACTGTGTCAAGTTATAGTATAAAGATATCGATCCCACGAGGAAGGTGTTTTGTAAGAGAAAATATACAATCGGTTCTTATGTTGTGTGCATGACAAAATAGGAGTGATGAGTGAATGTGATTGTGAAGAGATTGAGAGAGTGAAAATGGTGTGTAAATAGTCGAAAAATATAAGTGAGAGTGGATGTGACAAAGAATGAATGTGATTAATAAGGCAAGAAGGAAAAATCAAATAAAAATCAAGAATGGAAAATAAAATTTAAGAATAAAAAAAAATACAAGAAATTAAAGATGGTGGATTCAATTATAGATATGGGTAATCTAAAATTGAACCCACTTCTTAGAAAAAGGTAATTTCCTAGAGGGTTCTAGCCTAAAGGCGAATCAAATAAAATAAAAATAAATAAAAAGAAAAACTAAACCCAAGAGGGTTCTAGCCTTAAGGTGAATAGTGCCAGAAATTAAAATCTAACTACAAAATAAATTGCAAAATCTAAACTACAAAATAAATTACAAGAATTAAATACAAGCAAATAAATCTACTCTATAAGAATGAAATAAATCTAATCTATAAGTATAAAATAAATCTAAGGTAAGAGGGTTCTAGCCTCTTGGCTATTTAATAAGAAAATAAAATCTAATTATAAGCATAGAAATAAATCTAAGAGAAAAAGAAAAGAAATGCAAACCTTAAAATAATTCATCATCTTCATCTTCATCTTCATCATCTAAGAAATATTTAAAGTGGTGAAAAAATTATTATTATTAATTGTAATAAAAAGTTACAAATTTGGAAGGCCTTCTCAATTAAGAGTAGCCCTCATCTCCAAAAGGAGTTACAAAAATTTTCACACCTCTAATCCCTCACTCTCAACCTCTATTTATAGTAAACATCAGTGAATGAGAGCCCTTAGATCAAACTTGAGCCCCAAGAATGCAATTTCGGCAGTTGATGAAATCTAGATGACTTCGCATCGATACAGGCATTGATGCCCGAATCAATGCTCGCATCGATGCTCCATTAAGAATTCTGACTACATGGTTGGCTTCGTCTCATCGAGATAGGTGATTTTTATATATTATATGTTAAATTACGCCTTCTAGATAGGGAGATATTGTCGTTTCTTTGCGGCCAACTATCTTGAATACATTTTTTTCATATTTAATTTTTTTTATTTTCTCCGGCTTCTACAGGCTACTCGGCTTGATTCTAGGCTTGGGCTTTTTGACTCTTGCTTGTGTTCTTCATTTAATTCATAAGTTTTTGTTGAGATAACAGATCTTGGGCTTTATTCTTCACTAACCTGCAATTAAAGATAAAAACAATTATTAATGACATATTTATTCATATAAAATAGATAATGAGGGTATAAAATTATAATAAAATGTGATTATCAAATACCCCCACACCTAAACTTTTTCTAGTCCTCTAGCAAAGAAAGAAAACTGAAAGAAAACCTATTTCACTTTCGCAGGAATCGCGGTTATATTTAGCGCATACAACAAGCCTTTAAACCCTTAGGTTACCCTAGTGGATGAGTTGTAGTCTCGTGAGGGTTACAGTGAATATACCCACAAAATTCGGTCATCTTGCTAAATTAAAGAAGTTAGTAAATAACTAAATTTACTTGATAATTGAAGCTAGTTATTACTCAAGAAAACATTTTTATATATAACTCTAAGGTATATTTCCTAGAAAATATTCTCATTGTAGCAATACAAAACCAAGCCAAACTTAGAAATTTAATTTAAAAGTTTTAAAAATAACATGCTAACTCTTTGTTTAAAATAATATTTAAGTTGCTTGATCTAACATATTTTCCAAGACCATATATACAAATATAACTATGTATAAAACATTTATTAGTATTTTTATTTTTATTTTTTTATATTATTATTATTTTTAACTCTTTCTTCCTTTGTGATTTTTTTCTACTTTAACGGGCTTTCTAAGTGACTATCTAACGAGTTTTGGGCCAATGGATCCCAACCCAACTGGGCTTAGGTCATTAAGTATGGATATACTCCTTGGGCTTAATTATTCGATTAGCTTAGGCTTTATAAGATAGAATCACCTTGAATTTAAAAGTTTTTTTTTCTTTTGGTGCCCATTTTTCGCACTCTTCTTTTTGTAATTTTTTTTATATGTATATGTGTATATATTCTGAAAAATATGTAAGTCAAGCCACTTTGAAAAATTATTTTTAACTCTAAGTTAAGCATGCATTCCATTATTTTAAATAAAAATCTAAGTTAAGGTTTAAGTAAAGTATACTACTTTGAAAATCATTTCTTAAAAACTTTATTCTAGAGTTATCATAAATGGTGAACTTGAGTAAATAATAGATTAAAAAATTTAAAATTTATCAAATAAATCAATTATTACATAACTCTATCAATTTAGCAAGTGACGATATTTTTATAATTTTTTTTAGGAAAAGGAAAAAAATTACAAAAATGCAACAAAAAATGTAAAATAAAGAGAAAAATTAACTAATTCCCACCCCCACACCTAAATTTTGCATTGTTTTCAATGCAAACTCTATGATGCACAAAGTAAAACAGATAAGAAGTGAAGTACTTACATTTGATCAGCTGATAAAAATCTGTAATTACCTTTGGTCTGTGGAGGATAGAATCAAAAATTTATTATTCTCTTCTTTTCTTTTCTTTTTCTTTTCTTTTTTTTCAACTGAATAAGAAACTCTCGAATGAGAGAATAATAAATTCTTTTTATTAATCTGAAATAAATAAAACAAATATTATAGAATAAAGTGTTCAACACGAAGAGCTCGTATTCTACATTGAATCTTGTTGAAAATTCTTCCCTGGATTTTAAATAAATTAAGAATGATATAATCAATAACGTGAAATTCTAAGCATTTCGGGGTGTTCAATAATTCTTGCAACAAAGTAAGGTAGGTATTATTGGTGTCATGCATTTTGTATTTCTTAATGAACTCAGACTCTTGTACTGTGAAGTTTTGTTTTCTAACAACTAATTCTTTTGTAGAGTTATGGAAATTTGGTTGTTGATTATTCTCCAAGAATCTAAGTTCATCAAGAAAGAGTTCTTCAAAATTTAATTCAAAGCAGCAAATGTTTAACACGGTTTCATTATTCTCAAGGACCTGATCTGCTTCTTCTAAAAACTCTAACTCTTCATCAAAAATTTCCTCAAAACTCAAATCAGACTCTTCTTCTTCTCTTCTTCTTCTGATGATGATGATGATCTTTCCTGAATGTAATTTATTTCTAGAGGCTGATTATTTGGCTGGTCACCTGGATTAAAAATTTTAAGATCAGCAGTCAAATTCCCAAAGGACAGCTTTATTTGACCAGTTTTAGAGTTGATGAGAGCATTAGAAGTGGCTAAGAAAGGTCGTCCTAAGATGACCGGTGTCTGTCCTTTGGGATTAGAAACAGGTTGTGTTTCCAAGACTACAAAATCTACTAGAAAAATAAAATCTCCAACCTTAATCAGAACATCCTCTAACTCACCCATAGGGACTTTAACAGATTTATCAGCCAACTATAAGGTGTATTTGGTTGGATTCAGTACACCTAGACCCAATTGCTCGTAAACTGAATATGGAAGCAAATTGACACTGGACCCTAAGTCTAAAAGCGCCTTATCAATGTGAGTATTACCAATGATACATGAAATGATGGAGGAACCTGGATCTTTATGTTTCAAAGATATGGGATTTGATAGCATTTCACTGATATTGGTGGCTAAAAAGACTTTCTTTGAAACATTTATTCTCCTCTTCTTAGTGCATAATTCTTTTAAAAATTTAGCATAAGATGGAATTTGTTCAATTACATCAAACAGAGGAATATTGATCTTAACCTGCTTGAATGTTTCTAGGATCTTCTCCTCTTGAGGGGAGTGTTTCCTAAGCCTGAGTCTATCTGGAAAAAGAGCAACTAGTCTAAACATATCAAAAGCGGGATCAGGTTTTGGTTCAGGTTCTTGATCATCTGAGGGGGATGATTGTTGAATAGATTCATTAGAAGGAGAAGGAGAAGGAATTTGTACTGGATCAAATGTTTGACTTAGAGGAGTTCTCACTTGATTATCGACCTGTCTACCTAACCGAAGTGAATGGATTGCATTCACTTGAGCTTCATAGGATGAACTGCATCTTGTGTCCTTAGGGTTGACCACGGGTTGACTCAGAAATTTTCCTTTCTCTCTTTCACTCACGGCACTAGCTAGTTGACCAAGTTGGGATTCTAATCTAGCTATAGCTTGATTGTTGGAATTGAGCATTTGTCCGGTTGATTGCATAAAGGAATTCAGAGTGCTGGATGTTTGAGTCAACATATTCGTAATTTGAGTGGAGGCATTAATTATGGTTTCCAAACCCCTTTCCAAGACATTAAGACGTTTATCCTGATCTGGATTGTGAGGAGTCTGAATTACAGCTTGATGAAGAGGAGACTGATTTTGATACGGCAGAATGAGTTGTTGATATTATGGATGAGAATTGAAAGAAACTGTATTTCCCCTAGGAAAATGTTGGGTCGAAGCGGGTGTAAAGTTTTGAGTCCGGGAGAATTTCTTTGATTCCATGCAATGTTAGGATGATTTCTCCAACCTGGATTATAGGTTGGAGAGAATTGATCATTTGCAGAACACTGGAATGCAGCGTTGACCTGTCTTAATGGCTGATTATTTCCTAAGAGAGGACATTCTTCTAAAATATGAAATGGTGACAAACAGTTGTGACATTCTAAGGCTGAAACTTGATTGATTTGAGCCGGGGCACTTTCCTTGATTTCTAAAGCTTCTAACCTACGCATGATTGTGGCCATCCTATCTTCAGATGCAATGTTCGACTCTAAGGAAATACTACTGGATTTAGGTTGCGGAACTGATGACACTCGGTCATCACAGTGTTCCCATTACATGGTTTTTTCAGAAAGACTCTCTAAAAACTCCCAAGCTTCATCATCATTTTTCCTCATGAAATCCCCGTGGCACATTGATTCTAAGGAAGTTTTTGCAGAATAATCTAATCCTTTATAAATTATTTGGCACAATCGCCATTTTTCTAAACCTTGATGAGGACATTGGATGAGATGATCTTTAAATTGGTCAAAATACTTTCAAAAAGGTTCTCCCGGGACAATTTTAAAATTCATGATGCTGTTTCTTAGCTTCACCATTTTATGGATAGGAAAAATTTTCTTAAGAAAAACGGTGATAAATTCCTCCCAAACAGTGATGGAATAAATCTGAGTTTGATCGCATCTTCTGTTAATTATCTCATTTTAATCATAATACATACTTCCTCAAATTCCGAGATAAAATTATATGCATCTTCTATTTCATTTCTAAGAAATTTAGGAAGCATGTTTATGTAATGCGGTCTAAGCACAAAATTTATTCCATTTATTTCGGGGAGCCTAATGCAAGAGGGGATTGCATTCCTAATGGGATAGCACATATCATGAAGAACGGGTGGATTACGATGCTCCATTTCTATGATTAGTTCAAAGCGAATTAATCGATGTGTATTATCGCTAATCCACTGTTGCATACACCAAAACTATTTCTTTTTATACTTTTTTTAAAGAAAGAAAGAAAATTAGTTTTTTTTATGAGAAGAAAAGGATAAAGAAAAATCCTAACTAAAACAAATCAAATCAATCACTTTTCAATCACTCTAACTCTAGGGTTAAGCCTAACTCAACTAGACTAGCTCCTAACAAAAAAACTTCTAAAGTGAAAAGATTAAAGTTTTACCTGGATAGTTAGCCAGGTAAGGATAGCACTAGAGGGTGATCAGAGATCAATTAAGTACCTCGTTCCTTGCGGAGTACTTTACGCAACCCCTAAACCTTGCCTTAGACACCAACTAATCCAAGAAAACTTAAACCGGTTCACTTAATGATTCTTTGTTCCTTATTGAGCTCGAATCCTTAGGGCCAATGTCTAATGAGTTTTATTAGGCTTGGGTGATGTAGTGAGGAATTAGTTATTTTTGGGCTAAGGAAAGGGTGATGAACTCCCTCACCTTACCTTGATTATGGGGTTTTGCCCTTAAAAATATTTTTAAGTGTGTGCCAAATCAAGATGCTCAAATCACTTGGTGAATTCCTACTAACAATATGAAATACAACCCTATGAATTAAAAGCAACTAAAAAGGATGGAAAAGAATTTTTTTTAATTAGGGTTAACAATCAAACAAATGAGAAGGAGGAAAATATTTGAATTTATTATCTTGTTAGTAAATGTCAAAGTGGAAGGTGAATTTTATTATGGTCAACGAAAATAAATTCTCTCTTTTTTTAAGTCCTAATTGTCTCTAATTGTGAAGAAGTAGCTAAAGGGTAGAATTAAAAATTCTAGAAAGAAGAGTTACCTACAAGCAAATCTTCAAATCCCAGTTCTCCAATCCGCGATCTTCAAGCTCCAAGCATTTCATTCATAATAAACACATAAGTTAAAGAACCAAAATAATTAAAACCTACTTAAGCACCATTCCCCGGCAACGGCGCCAAAAACTTGATGCGGTATAAACATGTACAAAAATGTTGCAAGTGCACATCCATGTCAAGTTATAGTATAAAGATATTGATCCCACGAGGAAGGTGTTTTGTAGGAGAAAATATAAAATCAGTTCTTATATTGTGTGCGTGACAAAATAGGAGTGATGAGTGAATGTGATTGTGAAGAGATTGAGAGAGTGAAAATGGTTTGTAAATAGGCGAAAAATGTAAGTGA
This sequence comes from Asparagus officinalis, assembly GCF_001876935.1. Taxonomy (NCBI): domain Eukaryota; kingdom Viridiplantae; phylum Streptophyta; class Magnoliopsida; order Asparagales; family Asparagaceae; genus Asparagus; species Asparagus officinalis. The sequence goes on from NC_033802.1 coordinate 25,794,712, forward strand.
GAGTGGATGTGAAAAAGAATAAATGTGATTAATAAGGCAAGAAGGAAAAATCAAATAAAAATCAAGAATGAAAAATAAAATTCAAGAATAAAAGAAAATACAAGAAATTAAAGATGATGGATTCAATTATAGATATGGGTAATCTAAAATTGAACCCACTTCTTAGAAAAGGGTAATTCTCTAGAGGGTTCTAGCCTAAAGGCGAATCAAATAAAATGAAAATAAACAAAAAAAATCTAAACCCAAGAGGGTTTTAGCCTCAAGGTGAATAGTACCAGAAATTAAAATCTAACTACAAAATAAATTGTAAAATCTAAACTACAAAATAAATTGTAAGAATTAAATGCAAGAAAATAAATCTACTCTATAAGCATAAAATAAATCTAATCTATAAACATGAAATAAATCTAAGGCAAGAGGGTTCTAGCCTCTTGGCTATTTAACAAGAAAATAAAATCTAATTATAACCATAGAAATAAATCAAAACTAATAAGCAATAAAAAGAAATAAAAGAGAAAAAGAAAAGAAATATAAACCTCTAAATAATTCTTCATCTCCATCTTCATTATCCAAAAAAGAGAAGAAATATTTAAAGTGGTGAAAAAATTATTATTATTAATTGTAACAAAAAGTTACAAATTTGGAAGGCCTTCTCAATTAAGAGTAGCCCTCCTCTCCAAAAGGAGTTATAAAAATTTTCACACCTCTAACCCCTCACTCTCAACCCCTATTTATAGTAAACATCAGTGAATAAGAGCCCTTGGATCAAACTTGAGCTCCAAGAATGCAATTTCGGCCGTTGATGAAATCTGGATGACTTAGCATCGATACAGGTAGCGATGCCCACATCGATGTTGGCATCGATGCTCCAATAAGAATTCTAACTTCATGGTTGGCTTTGTCTCGTCGAGATAGGTAATTTTCATATATTATATGTTAAATTCTGCCTTCCGGATTGGGAGATATCGTCGTTTCTTTGCGGCCAACTATCTTGAATACATTTTTTTCATATTTAATTTTTTTTTATTTTCTCCGGCTTCTACAGTTTATTCGGCTTGATTCTGGGCTTGGGCTTTTTAACTTTTGTTTGTGTTCTTCATTTAATTCATGGGTTTTTATTGAGATAAGAGATCTTGGGCTTTATTCTTCACTAACCTGCAATTAAAGATAAAAACAATTATTAATGGCATATTTATTCATATAAAATAGATAACGAGGGTATAAAATTATAATAAAATGTGATTATCACAGCTGCACAAAAAGAACGGATGCATCAACAGTACTAGGCGCTGACATCAAATCATTGTTAGACCCTAGAGGGGGGGTGATTAGGGTCTTATGCTAATCTAATCCGATTAAATGTTAATTAAAACTAATTAATAAGTTATCCTAGCAAGTATGAAATACAACAAGAATATAAGCTAGGATAAGCAATATGAACAATGAGATATATCCTATATGATAGAGATATATGCAAGGTTATATAAACAACACAAGGGTAAATAATTTAAACAAGATAGTGGATGAATTAAATGAGTAATGCACAATTGGCGATATATGATAAATGCAAAAACAAATACGCCAAAGACAAAATCAAACAAGCAATATGATCACGGAGTTCGGACCTTCCGTCCTACGTCTCCGCTCCCCACTCCCGGGGAGAAATCCACTATCACAACCGGGTTTTCTACGTTCACCCGAATAACGTTTACACCTCACAGTATCGGTTTTCAACGCTCACCGATCAACGTTACTCCTCACAATCGGTTTTCTAGTTCACCGAAAACTTCACAACACACTCGGTTTCTAGCTCACCGAAAACCTAACAATCTTATAATGTAACAAATATAAATTGTTCTCTAATATGGATGAGAACACAATAAAAGCCCACACTCAATGTTACAACTCTCACAACCCTAATATATTATGAATGCAAATACAATAAGCTCAAGTGGGTGTGTGTAAACAATGAGTGAAATCAAAATCAAAACTAAACTCAATTAAAATCTAGCATATAGAAATTATAATCAAAATAATAAATAGCTAGAAATGAGTTTAGAGATTCTTCTCTGAATAACAAGATGGAGAGATGGAGATTGAAGCCCAAACAAGAAGATGATCTCCTCCACTTGTGAAAACTTCTTCAAAAACAAAACAAACCCTTAAACACACTTTAAACCCTTGTTTAAAACTTGTTTTAAAAACTTCTTTTTTTTTTAAAACTGAGATCAAAGAGAGTATTTATATCCTCCAAAACCTCAGCTAAAAATCCCAAGTTAAAAGACAAAAACAGCCCCAGCAAACAGCTCAGAAAAATAGCCGTTAGAAGCCATTCAGTCGGTCGACCGATGGAGAGAAAAAGCACGAAAACCAGCTCTGGACAATCATCGGTCGACCGGTGCGGTCGACCGATGGAGTTTTCGGTCGACCGGACCGGTCGACCGACAGACTCTCTATCGCCCAGTGATAAAAGATCAAATGATCGGTCGACCGGTGCGGTCGACCGAAATCTGTCACATGAAAATAAATGCTAAAAACTGTTTTGCTGATTTTAAAACACTTTTTAAAAATATCAAATAAATTCCAAAAAATATAAAACTTTGGGGAATGATTGTAGACATGATAATAAACATGCTACAATGACTGGTTTCCAAAAAGGAATTCCCAAATGAAAATATCATCATTTTGCAAAATAATCTAAAACATGAAAATATGAGATACTTGAATTTTGATGTTTTGACATAAACCAACTTTTGAAACTTTGTGAAATGTTTTTATAGACTTAGTAAAACATGTATAAACTGATATTGAAGTCTACAAACTAAGAATACAATATTTTCACAAATACAATAGAAAATGAAACCTATGAGTATGTATATGAAAATATATTTGTTTCTAAAACTATATTACCCAAGCAATCTTGATCTTCAATTAAGCTTGACTTGGTACACTTGCGGATGAAGCAACGTACACTTGCGGACCAAGCAATCTTGATATGATCGTGTAGGCTCAATCTATCCAACCTCTAACTACGTTGTTTGTCTACAATACATATGAATACACAAACACTAGACAAACAACATTAGTTGTAAATTGTTTGTAAATCATCATCAAAACAAGAAGGCCAACAATCAGGACGGTGAAGAACGAGCCATGCCATCAGGTATGTATACGGAAGCTCGACCTTTACAAGAAGAAGCTCGATTGACAGTTCAGAACCCACATATGTAAGACCATCGACCAAATACCTAAGCCCATAATGAATGCTGGCAACCATCGCCAGAAGCAGAGAAAGCTCCTTCCCGTAAGCTAGCTGGACGGTGGGGAAAAGCACCTCAATAGGCAAGGCGTCAGAAAACTGATATGGAACGATGCACCTCATCAACTAGAGGGTAAGATAGCCCGCCAGTAGAGTCCTGGGCCGAATGGACATCTGAGCGTGACAGAGGAATGTCCGAAACTTTGTCCCCACAGGGAAAGCTCCCTCAGCGCCAATGATGGAAAAGGAATGAGCTTCGGACCTCTCCATTAACTCATTGATGGCAGAAGGTGTTAAATGGGCCAACTTGCTCTCTTAATACTGGAATAAATATTTAGTGAACTACTTCAAACTGATCCGCCTCTTCCTCTTTGCTAAAGGACTCACTTTGATTAAAGATGTATAATAATAAAACGCAAGGTCCCAAAACGTGTCATACATACTAGGAGAATCCTTCTTTAGCCACTCTAACTGTAGGTTCGAGGGAAAGTACTCCTGATATGGATAGTCCCCCATCGGAAGACCAGAAACTTTGTGCATCTCGTGCAGAGCTAACCCCAACTCTCCACTGCAGGTCAAGAAAGTGTTACTGCCAGAGATATATGTCTCCAATAACGCTAGGAAATGGCGACTGCTGACTGGAAATCCATATATGGTAGCTCGTATGGGCGCATACAACCCACTGCCTCTCAAATCACTCTCCTAACGTCCCAAGACATAACTTGTCATACGAGTCCACCACCTTTTAGGTGGCGAATAGGCCCAACCGAAGCATCTGAACTCTGTCGGAGGTAACTTCCTTCCAAGCTTGGCTAAGTGATTCCTCATAGTAGGGGCGGCTACTGACACCTCATCTGGTAGCGCGGTATCAAGGTCCAGAATCCCTGGTCGAAGGCCGTGAATATAATTATAACCATCAGAACCTGGTGTTCGCGGTGAAAATTGCCTTCATTGAATTCATTGTTATCTCAAGTAATGGATTTTTGGTTACAAAAGATCCGGTCTTTTTTAGATCCGGTTACAACGAAATCAAAGAAAATAAAAAAAAAGATTACAACTTTCTCCTTTAGAACAAATCGCGAGCTTTTGTTTTGCGGTCGCTCGCTTGTGTGGGTTCTTTGCCGACGCCGGGGTTAATCCGTGGACCACCGCGCGATCTAGATCCGGTCGGATCTATATGATTTGATAGGTATTATTTCGCGAAGGAAATAATAGCCGGGGGGGGATTAATTCACCAAGGAAATAATCACCCTTAGTTCTCGGGACCAATGGCCAAGCTTTGATCCGGAGTGTGATCTCGTGTAGATCTCAGATCTGATCTTTACCTCTCTCGAACTCCTGCCTTTTGTGACGTGGATGCTCGCCGAGAACCAGATCTGAATATTCAAGTCCTCAAGTCTTCAAAACTCCAAGCTCGATCTTCAATTCGGCAGAGTTTCGGCTCTTAAAGTTCTAACCTTTACAAATTAACAAAGGGGGGCCTATTTATAGGCTCTCTGAACTGTGCCCGCGCACAGATCTGGGTCGGCCACCTATGGGTGGCCGGCACTGGGTCGAGCCACCCATGGGTGGCTCGGCTTTGGCCGAGCCCCCCTTAGGCATTGGGTTTTGTCGTTTTGTCCGGTCTCGTGGTTGATTCGGACTCTGATTTGTTGATCTGATTTGGTAGTAGATCCGATTCCTGAGTAGGCAGTAAATCCACTTCTGAGTTCGAGTCCGAAACTGATCTTGATTCGATCGTGATTCGTCTGAGTCTGCCCTTGGTTGGATGACTCGTTGACTCTTCGAACACTTGGCTTGATTCCACACACGAATGGATGTATTCCGTTGCTTACGTGCGATTCGTCAACCTCGTCGCCTCGTTGGTTCGTCGGTTTGTGCCGAGCTGTGCTAAGGGACCTATAAGCAATTTTATACGCCTACAGATACCCCCTCCAAAGTATTTCAGCCTCGTTCTTTTATAGAAGAGTCTGGAATACTTTGGATATGATTGTCCCAACCTTCAGTCGGTGTAACGGGACCTTGGAATGGCTTCCGTTCTTTATTCCTTCAATCCTCCAGGCTATTCGGTGCTTTGTCGAATATCTGTAAGAGTTCTGGTGCTGCATTTATTGTCTGACCGTTGTCGGAATTTTAAACTTGAAGTCGATTCCTGATTTTCTAATCTTTAGTTGACCATCGATGATTGGCGTTGAGTTTTTATTTGCGACGCGTTGTCCGACGTAGTGTTGTTGAGTTATCCTTAAGAATATTTACAAAAATATTCTCCAGGAACTTCTCAACCAAAAATAGGGAATAGTTTACACTCATATACCTTATTGGAGTAATTTCTCTGCCCAAATGAGCTGAACCGGCTTGATAATGAGCTAAAAAAGGCAGTAATTAGGCTCAAAAAATCTTCTGATTCTTCCGAACATGTGGAAGAGGCAAGAATAAACCAAGGACTGAACTCTCGGTCGATTTGAAGTTATTTCGATGCTCGATTCAGCTTCAATTGAATTCTGGTTCAAACCAGGTCTGGTCCGGTTCAACTTGGTCTGGTCCGGTTCAACTAGGCTTGGTTCAACATTATAAAAGAGGGTTTTTCTCTCCTCATTAGGGCCGGCCCCCCTCTCTCCCTTTTTTTCACTTTTCTCTTCTCTCGAGCATCCGTTCTCCCTCAAAACCTGATATTCATCTTAGATCTAGTCTTCCTTTTGATCTTTGACTGAGAAATCCCTCAAAATTTCCAAAACTTCCATATTTAGAATTTTTCTCAGGCCCTTCGAGCACGTGGTCCGAGCCTCTTTCAAGATCTGATTTTTATTGGATCCACGAGCTTTTCCTCAGGTAAATCCTCAACCATTTTATGCTTAATTCAATTTATGAATTTGTGGGGTCGCATGCGAGGGTTAGGATTAAGATTTGGCGCCTCGAGCTCATCTTTCAGGGGGGGAGAATTGCAAAAAAGAGGAATTTTTTCTAGATCTGATTCCTTAATTTATTTTGCAGGTCTCTATGTCTCGTATTGCGAGAGGTCAATCCTCTACCGCGTCGGTTGATGGCGCGCCTCCCTCTTATGCTGGTGAGCTATTTTTGGAAATGTACAAATTAGTCCATTTTTTCTTGGAAATTTGCAAATTGGTCCTTTTCACCCCATTTTGTTCTCCTTGGTGAGGCAATCGGGAAGAGCTTTGATTCTCCTTGGCGAGGATCGACGCTTTAAAGATATGTTTTGCTTGGTCAAAACCATATCTCAAAATCAATAAAGGGGGCGTTTTGACGCTGCATTGTGCCTTATAAGGCAGGGATATATAGTCGATATACCCTATCTTATAAGTGCATAATGTGGCCAAATCGTCTCACCCTTTATAAGGCAGTGACTCTATCTTACCCATTCGTAGGATGAGTTCAACTTCCTTTTATGATTGAGACTAACAATTGTTTAAATTTTTGCTTCAGTGGAATATCCTTCTGGGGCGTTCTCATCTCACGCAGTGTACGGGCGTCGTGGCGAGTATTATTCGACTTCCGACGATTTTTCCCTTATCCCAGTCACTCCTCAGTTTGCTTCGGGCACGTCGACAGAGGTTGCCCAAGTGGTGAAGGAAGGTGGACATCGAGCTCTTCGACAGTTGATTACAGATGCGCCTTTCGTGAAGGATGCCAGTTCTATCAGTGTTTATTGATGCCGAGCAGTGGCTTCATAAAACTGGCAGTGGTTTCATATACTTGCCGAAGATTCCTCGGCATCGTTCGTTGACTGAGCTCAGGCGTCAGGCTGTGACACGGGAGATGTCGTGGCGCTTGACGGAGGAGCATGAGAGCGTTCACTGCGGCTACATCACTCATCAGGCAGCTCCTGGTTCGAGCAGGAGTCATATCACTGGATTGCATCCTGGAGTATTGGGGTTGGATGCACCGCCGCGCAACGAGCTTCTTGCCTCTGCTTCTACTTTGAAGAATCGCCTCGCTGCTTTAGGACGGGAGATGCCTGCGACACGCCACAGGTTTTATGGTTGGGTCCATTCTTTGGACAAGCTTTGGTGGACTCGCATGACGAAGTACGTCTTGAGCCGATGGAGCGAGGAGTTGCACGCTTGTGGTCTGTATGCAGCCGTTCGTGCCACCATGTATGGTTTACCTGTTAGCACGAAGCATTTCTTCGCTTTGTGCGAGCTCTACAACCCGGATTCAAACACTTTTCTGACCCGGCAAGGGGAATTGGGCTTGGCCCTCCATGAGATGCACAGGATTTCTGGTTTGCCCATGGGACAGATGCTATATCAGGAATACTTTCCCTCCAACCATGAATTGAGTCAGCTGAAGGATCGCATGCCCGACCGCTACGAGACTTTATGGGACCTCACATGTCACTATCATATCGCTTTGGCGCAGTCTGAACCTTTAGCGAAGAGGGCTAAATCCCATGTGAGCCAGAAACAGTTTGCGTCTTATTTGTTCAGGAATCTAGAGAGCAATTCTGGCGAGGCTATTTGTGAGCTGGCACCACTCACTCCTTCAGGGGTTAATAGTCTACTGAAGAAGGTTGATGCTCATTCCTATACCATTAGCAGTCCTGAGAGTGGTTTTCCTACAGGGACCAAGTTTAAAGCATTCTTGTGGCATGCGACCGCGCCGATTCGACCGATGACCCTTCTCGCCGGTTACCTCGCTATCTGGTTAAAGAAATGCGTGGTCCCATATCAGTCTAGTGATATCTTGCCATTGGAGGTGCTCTACCCAGCGGTTAAGCTTGCCTACAAAAAGGAACTTTCGCTTCTTCCGGTGATGGTGGCTAACATTCATCGAGGGCTTCGACAGATTTCTAGTGCTTTTACACAGAAGGAAAGTGAACCACCGACTCAGATTCCTACCATTAAGGTGGAGCTTCCGTACACTTATTTGATGGCTTGGTTCGTCCTTCATCGTTCTGATATGATGTCAGTACCGTATGCCACAGACCCCTCCGCTCCCCTACTACAGTTGTTTGAGAATGGCAAGTGGGAAGGGCGAGGATTCCCTGACGTCAGACAGCAGGTACAGGTCCACAAGTGTTGGGCGTTTTCCACTTGTTTTCCGCAGTTCTCCGGCCGATACGGCGAGTGTCTGATTGATGAGGAAAAGCCGAGGGGGTATCGAACTCATTTAGACGTCGGCTGCTTTAACTGGCTGGTGAACATCAGGCTGGGTTATCTGACTTTCCGGGTGAGGAATCAGTGTTTCATAGAGCCATACCTACCCTGCCGATTCGCTCGCCAGTTTGGCTATGATCAGCTTTATGTCGGGAATCCACGTCAGCAGCTTCGGACCCACGGCGATTTGGTGGATGGTCTTCGTGCATGGTTGTGGACCGTGACGGGCTGTACTGGTGCTAAGTTCAGTCTCCCGAGTTCTGAGCGGTAGTTGAATCTTGCCTTCCTAAGCTGCAAGTGGTTGTTAGCAGCCAATAAAACTATTCCTGTGAAGCCGATTGCAGAGCTAGAGGCTGAGGAGGCTTCTCAGGCTGATTCTCGTATGATTTGGGAAAATGCTCGGTCACAAAGGGTACGGCACAAGACTCGTCGGATTGACGAAAAGGGAAAGAAGATCTTTAATTCTGCTGATGAGGCTTCAGGCGGAGATTTTGAAGATCACGAGGACTGTTCTGAACGAGGTCAGTTTCTTACTCTTTCCTTTTATCTTCCAGAATTATTAAGCCTGACAATGGTTTGATGTTTCAGGGACCACAGCTGACCAGGATGAAGAGTTCCGTCCTTCTCTCCAGGCGAGACCTTCGATTGTTGCCCCTGCCGCTAGGCGAAAGAGATTAGCCCGCAAGCCGCGTGTAGTTTCATGAGCATCGGATATGGATTTGGCCGGTGACGATCCTGCTAGTGATGGAGGTAACATCTACCCTATAGACCAGCCTCTTGATCATTTAGAACTTTGACTCACGCTTTTCCATTTCTATATAGGAGAGCGTGGGGAGAGCGAGATGAGTCCTGATCCTGTTTTTCACGATTCTACATCTTCTGGTGAGCCCGACTCACCGCACCAGGTAGAAAGGCCTGCAGAAGCTGGTGACATTAGGGAGACCATCGATGTAGGACCCGGTTCGATGAATCCAGGTACATCTACCATTAACAATACACAAAGGAGTTGAATGATTTGGAATTTGTGCATTCCCTAATTGTCTCTATACTTCTTGCTCTTTTAGATAATTCGCAGGAGGCAAACGTGGATCTTGGGAATAGAGAGGCTGACGCACCCATAAGAGGTAACTCATATCTATTGGTCGTAGTCTCTTTATTCTCCTTTCGTATTTATATTCTCTTGTGTCAGATTTCTCGACTGATGATTTTGACGAGGAAGGCTTGCTTGTGGACACTCCTATGCTCCACTTTATGTATGGTTCTCCTCAAATTGATGACCAGTTGCCTGGAGATGTATTTCCTGAGTCTACGCTCCCTAAGAATCCCCAGGATGGTTTTTCTGAAGGTACGTAGCTCTCCTCCAGTTAATTATAGGACCAGTCAATTTTTGACTAATGCAACTATAATATGATGCATCTGATAATTCTATTTTGTATTTGACAGGAGCTTTTGTCGAGACTGATCCTGTTGAGTCGGCTGTGGGACCAACTACACCAGTTGATACACCCCCAGTCGTTACTCCTCCACCACCCCCAGTGACTCAAGGGGAAGAAGGTATAAATTGAGCTACTGAGAAATGTTATTTATTTCTTCATCAAGGCTTTTGACCTCGGTTTCACGTCCTTGTGAAGGAGTTATTATCAGACAGCGACCCAGAGAAGATTGTCATCTGTATAGAGATCCGTTCCTTCTTCTCCTTTGTGAATGCTATGATTGGCAAACTCTTCCACGGCGGACTTTCCCTTCACCAGTTTAAGCTATTCCTTGATCTTAAGATAAATTCAGTAAGGGATGCAGGATACCCGGATCTGGTGAAGGCTATAATTGATGATCTTGACTGCCTAGAGCGTGAGCTTCAGACGTTTCGTGAGCTCCGGGATGCAGGTGCCTCTTCATTCATTGCTGCCGAGTTGGATACTCACTTACAGACATGGCGCGATACTAGGTTTCTTGCTGAGTTTGACATTCAGGTGCAGCGGGATCGAGTGGACCGAGTTGAGGCCCACCTTGCAGCTAGATCATCTTCACTCACCGAGATTGACTCTTCTATTACCTCTTGTGAGACCCAGATAGACCAGCTCCGAAGAGAGCTCCATGAGAAAGAGG